>NC_133652.1:248738617-249338617 GCF_009905375.1 Apium graveolens
TCTGCAGAAAATCAGTATAGCACCCTGAGGTTAGAGTGAGTTTTGACCATGTCATTGGTGTGCACTTTGAGGCCCAAGCTACCAGAAGTTAGTATTGGGAGTATATAAAAGTTTTTAGGAGTTGGTTGGAGGTTTGCATGTCATTTTCGTTAGGTGCACAAGTAGAATCACAAAATCTGTCCAGCAGGGGACAGTTTTGTTGTGCAACTTAGAAATAGGGAGAATTTGACCATGTCATGGGTAGGCCCTCATTAGGCCCAATTGGGCCTTAGTTATAGGGTATGTTAGAGAAGTTTTTCCAACCATAGTTCATAGGATATGAGCTAGAACCATGTGTCACAAGTTAATTCAAGTCAGGACATTTTCTGCCGCAGAAAGCAGGGGAACCTTGGACTTTTAGCTTAGGCCCAAGAAGGCCCAAGCCAGGCCCTTGAGCCACATCAAGTTTGTGAGATGCCCTTAGGTCAAGAGAGTCTTGTGTAAAAGTTTTGAAGGAAAAATTGTAGTTTAAGAGTGTCTAATGCACTCAAGAAACTATAGTTGTCATTCTGAAATTTGCACCAGTGAGCACTATCACTTATCACATAGTTTTAGAACACTTAGAAGTGAGTATTAGGTCGACAACCATAGTTGTAAGATAGTATAAGGTCAGTAGAGCAAAAGGCACAAGTGAGGGTCAATAGGTTTTGGATAATTTAGGAAAGGCACATCGAGTTAGGAAGCCAAAATTAGAGGACTTTGTCTAGTTTAGCGACAAAGTGACTTAAGTTGTGAGTCGAGATCATCCAAGCCTAGTGTTGCATTATGGTATATATGGTGTTATTTGGTGTTAATATATGATATGTGAATATGTGGCTATGTGTGTGCAATTATAATTTAAAGGTGAATATAAATTAAGTGCATATAGGCCTAAGTGCCATCCGTGTTTAATTTCGGGTTGTAAATAGGTTAAGATTGTAAGAATATATTATAATGAGGATTATTATTATTTATGTAGGATCTCGAGACGAGGGAAAACTTGCCATAAAAGTCGAGTGAAGCTCCAGTTGTTGCTCCTACCAGTCAGACCAAACCAGCCTATCTCAAGGCAAGTGATTCAACTTGACCTTCGTATTTACTATAAACAGTTCATATATATATATCGATGCAATTATCCTGAGTCATTTTGATATATTTAAATCAAGCGTATCTTTTGTCTATCTTTGAATCATATAAAAATGCCATGAACCCTCAAGTACTTATTGCAAGTAGATCAAAAGTCATACCATGCTAGTATACCAAAGTAATGGTGATGCCATGATAAAATAGAGAATTTGTTATAATACTTTATTGATCCTTTTGATTTTAATGCTATTGATCCCTGAGAAATCTTGATATTGCACCCTGATGATTTGATTCAACTCTTGAAATAACTTCGATAGAAACTTTATCTTGATACCTAAAAGCCAATCATTTCTTAAATTCATTCATGATTGTTTGATAACCCTATCCTTACCCTAAAGCTTGATACCCTGTTATATCTTGAGCTGATGATCACTTTCTTTATATTTTAACACCTCTATCCTATTTAGAACCAGTGATGCTTATCTTCTTGATGTTCTAATACCTATACCTTGTCTACAACCATTGCTTTAAGCCTAGTTTGGCATTACTCTTTCATATTATCCAATAGCCTTGCTCAATTTCCTTGTCAAAGTTCTTGTTTATGGAAACCTCTCAATTACCCTAATATAGTAAAGTCTAGTGGATCATGGCCCTGAGATTTAGTGTCATATTTCCAGTGTTTCAAGTTGATCTATAATCCCTTGATAAAAATGTTTACAGTCAAAAGAGATTTTGTCATAAATCGGCATCAGTTTTTAAAATGATTAAAATGTGGATTTCTCAGTCCCAGAGGGGGATAAATGTTTTCTTTGAATGGTGGATCTGGACTGAGACGCGAGTCATTTCCGCACTTATATTAGGCTTAAAAGTTGCCTAGGGATTCCCATTAATGTTTTAGAACCCAGCGAGGTTCGGGATTACTTCGCGGATGATCACCGGCTGTAATCCGTAGCGTCATAAAATGATTTTGATCAAGACAAGATTTTAAAATTGTTTTGATACAAGCAAAATGATGCCATCTCACATAGTTTTTATCTCTCGTTACCTTTGGTTATGTCTTTCCATTATCATTCTTAAAATTATATCTCAATTTATGTTTTGTGTCATACTGTTAGCACTTGTTGAGCTTTTGGCTCACTTCTTGCTTTACCCTGATATTACAGCTAGCAGCTATGGTTAGATTCAAGCAGACTGCCCGTAAGACCTGTGATGCTGATGCTTATGTTCGAGCTCAGGTAGAATAAGTAATAATAGTTGTGTGAGGACTCGGTATTTGTAATCAGATGTAATAGTTGGTAGTGTTGGGCTGTTCCAAACCCTAAACTATAAGATCTTGGAGTTGGTTGTGTATTCTTCATTTAAAATATTGTAATAGCTATATTTATTTTGTTGTTTAAGTTGGGGGTGTGACACATTATTTCACTAAGTAAAATCTACTTAGATGTTTTGTTTAGGTAATCATCAAGTACACAACATATTCACAACAATCTCCCCCAATTTATGTCTACTGGAATTGTAGCCATAAATTAAGAGATACTTGATGATAACAAAACATCCTAAACATATATCTTTAAAGATAAGTAGATAAAACTGAAAGTGCTTCAATTTAAACAAAAATGTACAAGGTTTGGCTCACAGTCAGTTCAAGATGCTCCTCTAGTCTGAGCAGATTTTTCTAGTTTCTTGAAGGTCTGGATCTTCTTCCAAGCTTTCTGTTGTTTTCTTCAATTTGATTCTGGAGCTGTCTGTGGAATTCTAATTCATCAGATTCTGAGAGATCTAACATTTCTTGCATTTCCAAGAGAGTCTCATTGCTAGAGATACTCAATTGGTCTTCTAATCTGAAGAATCTTCTCATACCCTTGTCATTCATGAATTCCATCAGCCAGTAGGGCCTTAGATGCACTCGTCTCCCTGTGTATGGGATGATAAGAGTTTTGGGTAGTGCATCTTTGGCTCTAACACTCCTTAGCTCTTCAATCTTCTTCAATACTAATCTTCTTGCAGTTACATTGAACCCAAAGTTTTTCTTGAAGGATGAATAGACTTTTATCAACACAGCTTGGCTTTCTTGAAGTATCCTATGAAGAGGCCACTGAATCTCCCTTCCCCCTTTGTACTTGAACACCAACCTTTCAGGTAGGTTTCTGTATGCATCAATTGCCTTTACCTCATCCAGCTCCTCCAGATAAAGGTTTAGATCTGAGAATTCTTTGATATCAGACAAGTACAAGTAGTCTCCCCTGTTGACCTTGGGTTGAGTTTTGACTACTGACTTGGATTTGAGAGGTGACAACTTCACTTTCTTGACTGCCCTTGATTTTATCCTTCTTGGCTTAGTAAGAATTGGCAAGTTGAAGTCAGGAATTGGTAATTTATCCCACTCTATTGGCTTATCCTTTGGCACAATAGGCTCTCCATGTATGTTCCTGTAGGGGTCCACCACCCTTATGTCTTCAAACACCACAGAGGGCTTTGATGCTTGAGTTTCAGCTTGAGTGGATTCCTTTGGAAATAGATCTTCCAATTCCTTGTCAACAACATCCAACTTTCTTTTTGTTCTTTTAGCCAATTCTTTCTTTCTTGGGGATTTCTTCTGTTTTTCAATCTTCTTCTCTGATTCAGTAGCTTATGATGGTTGAGAGGGAATTTGTTGAGAAGAATTCACAGCCTGTAGCTTGGCCAAGATAGCAAACTGTTCTTTCTTTTGTTTAGACATCTTTGCATCTAGAGCAGCTTGCCTCTTTTTCTGCTTCAATCTGGATTTTTCTTCTTCCTTTGCATGAGCAAATTGTGGATGTCCAGCTATCACACAAATTTCCTTCCCATTTCTGAATATCTTTGCAATTCTCTTTCTTGAGGCTGAATCAGCTGGATCTTTGTAGAGGAGAATAGATCTTGACAGAAGCTTCTTTTCATCAGGCTTGGGTGTCTCATACACAGAATCCATAGGGTTCTTCAAAGATAACTTTGGATAGTTTGCCCTTGGTTTAAGAATTATCTCAGCCTTTGTAGTCTTGATGCAGGAAGATTGTCCTTTCTCCAGATAGTTCATGCTCATCTCATTCACATTGATTGGCTTGACATGAGAGTGATGGATGGCTGACTGATCTGGTTCCTTGACTAATTAAAACTTTTTCTATATTTCCTCATCAATCTTTTTCCAGTTGATCAGAGTCAACTCTCCTTTATCAGCATCTTTCAAATTTGCTGCTGCTGTATTTATAAGATCTATACCATCTGCAACTGGTGGCTTGGAGATAGTAATTGAAGGTACAATTACTTTGCTGATTTGAACTAGAAGTTTCTACCCCTCAGTTGGTCCTTTCTCCCCCTTTCTTGATTCTCTCTCCCCCTTTTTGTTATCATCAAGTGGAGGAGTTAGGCCTTGTGCTTTAGCCAGTTGCATAAGAAGATTTGTCTGAGTCTGTTGATTTTGAAGAAGTAGAGCCACTGAATTCTCAATAACCTGAACTCTGTTCTCCAGCTTGGCTATCTTCTTGTCAGAATCTGATTCTCTCCTTAATCTTAGTAATAGATCATGCATGGTACCATATGGCATTATTGAATCCAGCTTCTCAGAGTTATATGTCTTTAAGTCAGCTATATCCTTTTTCAATTCATCCACACTGAGATTCTGTCTTGAGTGTTGGATCTTCATTAAATGTAAGGAGTCTAGGTGAGCTTGAAGAACAGCCTTGGTACCAGCATCTGAAGCTTCCTGAAGGGCCTGCTGAATAGCTATTACTTGTTTTACCAAAGACACCTCAAATTGCCCTGATGAAAATTCCTTTGCCCGTGCCTATTTAGGTAAACTGAAAGCAGAACTTGGGCCTTCAGCTCCCCCTATGTTCATGCTTCCATCCAAAGAACCAGAGTCATCATCATCAGAATTTACTCCAAATTCTTCAGATGGCTCTCCAGCTTGAGAAGGCATTCTGTTCACAGCAGCTTTATCTCTTTGAAGAGATTCTGTGGTGTGCACTAAATTCAAAGTCTGCTCTGCCTCCACATTGCCCTGAGCAGCCAACAGTTGATAGGCTGAAACAGGGTGAGTAAAAGTGTCAGCATCCAAGGAAATGTTATCAATTACAGCTTTGTAATGTTGCTGAAATTGTCTTTCCTTGTCAGCATCATCCACAATCATTGACTCACTAGCAATGGCTGGTTCCATCCTTATTTCTCCAGTACCTGCCTTTCTCTCATATTCTCTCTTTTGTTGCATCAGGGTCTCACCCTGGCTCCCCACCCTCACACCCTCACCTTCACCTACTAAGGTGGGACTCCTCTCACTCACTTTTGCCAATCCTGAATGAATGGATTGCTGAGATTCACTCTTTTCCTCTCCTTTTGCCTGGGAGCAACCCAGCCTCTCACTCAATGCACTCTCCTCTCTCAGTCCTAAGAGTGATTGTATTACCACCAAATCTTCTGCACTTGAAATTATTGAAGTTTGAAGTTGTGCAGAGACACTCGACGGATAAGTGATATCCGTCGGGTGAGTGGTAAAGCTATCCGACGGATAACTGCTGTTAAGCTTATCCGTCGGGATACAATCACTACTCGACGGATGAGCAATATCCATCGAGAGAGTAGAAATGAATGAGGTGGGAAGAGAAACTATTGTTGACTCTGTGTTGATTGAAGTTATTTGAGGCACAGATGTCACAATAGAATCAGAAAGAATTGGCAAGGTGAGCCAACAAATCATCTAAAAGATGATGCTCACTTGCACTAGATTTTGGCTTCCCCAACAGAGTTAAAGAAGGGGAATCAGGAATTGAAGTGTTTATCATGTCCACTTCCAGTGAGTTAGTTGGTGAGTATTGTGTTTCTGTGGCTTCTATTATGAGAGATTTTGGCTGTGACTCCACATTTATTGGAGCCACATCAATCTGAATTTGAGAAGGTGCAGGGACTGTGTCTTTAGCACCAGTTTGCACTAAGTGTGTGCCCTGTGCATCCCCAGTTGTTTTGGATTTCTTCTTTCTAGTGTAAGTTTGGTGTGAGCTTGTGTCCCTAACCCTCTTGGCCTGTGCTCTTGGATGAGAGCTTTGTTCAATAGCCACATCCTTTTGGGAGGATGCAGCTAGAAGTGAGCTTTTGTCCTTTTTAAGCACTACAGTTTGTTGGGAAACTGCAGTGTGGCTAGGCTGGGATTCACTCAACTCTCCAACCTTATCCTTGGGGTTTCTTTGATGTTCACCCCTTCCCTCACCTATCTTACCCTCCTTCACACTCCCCTCTTTGGCTTTGGTAGATTTTTGAACTGGTACCTTTTGAGAGATACCAGAGGGGGTTTTCTTTGATTTGGATTTAGAAATTGCAGTTATTTTGGCAGCTTTGGTAGGCAACTGTTTGGTCATTGTCACAGTTGCCATAGCTATGCCTGAAGTCAAAGAAATAGAAGAGATTGGAATAGTTGAGGGTCTGGATGAACTTACCTCACTTACCTGAGGTGTCAGCATTACAGAAAATAGAACATTGGCACATCCTTGTGATGGTTGGCTCTGTTCAAGTCTGCAATGATTCTTCTCTCTTGAACCCAACAAGCTAATTTGTTGTTTGGGTTCTCAAGTTCAATCTCTTGACAAAGATGGTTAGCCAAAAGCATAAAAATCTAGCATAGTAAATATTCTTTCCTCTTTTGGCTAAGTCACCTAGTTTAAAACCTAACTCATACACAACAAGGTCACTGAAATTGTAATATTTGTCTGTAACTAGCATGTATAGCATGTTAAGCATGGAAATGTTCACAGAATCAAAATTACTGATTTTTCCAGAAAAGACTTTAGTTACTACATCACACAAGTAACTCCATTCCTTCCTAAGACCTAGTCTTCTAATTTCACTTAGTTTTGCAGTAGGAAGTGCATAATGAATGGAATTGAGCATATTGACAATATCAGTGTCAGTGTGTGGTGCAGTTACATTATCATCAGGAATCTTGAAACATGCTTTTATGACATCACTATTGATACAGAAATCATTACCTTTGATGGTTAGAGTGATGGTTTTGTCAGTAGAGTTATAGATTGCTGTTGTCCACATCTCCTCAACAACTTCACAATAAATTGTGGGTGATTCCAGCATGGTAAAACTTAACTTGCAGTTGTTCACGAAGTCCATCATCTTATGATAGTCTTCAGATTGCTGAATCCCCTTATTGACCAAGGCAGTGAAGTTGTTCTTCTCATAGATGAACCCAGTCTGTGACATGATCTTAACTACGGGTGCCATTGTTAGGGAAGAAAAGCTTGAAGAGAAAGAGGATTTTTTTGCTTGAGAGAGAATGAAGTAACACAGTTGAATTTGTGAATGATAAAAGAAAATGATTAGAATGAAATAAGCTTTTATACTTTACTCAAAATCAACTGATAAAAATAATAAAGAGAAGTAAATTACCTAATAGAAATTGTCTAAAATGGCCGTTTTAAAATAAACTGTAAAAATTCTACCCATTATCCGTCGTGTAATTCTTACAAACTGTAAGTATACTCGATGGATAATGTTCAGGGAATTAACGGTTAAGATTTAGACACTTCGACGGATGAGGATAAGTTGATATCCGTCGAGCTTTAAAATACTCCAGAAAAGTAATTGATTTTTATTTACAATTTGTATATCGACGGATGACTCAACTCGATGGATAATGGTCATCCGTCGAGATACAAATTTTGACTTAGCCAAAATTTTCATCCAAGACTAAAAATCAGTTAAATTTCTGGCTACTTTTCAACTTGCAAAATAATTCAGATAAATTCAAGAGTAATTAAGCATACCTAACTCACTTACCAACCTAGAAAAGGTGGATTCATCCAGTGGTTTGGTAAAAATATCTGCAAGTTGCTTCTCACTTGGAACAAAATGTAACTCTACAGTACCATTCATTACATGTTCCCTTATGAAATGGTACTTGATGTCTATATGCTTTGTCCTTGAATGTTGCACTGGATTTTCAGTGATGGCAATTGCACTTGTGTTGTCACAGAAAATAGGAATCCTTTCAACTTGCAAACCATAGTCTAGCAATGATTTTTCATCCATAAAATCTGTGCACAGCAACTACCAGCAGCAATATATTCAGCTTCAGCTGTAGAAGTAGAAACTGAATTTTGCTTTTTACTGAACCAGGACACAAGCTTGTCTCCTAAAAATTGACAGGTTCCTGTTGTGCTTTTTCTATCAATTCTGCAACCTGCATAATCTGCATCTGAATAACCAGTTAGATCAAAGCCAGAATCTCTAGGATACCAAATGCCAAGGTTTGGTGTTCCTTTGAGATATCTGAAGATTCTTTTAATAGCTATCAAATGAGACTCTCTAGGATCAGCCTGAAATCTAGCACACAAACATGTAGCAAACATTATATCTAGCCTACTAGCTGTTAAGTACAGAAGTGAGCCAACCATGCCTCTATAACTTGAAATATCCACAGACTTTTCAGTAGTGTTTAGTTCAAGCATAGTTGCAGTGGCCATGGGAGTTTTTGCAAATGTGCAATCCATTAGATCAAACTTCTTTAAAAGATCAAAAATATATTTAGTTTGACTAATGAATATTCCATCACTAACTTGCTTAACTTGTAAACCAAGAAAGTAAGTTAGTTCTCCCATCATACTCATTTCATACTTGCTTTGCATCAGTTTGGCAAACTTTTTACAAAGTTTCTCATCTGTAGAGCCAAAAATAATATCATCTACATAAATTTGAATAAGTATGCTAGAGCCATTCACATTTCTGAAAAATAAAGTTTTATCTACAGTACCTCTTGTGAAGTGATTTTCCAAAAGGAACTTTGATAAAGTGTCATACCAGGCTCTAGGTGCTTGCTTCAGTCCATAAAGTGCTTTCAGTAGATAATAGACATACTCTGGGAAATTTGGATCTTCAAAGCCAGGAGGTTGACTTACATACACTTCTTCCTCCAAATCTCCATTCAGAAAGGCACTTTTGACATCCATTTGATAGACCTTGAAATTGGCATGTGTAACACCCCCAAATCCGGGGTCGGGGATCCGGGTTGTCACGAGTTCCATTTCCCTTAATAACACCCAATCTTAATAATTAATCAACTACTCTGTACTGTGACCCCACAATAAACACACACACCACACGTTATAGTCTCAGAGATGAACATCCAAAAATAATCACAAGTCATTTTATTCCACAATTATCTGCCAATACACCTTAAAAGGTTTTCTGAATAAATTTACATTTCTTTGCCATTATTACAATTCATAATATACATAATCTGATACATCAAAAGTTGAAAGCCTAGCCTATTGGTAGTTCCTACCTCAGCTACAGCGACATCAACGCCTATAGGAAACTGCAGAACGTTTCCTATCCGCTCGCAAATTGGGAGCTTGGTCCTGTTCATCTTGTCTATCTGATGTTGTGTGATGAAAGAAGAAAGCAAGGGTGAGCAGCAAGCCCACCAAAATAATATTTATAATAACTTACAATATATGAGCATTCTCATAGTACTCAAGAAAGTCTTGGTTAAGAAGAAATGAACCAAGTTGATATCTTAATACGATGAAGTCGTAAAATATTCAGTATATATATATATATACTTTTCAAAATATTGGAAGTCCTCTTTCATGCATAATACACACAGAGTTCCAGTGTATAACTGTATAAAAATACCGTTGCAAGGTCATCTCATATATCTAACCTTGTCTCAACGTTTTTCTGAAAATCTTTGTCATGCATAAGATAATCATTTACTAGATATAAGTTTAAAAGATGAAGTTACAAGATACTCCAATATACTTATATCTTTTCCAAATACTACTTGAACTACCACCGTTCAAGTTATAATTAGTTCAAAATTTCATCACATAGATGAGACTACAAGATAATACTTGAATAGATTCAACCTTTAAAATATCATCAAAATAAAATGAAGTTATGAGATACTTCATTTGATGCAAACATCATTTTGAAAACTTGACCCTGCCAACACTCAACAATCGCCCAACCGTAGCCTTTCTATCGAAGTGCTCTGGGTAGTGTTGCAGAAATATCCTATTGGATGATGAACTCATTACGGGAGTTTGCCGCGCCAGGAAGACCACTTACGATGATCAGTCGTAGTAGTGCAACCCCACCATTTTCTACATGTAGAGGAGAACCAGTCGGATTTACTTGTCAACCGAACACTGAACTCCTAAGGAATGGACCGCCTTAGCGGAACTTCCAGGCCATTTGGGCCAATATAATAAGGCTGGGCCGGCGCCACTCGACCACTTACGGCACTCCTAGTTCAGATGAAATCCATGACTCTGAAACGTAAAGCTCGTTCCCCCTTTCCCCAAGTAGAAACTTGTTGATACGGCTCCACCAAGAAGTCGTATCTAGTTGGAAAGGAGAACTCACCGATATTTCCCAAGCGATGCCTGTTAATGGATTAACTTGTTCCAAGAATTTTACTTCCCGAGTGTTGGGTAAGTAATCAATTCATTTAACAAAACAGCAACCTTGTTGCGAATATAAAACACACCACAGAGCCGGATCCCTCAGGTTTTGAGCGAGTATTTAAATCCCCTTCGAAAGGAGGATCTTAAATATAAAAATGAGTTTTGGGATCCGCTCTAACTTTTAAAAATCATTTTGAAGACTCGCAAAACATTTTTAAGAATGTTTGGAGTGATGCTGATTTAACAAAATAAATCAGTCCCAATATATTAGAAAATATCTGAATATTATTATTTAAATAATATTTCCATAAAGAATAATCTTTATAAAAATAATTGAAGTAGAAGTTTTAAAACTTATACTTGAAATGAATATTAAATAACCAAAGATATACCTATACGAAAGTACTATCTTTATTTGAATAATCAAAAGTGAGTTTGATTATCGACACCTTATTCTTTAATAAAATAAAGAATATATCTCAGCAAATAATCGAAGTCATAGATCCTCAAATGAATATTCAAATAATATTCAATAAATAAAATAAGCTGAGTCATAAGCCCTCGAATGAATATTCGAAATAATATTCAATAAATAAATAAGCTGAGTCATAAGCCCTCGAATGAATATTTGAAATAATATTCATTAAATAAAATAAAGGAGTCATACATCCTCAAACGAATATCCAAGTAATATTCAATAAATAATATAAAGGAGTCATAAGTCCTCGAATGAATATTCAAGATAATATTCATTAATAAAATAAAGTTATCGAATAAATCTTATTCGATTAATAGTTTTGAAAACTATAACCATATATATATATATAAATATATATATATAAAATCTACTCGGGATCCTCGACTCCCGGTTTTAGAAAATGTTTTCACCTTTGGGTCCCTATACTAAGGGTATATGCAAATTACCGCTATTCTCTAGCATAGGTATTATCAACTGAACCAACAGATATATATGGCAAGAATACGAAACAGGCATGCATATATATACCATATCAGCATGCTTCAATATATCGCAAAATTTGCTAATTAACCAACATGCATTTATCACAAGATAATGCATATACATATATACATCACAACAACAGTATAACGGGTAGAAAACTTGCCTGAGCGAATGGGGGTTACAATGGCTCAGGACGAGTCTGGTAACCTATAAACAACAAGTAAGTTGGAATTAAACCAAAGTCACTTGTAAATCTATACATTAACCAACTTAGACTCTAACGCTCGCTTTGCGCTTATTGATTCTCTTAAGTCACTCGAGTACCCTCGGCTCCACCATTTTTAATAATTTAACCATTACGAGTTTTAAGGCGATTCCTTCGCGAGTGTCTTACCAACTGCCTAATACTCTTACCATAATTGTTTCATACACTAGTTAACCCTTTTTGGTCTTTAACCTATGTTTCAAAGTAAGGCGAGGGGAAAAGTTTCGTTCGCGAAACGCCGTTACTTAAAACGGTCGTTTCTCCTAAACCGTACATCGGAATCAAACGAACTACATATCAAAACGAAACTCGTAACATGAAATATCTAAAAATGGCAATGGTCAAAATCTATCAGGGAGTTCTCGGGTCCTAATGTTATGAACAAAAGCAGTCTAAAGTAAATCCGATATTACGACGGCTATGTTTACGCGATTTCCCAAATTTAAACCATTCCAAATCCACCACAATTCAACTACCAATCAACAACAACTCAAGATACACATCAATGCTACTGATTTCAGTCATAATAAGCTCAAGGATCTCAATCCAATCATATATTATAACATCTCCAAATTCAACTAAACTACTTAACAATTAAGCTCGAATCATGCTTATCATTCAAATTACTACTCATCCATCCAAACCATCTCCAAACTTCAACATTCAAACTTATTACTAAAGGGTGTGAATATTTATACCTTCCTTGGGAGATGTTAAGTTGCTAGGAAGCCTTAGAGAGCCTCCTACAAGCTTGATCTTTCCAAAGAAATCAAGAACACAAAGTTAGGCTTTGAAGTTTCTAAAAGTCCGATTTAAAGAACTGTAAAAATGATGGTCTTACCATGCTTATTTGGAAGAGACTTGTGAACAAAAGTTGTAGGACATCTCAATACCTTTCCAACGAGCTATAGAACACAACATTTGAGTGAGTATTGAAGGAGATATGGCAGTTTGAAGTTTCTGGGTTTGTTTTAGCCGAGAGCTTTCTTCTTGAAATGGGAAAGTCAACTTCTAATTTTTGTGTTTTATGATATTTGCTTGGTTGCTTCTCCTTTTTGCCTTGGAAAATGTTTTAGCTTTTTACCATGGTAAATTTTACATGGCCCAAAATCAACCAACAAAACAAAACCCCTTGTCATGCTTATGTCATCTTGCACATGTCATAATGCTTCCACTTGTCCACACCTTGTTGGTTTGATGACATCATCATCCCTAACCTCCTTGATTAACTCCTAATTGCTTTCCTAATGACCGCTGATCTGTTATACGGTTCGCTTAACTTTCGTTTTCGTTTATCGTTTGAGGGATCATACCCGGGATCTTATTACTTAGGTTTCTTTAACCTTTCTCAATACATTATATTCCTTTCATGATCCTCTCTTATAATCCTTGAATTTAAATCCTTTTTATTCTGTTACCTTATACTCAATTCTCTCTGTATCTGGTAGATTTTCGGGAAAAATCAAAGTGTTCGAATTTGGATTCTGACGATCTTTACATACACTTATTTATCATATAGAGTACTAATAATATCCCAGAAGATCAATAAAAGAGCCCCTACATAGTGTGGTATGAAAAGTTTTCTTATTCAGCATAATCAGCAAAATCACTATTCATAAGGGTTTCAAAAATTCCAAAAATTGGGGTTATTACAGCATGGGCTGCATAAGCTAAGAAGATTCTGATGGCTTCAAGTCTTGCAACAGGAGCAAATGTTTCATCAAAATCTATTCCTTCTTGCTGACAATAGCCTTTAGCAACCAATCTTGCTTTGTTCCTTACTACTATGCCATTTTCATCCATCTTGTTTCTGAATACCCATTTGGTGTCTATTGGATTCTTTCCTGTAGGCTTGGGTACCAGCTTCCATACTTTATTCCTTTCAAATTGGTTTAGCTTCTCCTGCATAGCTAAAATCCAATCAGGATCTAACAAGGCTTCTTCTACCTTCTTTGGTTCTTCCTTAGACAGGAAGCTGCTGTATAGACATTCTTCTTGAGTTGCTCTCCTGGTTTGAACTCTGGAAGAAACATCACCAATAATCAGTTCAAAGGGGTGATCTTTTGTCCATTTTCTTGGTTGAGGTATATTAGCCCTAGATGAAGAGACCTCAATGTTGTCTTGATGTGTGATTGAGTTTTGATTGCTAGAAACTCCTCCTGAGTTTGTGGATCTTTGATTTGAGATTGGGGTGCTTTCTATGGGTGATCTGCCTTGACTTCCTGCTCCTTTTGACAACCCGACGGATGGTGAATTTTGAGTATCGACGGATGAGGCAGGTTGTCTTCCGACGGATAATACAGATTGCCTTCCGACGGATGAAGCATTATGTAACTCGACGGATGTTGAGTTTTGTGCTTCATTTGTAGTAGATTTGTCTGCATTATCCTTAGACACTGTTTTCTTGATCACTCTCATCATCACTTTCATCACTGACCATCTCAACATTGTCGAATTTGAGGCTCTCATGGTAATCTCCATCTTTTAGTCCTTCAATCTTTTTATCATCAAACACAACATATATAGATTCAACAACAATGTTGGTTCTTAGATTGTAGACTCTATATGCTTTACCAACAGCATATCCAACAAAAATTCCTTCATCTGCTTTAGCATCAAACTTCCCATTTTGATCAGTTTGATTTTTTCAGAATATAGCATTTACAGCCAAAGACATGAAGAAAGTTCAGAGTTGGCTTCTTGTTCTTGAACAATTGATAAGGTGTCATGCATCTTGCTTGATTAATCAGAGAGATGTTCTGAGTGTAGCATGCAGTGTTTATAGCTTCAGCCCAGAAGTATGTTGGTAGTTTTGATTCTTCAAGCATTGTCCTTGCAGTTTCAATAAGAGATATATTCTTTCTTTCCACTACTCCATTCTGTTGTGGAGTCCTTGCTGCTGAAAACTCATGCAAGATTCCATTTTCCTCACAAAATGCTCTCATGATATAGTTCTTGAACTCAGTTCCATTATCACTCCTGATTCTTCTAACTTTGAAATCGGGATGATTGTTAACTTGCCTTATGTGATTGATTATGATTTCACTAGCTTCATCCTTGGACTTTAGAAAATAGGTCCAAGAGAACTTTGAGAAATCATCTACAATTACTAGGCAAAATCTTTTCTTTGAGATTGACAATATATTGACTGGTCCAAACAAATCCATGTGAAGCAGTTGTAGAGGCTCTTCAATTGCTGAATCAAGTTTCTTCCTGAATGATGCTTTAATCTGCTTCCCTTTTTGGCAGGCATCACACAGTCCATCCTTTGTAAACTCCACCATAGGAATGCCTCTAACTAGCTCTTTCTTTACCAGCTCATTCATGGTCTTGAAGTTCAAATGTGATAGTTTCTTATGCCATAGCCAACTTTCATCTTGACTTGCTTTACTGAGAAGACAAGTTACAGATTCTGCTTTAGTTGAGTTGAAGTCAGCTAGATACACATTTCCTCTTCTCACACCAGTGAGAACCACTTTGTTGTTTTGATTATTAATCACAACACAGGTTTCTTTGTTGAAGGTTACTGAGTTGCCTTTATCACAAAGCTGGCTGATACTCAACAGATTGTGTTTGAGACCATCCACTAAGGCAACCTCTTCAATGATGACATTGTCCTTTGAAATCAAGCCATATCCCATAGTATAACCTTTGCTGTCATCTCCAAAAGTGATACTTGGGCCAGCTCTCTCTTCAAACTCTGTGAGCAGGGTAGAATCACCAGTCATGTATCTTGAACAACCACTATCCAAGTAACAAAGATTCCTTCTGTTTCCCTGCACACATCAAAATCAAATCAAGTTGATTTTGGTACCCAAGTTTCCTTGGGTCCTGCCTTGTTAGCTTTCTTCTTCTGTTTCTTAGGTCTTAACTCATTTGACTTAGGAATTTCAGATTCTTCCTTAGTCATTTGGGTTGGGCCTTTGAAACCACTAGATGCAACAGAATTATCATGCATGTTATGGCTAACAGGAAATGGCATGCTTGGTGCAAACATGTTATTCCAGTAAGGCATGCTAAATGGCATTTGAGGCATATTGTATGCATCATAATATGGATTAGGTGCAAATGGCATATTAGCAAACTGTGCATTCATGTTCTGTGTAGGCATAACATTAACAGGCATGGGAGGCATGGCATTCATGTTAGAGAATTGAGGCTGAACAGACATGGGAGTAGGCATGCAGATTTGCAATTAACAGACAAATGATTTACACTACCACATTTGATACAGATTTTTCTAGGAGCATATTTGTCAGGTGTGTAGTTATTATGTTTGTTAATCCCTACTTTACCATTCCTATTGTTTTTCCTTTTAGTCTCTGTTTTTACCTCTATCTTCTCAAGTCTGTCACTTAACTGTTTGACAGTCATGTGACCAACCTTAGCCTTCTTCCCTTTCTTGGCTTGACTTGACTCTCCTGAAACAAAGTTCTTGGAAACAGACCCATACTTTTCATTTAGCTTGGTTAATTTGGCTTTGCTGATGGGTTTGCTCACAGCCGACGGATGAGGATTTTTATCATTCAACGGATAACACTTTTTGTTATCCGACGGATAGTTCTCATCATCCGTCGAGTCTACATCTGTCAGCAACCCATCTACCAAAATAGGTTCTAGTTTCTCCTTATTCTTTTTCCAGGCTTCATCACAAAAAGACTCAATTCCTTGAACCTTGGTGATTTGAGCATGAACATCTCTGGATGTTTTCCATGCTTTAATCACCTCCTGTTCACGATCGAGCTGCTTCTTTAAAATTTCTTCCTTTTTCAAGGACTCAGTTAATTCCTCCTTGGCAATTCTACACTCAATTTTTAGTTTCTCAAACTCAACGAACTGAGACTCAAGCACATTATTCCTCTCACTCAAAAACAAGTTATTTTCTTTGATTTTAGTATTTTCTTTAGTGAGGGACTTAAGTGTAACACGCAAATGATACAATTCTGTAGACATGTCATTTATTGAATCATTACACTCATCTTTAGATAAATATGCAAGGTTTGTAGTGATTACCTGATTGCTTGAGGAACTTGTCTCTGTTTCATCAGACTTGGCCATAAGGGCTAGATTGACATAGCTGACATCCTCATCTTCATCCAAACCCTCAGCTGCCCAGTCATTCTCTTGTGTAATAAAAGCCCTTTCCTTCTGTTTGAGTAGATCAAAGTATTTTTGCTTATAATCCACAGACTCAAATCTTTTCTTACTGGAATCTGAATTTCTACACTCATTTGCAAAATGCCCTGCCAAGCCACATTTGAAACACTTGAATTTTGATTTATCCACCATGTTTCTATTTGGCTTGGCAGCTCCAAAGTTCTTCTTGAACTTGAGCTTGGAAAAACTTCTTGAAAGGAATGCTAGTTGCTCATCAATGTCCTCCATGTCATCTTGGCTCAATGAATCTTCACTTTCTGCAGCTAGCCCTTTACCCTTGCTTTCACAGGCCTTTGAAGTTGATTCCACAGCTTCCATCTTCACTTCCTTCTCCTTTTCCAGTTCAGCCACTAGTGCAATGGATCCTCCTTTCTTCTTTCCTCTCTCCATTCTTTCATCCTGCTCTATCTCAAGCTCATAGGTCTTCAGAATGCCATACAGTCTCTCCAAAGTAAACTCCTTATAATCTTGTGAGTTTCTCAATGAGACTGTCATTGGTTTCCATTCCTTTGGAAGAGATCTGAGAAATTTCAGATTGGAGTCTTTAGTCTGATAGACTCTTCCATGCAATTTAAGAGCATTTAGTAGCTTTTGGAATCTACTAAAAATGTCAGTGAGTGACTCACTTTCTTCATTGTGAAAATGCTCATATTGCTGAATCAGGAGCTGCATTTTATTTTCTCTTACTTGCTCAGTACCATCACAGATTATCTGTATTGTGTCCCAAACTTCCTTGGCAGTCTTGCAGTTGATGATGTTATCAAACATGTCTGCATCAAAACCATTAAACATAATGTTCATGGCCTTTTTATCTTTCCTGACTTGTTCAATATCAGGATCAGACCATTCATGCCTTGGCTTTGGAACAAATGGTTCATTTCCTGTTGCAGCTCTCAGAGGAACATGAGGGCCTCTTTCTATGCAATCCACATAGGCCTCATCTTGAGAAAGCATATGAAGATACATCTTTACCTTCCAATGATGGTAATTATCTTTATCAAGAAAAGGAATCTTGACTCCAACATCTTTCTTGTTCATCTTGCTGAATTGTTTTGATCTTTAAACTCTTTGTAGATTAAGAGCTTGCTCTGATACCAATTGTTAGTCCCTTAACAATATAGCAAGAATTACAGAAGGGGGGTTGAATGGAATTCTTGAACCTTTTTCTTGAAATAAAAATGTTCAACTCGATTATGGATATATTTGTTTTGATTAGCACAATGCGAAATGTAAACTTGAATGAATCAAAACATAAGTAATTAAAAACAAGAGGCTTTAAAAACTTTCTGGTGGATTAAAACAATTCCACCAGAGATATATTTAATATATCGAGAGGACTCTGTGTGCAGAAATGCTCACAGTTGCTTACAAAATAGAACTGCTAAAAACACAGGAAATGCTAAAGATAGTGCTTACAAAGATTTCTCTGTTGTTGTTTCTTAGCTATCTCATTTGTTTTTCTATTTGCTACTCTCTTGGTTTATATATTACCAAGATTACAAAGTCAAAAGAACTGAACAAATATAAAATCTAACAGTCTTGATCTTTGCTGCTTTTCGTCCTCTATTACCCAGTTAATGGGCTTCCACAGTGTACTTGTATCCAACTCAACGGCTGTGTGTCAGCTTTCACTGTTCAACTAATGTTTGAATCTTGATATGATCATCAGTCGACTTTTAGATCATCCGTCGATGACTTAATTGATCATCCGTCGACTACTATGTTAAACATCCGTTGATAGTCATTTGATCATCCGTCGAAGCTTTGTTAAGCATCCGTTGGTAGCTATTTTGGCACTTGACTTCATTTCACTTATACAGAATTACAAGACATTGCTTATGTACAGTTAATCAACCTATTCTGCATATCTAGTTAAAGTCAACATGACTTATATGCTACTTCAGATTCTATACAAAGGTGCATACAACACTGTGCTACAAACTTATTATTATATAAGCTACTCACTCGATGGATAATAAGTTAATCATCCATCGGGACTATAATGAGTTATCCGTCGGGACTATAATTCTTATCCGTCGAGTGCTACATTATTTCACTAAGTAAAATCTACTTAGATGTTTTGTTTAGGTAATCATCAAGTACACAACATATTCACAACAATGACAAAGCACATCAGCATTAGGTACCACTTCATAAGGGAACATGTGGATGAAGGTACAGTGGAATTGCACTTTGTTCCAACAGATCAACAACTAGCAGATATCTTCACAAAACCATTGTGTGAAGCTACGTTTACAAGATTGGTAAATGAACTTGGAATGGTTTCAGGTTCTTTCTCTAAATCTGCTTAGTTTTTGTTCTGATGCATCAGACTTTATGATTAGTATTTACATATATTACTCTCTATGTGTATTCTGTGTTTAATTGAAAATTGCTTAAGTACTGATTATTATCTGATATGAATTTCTAAACTCTGATAGTGATATGACTGTTTCTGTGACTATTCAATCCTATGAGGATAACTGTGCTAGATGCTGACCTAGTAGTCTTCAATATACTAGAGATCCCATGTTAGAAGTAATTATTTATGTGGAAATCCATTGACACAAGCAAATATATTGAGCTTAGTTAAGTTTACTTTGTCTATCTTATTACTAAGTCAAAAACTAGAAGAATGCTTCTCATCTGTTAAGTTCTGATGTTAATAAATCTGTTGAATGTACTAAGTGCTGATAAACCTCTCTTATCAAAAGAAAAAGGAAAAGAAAAAGAAATAAAAATCAGGTACTCCTTTGAGGTCTAGAGTAAAAATGTGGAAGGGACGACCCAAGTTCATTGCTGGTATTAAGTAATATGCATCAGAAAAGCAAAATATTTTTCTTGGTGACTTTTCACACTCTATGATTACTGGAGAAATACTCTGATAATAGCATAAATTCTGATAAGCAGCACTACTAGAAAAACGTCAATAGACATCGGCTAAAAACCGATGTCTATGAATGCAAAAATCTGATGTCTTCGTGGGTGATGTTAAAGACCCCCCATTTAACATCGGTTTTAAACTGATGTTAAATACAGCCTATAACATCAGTTCTTTGTTTAAAACCGATTTCTATATCTTGATATTAAATTTCTCATGCATATCTAATCTTCATATATCATCATAATATGGTATTTTTATCAATTTAAATATATGTTAGCTAAGCAAAATCTTTCAATTTAACCAATAAACTGATGTTACTAGTACCAGTAACAACAGTTTTCATCAAAAACCGATGTTAACAATACCTTTGACATTGGTTCTTAATTGGTAACCGATGTCTATTTGTAACAAACTGATGTCTATAATACTTAATAACATCAGTTTTTTGTTTTAAGAATTTTTTTGTTGTAGTATTTAACATCGGTTTTTACTGATGTCAATGGTCCACTAGAACTGATATATTAAGTTTTGACAAACATCATTTTCCATTGTAATGATGTTTGTACCTGTTTTATTAATACAGATTTTAAAAATATAGATTCCAAAAACCAATGAACTACCAAAACCAATTGCTGCATAATATCAGTTATCTATAAATCTAACAACCAATATTCAAACATCTGGTACAACAGATTCATCTAATCCAAATATCGAGTACTATACATATCCCTCCATATATTCTACTATTGTCTATACAAATAATTTGACTTGGTACCGACAATAGCATGTAAAATATCATTTGAGGAACACCATTATTCTTCTGCATCTTCCCACTCCTTAGTAAAGCTCCTGTAGCTTCTGGTCCCGTACGATGATAATAAGTTTTTGATAGACCTGAGAGGATTAATTTTGTTGTAGAATACTTCAAGCTATTAAAACAGCTATAACAAATAACTATCCTAAAACAACATAAACAAAGAAAAATACCAAAAAAGCATGACATTCACCTGCCACTTTACTCTCTCAAGACTAGTTGCTAGTTGACGCCTATGATTGTTTACCGACACAAGTAGCCTATGGGCAGGATTACGGGTTTCTTGAGCACGACTTTGCTCGAGCAATAAAACTCAAAACACTGATTCCATCCTATAAAAAAAATCAACCACTTTAGGTCATAACATAAGCAACAACTTAAACATCTTCTCTTATAATGTATAAGATAACACTCATACTCAATATACAGAGCAAATAAATCAAAAACAAGTTTTAAAATTACCATTTCAAGGACTTCTATTATATTGTATGCCCTGTCAGAGATCACAATAAGATCTTCAACAACCGGGACTGCCACTTCTTCATACTTGCAGGCGAGAAGAAGAGTTGTAATCCCAACCAGTTGGAGCTTTTTCCGAACCAGGTTGAATGGCCAAAAACCTGTCAATCAGATTCACTATAAGATACAGGGTCTCCTGCATCGGCATAAATTTATAGGGTCCCCTGAATCAGATAGGATACGGGTCGAGATTTAGTATCATGCAATTGTAAAGAATGAAAGGTACAAGGTTTTAACATCTGTAAGTGAATGTTCAACAAGTTTAGATCAAATGATGCATTAATAAGAGCCGAAAGACAATTACAATTTACACATTTAAGTGTTGAAACAAGCTTAGAGCTAATTTTACCTTTCCCTGCTTTAGAACCAGCTGAAAATATGGATGCCAAAGCAAATGGAATGCTATAGGTCACCTGCATCGAATAATTAAGAAACCAGAATATGGTTGTTAGCATATGTATAAAAGGAATTCCCAGTACTGTGAAAATAGCAAGAGCACCAGCCCTGACTTCAGGAGACGGTGTTAGAGCATCCCCATCAGGACCAAATTGGCGCTGGGAAGCAACAACTTTGCTCACAATTAGTATCAAATGTGACATGGTTGCACCTAAAATAGTAAGGTTCTTCTTATCACTGGTCCCCATACCACTGTCCTGCCAACCAAGACAGAATAGATTTTCCTGCAAAATTCCATCATCTTAGTAACATAAGATAAGTTTGAGATATGATGGAACTTAAAAATGACAATGATTTTCTTGATGAAGAGAAAATCAAATAGAATAGCAATATAGTTTAAAACACTGATGCAAAACGAAAGTAAATTACAATAGAATCTTGTATAGCTTCTGATAGGAACCAACAGCATACCCGAGGATATTACCAACAACCATAAAAAATGAAAAGAATGTGTTGGACCTACTCATGAGATTTGTATCTCTGGCACATAAGTCTACAAGAAAGGCCGTCCATGGACCCTGCAACATGTTGTTAGCAACATCCAGTACCCAAAACCTGACGACAAACACTGCAATGGCACGTGGCTTTAACTTACTTGTCAGGTCATCACCAGCTGCATATCCAATATCGGCTGCAAAGTCAATCAATACAATAGAAATGGCAACACAACACGCACCAAATAATATATTATTTCAACTCAATTTGTCAACACTGAGGAAACCCAGACAGACAGCTTATTCACATATAATATACTATTTCAAAGGCATGAATACTGAATACTTTGTTGAGTGCTGATGTGAGAAAATCAACTAAATCTGGACATTTACCAATTCTTTTATAAACATGTACTAGGCTGCAAGTGCCCCCAACAAAAAAATTATTGACTACTTGGCTTTACCAAGGAGAAGTTGTTTTACATAACGTTTGTTGCTAGCATAGGGTCCAAAATAATTACACGAGACTCATCAGTAAATTATTAACAAAAAACTTGAACCGGTCCAATATTAACAAAGATATATTTTCCCCCTGACGATATTTTTTGCTTTACTTATCCCTGAGGAAACAGAACAAAGATAATTATATGATTGAAAGCTAACAAAATGATTGCTAAAAACGAGGAGCATATTTCTGAAATTAAGGCTTGTTATATTATTTCTTCACCACCCAAACAAAGTAATTAAACAGACTGATAATAAGCCTATTGCAGAAATGTAACGCAAAAACATACACAACCAATTGTTATTTACCATAAAAGTTTGTTGGATACTACTGGTACTACGTTTATTTTCAGATGGTAACACAACAATTGTAAGTTCCTAAGATGCCTAGAGACTTCATCAATGAGAATTTTATACTAACTTTTCGCCATCAATTATATTCAGTAACCATTACACATTAAATTAGCTCAATAAAAAGCCTCACTGCATCTCCTAGAGAAATCTACAGCCCTCTCAACTTCTTCGTCAATGACATTCTTGTAGCCTCTCTTGAACTAATGATGCCTCTTGTGAAAAATTAAGACATATAAACACTTCAAGGTGACAAGAATTACAATATGCTTAAATTACTTTACCCAGCTTCTACTCAATAAATATTAGTAAAAGATGACCTGAATCTTACATTACTCACCAGCTTACCTTTGCCTTTTCCCGACTAGCTTTGAAACTGAATAACTACGAAGCCTGGATGCTTTACTATTAGTCTTAGCGTCAATGATGGTTTCTGTGGGAGTGCCTTTATCAGAGCAAAGAGACGACTTGTCACTCTTATCCTTGGAATCATTGGTAAACCAATCCACAGGCCTGATATCACCATTCCATGATCCTGCGACAACAAAGTTCATGATAATGAGGTCATTATTATATAAAATTGTAGACTCTGACATATCTTAATCAAATAAAGCAACACAAATATTTAACATACATTTTAACTTAAACAAAGCAAAAAAATTAAGATCAACACAGGCATAAATAAAGCCTCAACAAAGCCTCGTATACTCGGAATATATATAATTACACATAAACACATCATATGTAACACCCACATAAACAAAGTCTCAACTAATTAACAAGCTCCATTTGAATAATTAATCAACTTCATTAACTATTTATAACTAATTAAAATCAAATCATTGACTAATTAAAAAATTCGGATTTCTAAATAAAACTCCCAATTTGAAACTTGGTGTTTAAAACTTACCAATTCAAGCTCTGGCCACTTTCAACTTGTACTTATAGTTCTGACTTCTTTAAGCCTCTTCTTCTGAACTTTTAAACCTCTGTCTTTTAAACTTGTTTTTGACTTTTTCAACCTCCGAAGAAAAGAGAGCAGTGTTGGGGAGAATTGGTTTTGGGAGGGAGGTATTAGATCAAGAGAGAAAGGAGAGAGTCGAGTTCTCCGGTCGATAGAATTGAGTGAAGAGAGCTGAGTTCATCGGTCAAGAGAGTAGAGAGAGAAGAGAGAGAGAGAGAGAGAGAGAGAGAGAGAGAGGATGATGAGTGTTTTTTATTTTTGTTTTATGTTTTTAGATAAGGGTGGGGAGATTTGGATACTTAAAAAATTTGAAGTAAAATTTGGGGGAATTTTTAAGAGGGAATGAAATATTTGGCTAAGGGGGGAAATAGAAGAGGCGCGCTGAATCATTTTTTAAAATAGACTTACAACATTGGTTGTGCTAAAAAGTTGATGTCTATATTAACAAAAGACATCGGTTGATTAAAAATGATGACTAAAAAACCTTTTACATCGGCTCCAGGAGCAACCGATGTCTAAGAGGCGATGTCTATTCTACTTTTTCTAGTAGTGCAGTCGTGACTCACTTACACTGAGAAGCCACTGCAAAATGGAATTTAAAAAGATGCACAAAATTAGCACAAGACAGTTGAGGTGGACTCATGCATGAACTCATTCAATAGTAGGCTTCAGAATAATGACAGATTTTAAGTAAAGTTTTAGTTATGCCTTATTTCTAAGATGTACTGAGTGAATCAGACTTTACTCTTTGTCTGATATTTAGCTTACTGCACACACTAACACTCCATATGAATGATGAAAATTACTGTGGTGATCCATGTTGTTGTAGATGAACAGTTTATGTGTCAGATTGCATAAATTCTGAGGACAGGTTAACGTTGAACGTTCTGATGATTAAGTTCTGAAAAATCGATATCAGAATTTGGGTGAAGAATTATGGAGATAGGCATTCATTTTTCGAGTTAAGAAATCATGTTCAGATGACTGTTAAGTTCTGATATAAGTCTAAGTTCTGATATTAAATTCTGATCCTTTACTTGACTTATTTGTGGTTAAATTATGAAACAGTCTCATTTTAAATCAGAATATGTTTGGGCGGAATATTAACAGTCAATATAATTAGGGATAGTGGTACACGTACATGCACAATAATTTTTACTTATTTCTTGTGCGCATTAAACCTCGTTTTACACTTCCAATGATTGTTTTTTCTCTTCCCAGTCTAGGGAGACGAGGTAGAATTATTTCTACCTGTCAGCATTAAATTTCCTTGTGTCTCCTGACATTCTCTTGCCTATATAAACCAACACTTCACATCAGCCTACACATCATTTCTTTTCTCACATACTCACTCTCCTTTCCTTCATACCAACACAAACATGGTCAACTACAATATGTTTTTGAACTATGAGACTTTCAACATGGAGCTGAGCTGTGAGGCCTGGCAGCAGGAATGACACGTAACTGTCATTCCTGATGAGATATGGGACTCGGTTCCCCAGGAGGTTCTTACACACCTCCTGTTCTTTTACATGGATTACCATCGCCATCTGGAGCGATTGGAGGAAGAACGGCTGGAAGCTCTCCGCCAACAAGAGCGGATCATTCGACTCGCTATTCTTTTTGTAGAGAGTCGGAAGAATTATTTTCTTCTTCCTGTTTTTCTTCATCGTCAGCTTTGTCCGGCTTCTTAGCCAAGGACAAAAACTGTTGATGTTAGGTATAGAAGCTTAGGACAGTCTTGTAATACTCTGATGTAATTTAAATTTCATGAATGTATTCTCTTAATATATTAATGAAATTTCTTATTTTTGCAAGATTCTGTCTCTGAGATGTTTGCAATTTAACTGCACTGTTAAATCCTGATATATCCATGTTCTGATGATCATTTTAATCATTGATTTAAATTAAGTTCTGATTTTAAAATATCAGTACTTGTTTACTTGATTTATTTTGGTCATTCTCACACTCGAAATTTATTTTCAGAATATTGGTTTTGCAGTGAAAATAATTGAATAAGTGGGAACAGTTTAAATTTTGAATTAAAACTGACTTATCTCAATTAATGGGATTACTAGGTAAGTGGAACGGCTTTTCCTTGAAAAACTGCATGTGATAAGTAATGATTACTATTTTCCCGTGCCCATTAACTATTCATTATTGCTGCATGTCTGACAGGTGTCCAACGGTTATATTTTTTTAACCATGTATAAGTAAGAGAGAGAGAAGATTATCCAATCATTTATTTACTTTTACACTTTATCTCTCTTTCTTCACTTTTACTATCTTTCATCTCCTGAAGTTGTTTTTCATACAGACATTTTATCAAACACCTTACAAGCACTCTCAATTTTCAATTTTTCTCATGGCACCTAAGGATTTGATCATTGATTGAGCTAAGTTCGTTCCAAATAACTATGCTGCAATTCTCAATCATGATGAAGCTCCGTCTGAGTTGCATTTTGTGCAAGATCTTCTTGCACACAGTGAAATTGGGTATGCATTGACCCAGCCTTCAGTCTTTTCAAGCCAACAAGTTCTGACGTTTTGGCGGACTGGGCATTTTGATAATGGTGGTGCAACTGGTACTCCCAGTATTGTTTTTGAAGTGGATGATTCTGAACATGTGGTAACTCCTGATACAATTCGCAAGGCCTTACATTTACCAGAAGGCTGTATTTTTTCAACACCGGAGGAATCAGCTCTACAAGAGTTAATGGACAGTTTGGGGTATGAAAGGAGTTTGGCTAAGCTTGGACAGTTGAAACGGGCACATATCAGAAAGGAATGGAGCTTCTTCTTTGACTGCATCACTAAAGCCTTTGGGAATAAGTGTTCCAACTTTGATGCCATTCCAATAATGAGTCAGCACATCGGGTATACTATTATTAACCAAACTCATTTTGATTTTGCAAGTGCTGTGATAGGTTTTATTGGGGATAGGATGACAGAGGATAGGAATGTTGTCTACTTTGCTAGATTCTGTCAGCTTATATATAATTTCTGTTGTGCTGATAAACCCCAACCTACTACTGACTTATATCCACCTTTTAAACTTACAAAACGAGCCTTTAATGACTTGGTAAATGCTGACCTTAAGAAAATGGTGGTTCGACCTTTACAGATTCCTCAGTCTGTAAAACAGATCTTGGTAAATGCTGATCCTAAAACCTATAGATCTGTTTATCCTGATGTACAACCCACCACCACATCCCAAACACCACAACAACCATCAGAACATACCACTCATACATCTATACCTCAACCCTCCCTCAGAACATATCTCAAATCATATCTCACACCTTCACAGACAACTCAACCTTCATCCTCAGCACCTACTGTGAAGCCTTCATCTTCCAAGCCCAAGAGGATAAAGACTGTTCCTCAAATACCACAGAAGAGAAGGAGAATTGTTCTGAGAGATGAGTCTGATAGTGAGGAATAGGTTTCTGCATCAGAACCTGTTGTTACAGAAGCTGAGAAGGTTCCTTCTCAGAAAGATTATGGAATTGGGGGATCTAAGCTTCTCAAAAGGCTTAGAAGAATGACTTCTGCTGAACCTCCCAAGGAATCCCCACCTTCAAAGAGATACAAGAAACAGAGAGCTAAAAGGCCAGCTTCAGATGATGAGGAAGCAGCAGCTAAGGAAGGAGATTAGTATCTCTGATCTCACAAGAACCATAATTTGCTGAAGCTACTGCATCTCCTTCTCCATTGACCCTAACTCAGGAAGCTGCTACAGACAAGGCAAACACACCATCTGTGTCTCCTGTACATGAAACTGTATCTCCTGTAGACCCAGGCACAAGTACTGAAATTGATATTCACAACCTGGTCGTGCCTGAGGTTCTCTACTTAGAAGCTCCAACAACAATTCATCCATCAACAACACCTGTTACAGATGCTACTCAAACTCCAGAATTGTCTATTACACCTTCTCTGCATCTAGATGTTGATGATCAGAATATAGGTGAGCATCAGGATATGGCTGTTGATCAGAACTTGGAACCAGATTAGCACTTAGAGGATGATGCTGAAGCCTCAATTGCTTCTCATACTGTTGTTTTATCAGAAGATGCTGATTCTGTTAGTTCTGATGCTTCAAATGCTGATCCTACTGGTGATGCTGCTATTAATGCAGATGCTGATGCAGCTGGTCCTTCAGGACATGCACCTCAACAAACTGTTCATAAATCTGAACTAGTTAAGAAGTTTGTTACAAGAGAAGCACCAGTACCTTGGAGTGAAACTCCTAGAGGACAGGAGTGGACTAAGGGATGAAACTCAGTTACCTTTGTTCCATCTGAAAAGATTCTTGCTGAGCACTTGGCAAAAGCTGATGAGATGTTCATTAATGATGATTTCAAGACACAGCTTCGGGTCACTGCATTGAGTACTAGACATCTTCAAGGTCTCCATTCAACAACTCATGCAGAGTTACATAAAATTCAGGAAGAATTGCTCAAGCAAGAAACGACTCAGAAAATTGATAAGAAAAAGTTTTTCCAACCTACCTTTGACAGAGTTGCTTACATTGAGAAGACCCAAGAGAAGCAACAATCTCAGATTGATGATATTGTGAAAAATCAAGCTTCTCAGCAATCTCAACTTGATAAAATCCAAGCCTCAGTGGAATTGCTTGTCTCTCTTCTCTTACCTGCTGATGCCAAAAAGGGGGAGAAAGTAATTAAGTCCAAATGCAAAACTGTCAAGACACTGAAGGGGAAGGATGATGAAAAAAATGACCAAGAATGGGTGGAGGTCATGGTCAAGGTAGAATTTTTTCATCAAGAAGAACTGGAATTACAAGTCACAGGACAAGTTCTGATGCTGAAAAAAGAATTACTTCTGCTATTGGTAAAAGGATAAGTTCTGATGAACTTTTGGATCTTGATGAAGAAATGTCAAGACAGTTATTTCTTGTTGAAGAACTATCTCAGAACAACTTCTGACATCAGAGAGATCAGAAGATGAAGCCAAGTCAAGATCTACAACTGCTCAAATTCTGATATGAATATAGACTGAAGTTGTTATCAGAAGATAAAGTTGGTAAAGCTTTAAGGACTGTAAGTTGTAGTTATCTAGTCAAATTCTCATGCATTTGTAATTAATGTTTTTGACATCATCAAATATCTGTTAACTTGTATATTATGCTAATTTACAAGTTGGGGGAGATTGTTAGATATATTTGATAATGTCATGTCTAATATGATTTATGTTTAGTTTTCAGATCTTACTTAAACAGGACAAATCAGTACTTAACTGAAATCAACACTTATACTGAAGTCAGAACTTAAGTCATCAGTACTTAAGGTTCAGAAGATATCTATCAGAAGATAATATCAGGACTTAAATGAAACGTTCAGATAAGGAAAACAGCTGATTTACAGGAAGAGGAGATCGAGACAAAACATAAGAAGAGATATGCATGAAGATGGAATTCTATGAAGAATAGAATACTTGGAAGAAAAGATATCTGATTGATATATTTTAGGAAGCAGAATTATATTCCATATCAATTAACGATTATCTTGTAACTGTGTAGTATATAAACACAGACATAGGGTTTACACTATAAGTGTTATCATTATCGAGAAGATTATTCATTGTAACCCTAGCAGCTCTCGTGATATTTGTTCATCACTGAGAGAGGACAGTTCCATACTGTAACAGAGTTTATTGTTTTGAATAAAGTTTGTTTTCTGTTACTTGAGTTATTAAGGTTCAATTTGATTGTGCTATACACTGTATTCACCCGCCTCTACAGTGTGTGTGACCTAACAGATGATGACATATAAGACGGTGATACACACTCGAAACAGAAAGAGGGGTCCTGCCAGTTAGACGTAGGTGAAGATTTTGATCCATTGGATATGTAGACCATCAGAAACCAAGCATACCAGCATCGAATAATATGTCAAGGACGTATTTTCGCTGACATAAAAAAATGCATGTATTGGATTGTGAAATTCAATTTATAAAAAAATAGGTTACCAAGATCTTTAAGGAAGAAAGATTCGACAAGAATTTTTGTACTTTAAAGATGATTGCTTCACTATTTTCAGTAATTATTATATCATCGACATTAACGAGTGTATAAATAGAAGTATTTTCATGATTATATGTGAAAAGACTGTGGTCTGAAAGAGATTGATGAAAATCACAATTTATGAGAGTCGATGGAAATTTAAAAAACCAGACATAAGAAGATTGTCGGAGGCCATAAATAGAATTGTTTAATTTATAAACCAGAGTGTCCCCGCAATGGGATAAAATCCGGGAGGAAGTTTCATATAAATTTATTTATCAAGCTTGCCCCGAAGAAACACATTGTTAACATTAATTTGATGAAGAGACCAATTTTTATTGCTATAATTGAAAGAAGAATACGTACAGTAACGAGTTTAGCCACATGAGAAAATGTATCATAATAATCAATGTCTTTTTTTGGATGTATCCTTTTGTAACAAGACTTGCTTTGCAACACTCAATTGAACCATTAGAATTATAATTTATTTTGTATAATCATCACAATGACTGTCAATTTTATGCGAAGGAAGTTCGCACAAAGTCCAAGTTTTGTTATTTTCCAATGTATTTATCTCACTTGATATAACTTGGCACCATTCAGAAGATTTTATGGCTTGAGAATGAGCTTGAGGTTCATTACTTTCAATGAAGTTAGAGAGAAATGTGCGATGTATGTCACTATTATAAGAAAAATAAAAAGAATATTTAAAGGGAAAATTAGTCGAAGATGAGACATGATTGTAAATATAATCTTTGAGATGTAAAGGAGGACGTACATGACTTAGAGTTGGAAAATTAGGCTGGATCGGACTAATTTCCGTTGGAAGAGTATCATTATATGGAGAATAAGAATTCACATGAGACTTCAGAGTTGATGAAATAATTTGAGATGGAGTGTTCATGATTGATCAGAGAGATATTGTCTAACGGTGGATTACTAACTAAGGGAGTTGAATTGTAATATATAATTGATGATGTCAAAGATTACTGGAGATAACAATGTCATTAGCATCTCTGATCAAAGTATGAAGCAAGTCAAATGGACATCTGATCTGAGTAGAAGATTAATGAACAGTTATTTTCAGTAATTAGTTAAGCTTGGGGTCAACCCTGAGTAAGTTGTATTGTTATCTAAATTTGTATTTTGTACTTGTAACACTTAAAGTTTGTTAAAATGCAAAGGAGCAGACTGGAGTCTTTTTCCTAAAACAGTATCAATCCTAAGGATTCTATCTGGAAGAAGATCAAGAAGATCATGCCTCAGAAGAATTTTGAAGAAGCTTAGAGTTGAATAAATCTGTTTGGAGAAAAATACCCAAAGTTAAGATCTCTACAAGTCACAGATTTAATGTTATAGAGAAGTCATTCGAGAACTCCAAAATGGCTTATTGAGAAGTCATTCAAGTTGCAGAGAGTACCGGCGGATGAGGAACATCCATCGAGATAGTAGTTTGGCTAGCCGACGGATGACTGCTGTTAGGCACATCCGTCGAGATTCAATCACTACTCGACGGATGAACAATATCCACCGGGATAGAAGAAATGATTGAATCTAGAGTGGAGAAGTCAGGAAAGCTACTAAAAACTCAGGAAGATATCGACAAGCAAAATTGAAAAACTAAAGATTGAAGATATCGACAAGTCATTCCGTCACTAGAGAACTTAGAGTTATCGATAAGTCTACATTCAGCAGAGAACTCTGAGTTATCGATAAGTCAAGGTAAAGATGTGAAGACTAGAGAGTTCGACAAGCTGAGAACCTCTACAAGCCAAACTCAATATGGAGTGCTAGAGATCTCGATAAGCCTATGTACTTATCGAGATGTCAAGTGTTCTATTAATTTAAACTGGAGATCTCAAGGTACAGTCTCAAAGTACAAAATTGCAGATCAGTTCAATATCCAAGATAAACAATCAACAAACAATCCAGCATCTGGATTGACAAGTCTACTAAAAGCAGCTTGAAGAGTGTGCAAGATCAATGGCAAAGATTAACTGACAGAGGAAGATTAAAGTAAACACGGGATGCTAAAAATATGCTAAGCCAGAAATGGAAGATTTGCTTTTCTATAAATAGAAATGACAAGTGACAGTTTAGAAAAGCTAATAGCATGTTTATTATCCACTGTGTAAACCAGCAGTTAACTAAGTTATAAAGTTAACACTAGTTTTTTAATCAGAATTAACAATTTAGATCAAAATTCTTGTAACACTCTCAAGAAGAAGGTGAGCTCTTTAACATCAAAGTGCTTAGAAATTTTGTAGTAAAACAGTCTTAATTTTAATATAAAATTAAGTGAGTTTTGAAGATTTGTGTTCTTTAGTTTCTACAAGTCTAAATTCTGCATGAACACTTTTTTATACAAGATTTAATTTACTTTGGTCAACCATTATCTTTCAAGAAAAGCCTAAAATCAGGAAAATACATCCACACCCCCCCTCTGTGTGTGATTCATTACCTAACAAGTGGTATCGAAGCTAAACCTGAAAGTAAACAGATTCAAGATCTTGTAAGAATGAATACACAGAAAATCAGTAGCATCAAAATTCCTACCTTTGACAAATCTAACTACACTCTTTAGAAAAAGAAAATGATGCTGTTCATCAAGATGGCCAAACCACTCTACATTCAGATCCTCAAGGATGGACCGTTAATTCCTACGGTTAGAATTGAGGAATCTACATATGGAGACAGGATCATCCCAGCTCTTTATGCTCCAAAAGATCCAGCTGAGTATTCTGACCCTGAAAAGGAGAAAGTCTCCCTGGATAGCAGTTTGCAATTGATATTGATTGAGTCACTTGACAATGTGATGTACAACAATATTGTTAACTGTGACACTGCCAAGAAAATATGGGAGAAGATTGAAATACTCTGTGAAGGAACTGAGGAGGTTAGATCTAATCAAAGAAGGATACTGATTTTACAGTATGAGGGTTTCATGGCTAAGCCTAAGGAAAGCATTACTGATGTGTTTGAAAGATTCAATAAGCTGATAAATGACTTGTAGCTTCATGAAAAATACTATGAAGCTGAAGAGGTGAATCTAAAGTTCTTGCTTACTCTTCCTGATCATTTGGAACAGAAAATCTCAGCAATCAGGGAAGGGATAGACTTGAGCAGAATAACTCTGCAAGTTCTATATGGAATTCTCAAAACATATGAACTAAAGATGATTCAAAGGCAATCATTGAGATCTGTCCAAGGACATGTTGTAGATGGCTCAAGTTCTTTAATAGTAAATGAAGGTCAAACATCTAATGATGAACCAAGATCTCATATTCCAGTTGCCTCAACAAGTGAGCAGAGAATAATTGATTCACAGGAGCAAGTCATACTATAATTGGAAAAGGATGAGTTCTATACTCTTGAAGAACTGGATGATCTAGATCAGTCAATGGCCTATCTGGCTAGAAATTTCTCTAACATTAGAGTAAGGAAGCCAATATACTTCAAAAGTAAAGGACAATCCTTTAACAAAGATAGCAGCTGGAAGGAAAAAGGGAAGTACAATTCTGATAGCAAGAATGGCTTCAAAACTGGATTTGTTGACATATCTAATATAAGGTGCTTCATTTGTGATGAACTAGGCCACTTTGCTACAGAATGTAGAAACCCCAAGAAGGCAAATAAAGATAAGGCTTATCTTGAACTTGAAGCAAAGTATGAAGCTCTTCTGAAAAAACAGCAAAGTAAAGCTTATATTACAGAAGGTAAAAGTTGGGATGACTCTGAAAATGATGAAGATGAAGAACTAGGAAACTATGCACTCATGACCTTGGAGCAAGGAGAGTCGTCCTCATCTAAATCACAGGTACCAACTCTTACCTCCACTATTTTAAATGTGAATCAATATAAGGAAACTGTTGAAAAGATGAGCACATAAATGTTTCATATTCATACAAGCATGGTTGCTGCTAATGAAGAAGTTAGCAGATTAACAAAGTTAAATGAGAAGCTTGAAAGTGAAAAACAAGAAGTTGAATGATTGACAGTGGAGCTTGAAGCCTTGAAACAAGAAAATGGTTATCTGAAAAACAAGCTCAAGTGTGTAAATGAGATTGAGGCCGTGCTAAGAGAAAAACTGGAGAAAAGTGAAGTGAAGTTGAAGTCCTTCAAGAATGCATTTGAATTGGTTGGTCAGTACCATGAGAAAAACAAACCATGTGCAAATATTGCTATTGGTCTTGATTATGATACCTTAAACATCAAGAAGAAAAAACTGGCGACAGAGGAAAAGCAACAAAGAGTGAAAATGTTCCAGCAATGCTGAAAAATGTTGGGTCACCTGTGTTTAAGACTTGTGAGGTAAACTTCAGTGAAGAAGAATTAATTATCAAGCAAGAAATTGTAGATGAGGATAATAAAAAGAGGAATACTAATTTAATTCAATCTTCCAAGACTGAAGAAAATCTTATGGACAATCAAAGTACCAAGACTCTTGTCAAAGAAACCAAGATTGAAGATGCAAGAAAGAAGAAGAAAAATAGAAATGGAAGAATGGGGATAAACAAAAGCAATAATCTGACCTATGTTGCAGATGTTCCTAGAAAGAAGTGTGAAAAATGTAGCTCTGCAAATCACCTAACTTACCTTTGTAAAAAGGGTGTTAGTAAGCTAACTGAAGGAGCCTGCAAATACAATGAAGCATATTTAAATGATCCCTACTCATTCGGTGATAAGTTTGATTGCATCCCTTGTAACTTGAAAGTGATGAAGAGTTGCCACAAACTGAGAGTAGACCTTAAAGAATCAAAAATTGAGTCTACATCATAAAGAGATAGTGCACACCAATCATTGAATTCTATTTTATCTGAAACAAATCACTCTACTTCTGCTAAATCAGTTAACAAGAAGAAATTACCCAACACTGCTTGGGTCACTAAATATACCTGAATCTTATTGTGTGCAGGGAAAAGTGAAGAAAGTCATATGGATTATTGACAGTGGATGTTCCAGACATATGACGGGTGATAATGCCCTGCTATCATAGTTTGAGGAGAAAGCTGGCCCATTGGTGACCTTTGGAGACAACAACAAAGGATTCACAATGGGATATGGCAAGATTGTCTCTGAAAATGTTGTAATTGATGATGTAGCACTAGTAGCCGGTCTTGAAGTGAATCTTCTCAGTGTTAGCCAATTTGCAGACAAAGGCTTTGAAGTTTTATTCAACAAAGAAGAATGAACCTTTATCAATAAGAAAACTGGTGAAATTGCTTTGAAAGGAGCAAGGAAAGGAAGCTTGTTTGTTGTAGACTTGGACTCAACAAATAAGGATGGTATTTGCTGCTTCTACACCAAGGAATCAGAAGAACAAAGCAAGCTATGGCATAAGAAGTTGTCTCACTTGAATTTCAAGGCAATTAACAACTTAGTCAAAAAGGAGTGAGTGAGAGACATGCCCAAGCTGGAGTTTGCTCAAGTTGAAGTCTTTGAAGCTTTTCAGAAAGGAAAGATAAAAAGATCTAGTCACAAGTCAAAAACTGTGAATTCTATTAGTGCACCCTTGCAAGTTATTCACATGGACTTGTTTGGGCCATTGAATGTCTTATCAATTTCAAGGAACAGATATGCACTTGTGATGGTGGATGATTTCTCAAGATACACTTGGATAGAGTTCATGTACTCTAAAGATGAAACTCCACATATCATAATTGAGCACATCAAGAAGATAGAAAAACAAGCTGAAGATTACAATTGTGTGAAAAGACTGAGAAGTGACAATGGAACAGAATCTAGAAATATTACATTAAGTGCATTTTACAAAGGCAAAGGCATTGTTCAAGAATTCTCAGCTACCAGAACACCTCAACAAAATGGAGTAGTTGAGAGAAAGAATAGAACATTGGTTGAAGCTGCTAGAACAATGCTGCAAGATGCCAAGTTGCCAATAAGTTTCTGGGAAGAGGCTGTCAACACTGCATGTTATACTCAGAATAGATATCTCATTAACAAGGCACATGGAAAGTCACCTTACTCAATCATGTCTAAAAAAAAGCCTACTATAAAGCATCTTCATATGTTTGGAAGCAAGTGTTACATTTTGAAAGACAACTCTGAATATGTGGGAAAATTTGACTCAAAGGTTTTTGAAGCAATTTTACTGGGATATTCACTGGAAAGAACAGCCTACAAAGTCTATGTGATTGATCAAAAGAAGATCATGGAAAGAACAGATGTGACCTTTGATGATGACAAGTGTCCAGGCTTGGAATGTCTTGATGGTAATGAAGCTGAAGCCCTTGTATTTGAAAACCTCAACATTGATAGTGATTCTGATGGAGAAGATGAGGTTAATGCACAACAGTTGATGAATGAAGAGACTACTGAACAGGAAAATCATGGGAATGGAAGCTCATCTCAAACACCTGAATTTGATAGCACAAAATCAGGGGGAGAAAGAGAAGAAGGATCTACCAGTCATACCAATAATGAAGAAAATGATGAAGGCACAAGTCAACAAACTCATACAAGGAAGTGGGATAGAAGTCACTCTAGAGAAGCAATTATTGGTGATCCTACTGCTGGTGTGAGGACTAGAAGTGCAACTGCTAATGAGTGCCTACATGCATATTTTCTGTCTGAAGTAGAGCCTAAGAAAATTGATGAAGCTCTACTGGATCCTGACTGGATATCTGCCATGCGGGAAGAGCTGAATCAGTTTGAAAGAAGCAAAGTCTGGAAGTTAGTTCTAGCACCAAAGAATAAAAGCATTATTGGAACAAAATGGGTGTTCAGGAACAAAATGGATGAAAATGGTATAGTTACCAGAAACAAAGTAAGGTTGGTTGCAAAAGGCTACTCACAAGAAGAAGGAATTGATTATGATGAAACTTTTGCTCCTGTTGCAAGACTTGAAGCTATAAGAATTTTTCTAGCATTTGCAGCACATTCAAACTTTAAAGTATATCAAATGGATGTCAAAAGTACCTTTCTGAATGGTGAGCTAGAAAAAGAAGTTTATGTGCAACAGCCTCCTGGCTTTGAGGATCCAAAATTTCTAAATTTTGTGTATAAGTTACTCAAGGCTCTATATGGACTAAAACATGCACCTAGAGCTTGGTATGACACACTATCAGATTTCCTATTGAAGCATGGTTTTACTAGAGGAACCATAGACAAGACTCTCTTCTACAAGAAACATGGTGAAGATATGATCCTCGTTCAGATCTATGTGGATGATATTATTTTTGGTTCTACTAATGAGAAGTCGTGCCAAAGATTCTCCAAGCTTATGTAAAGTGAATATGAAATGAGTATGATGGGGGAACTGAGTTACTTCCTTGGACTTCAAGTCAGCCAAAGAAGTGATGGTATCTTCATCAGCCAAACTAATTATGTCAAGGATCTATTGAAAAAGTTTGGAATGGTTGATTGTTCACCTGCATCTACACCTATGTCTACTGCAACAAAGTTGGATGAAGATAAAAAGGGTAAGAGTGTAGATATCTCAAGCTACAGAGGGATGATTGGATCATTGCTTTACTTAACAGCAAGTAGACCAGAAATCATGTTTGCAACATGTCTATATGCAAGATTTCAAGCCAATCCAAAAGAATCACATTTGATGGCTGTAAAGAGGATTTTCAGATACTTGAAGGGGATTCCAAACTTGGGATTATGGTATCCTGAGGGAACTGGTTTTGAAGCTGTTGGTTACAAAGAAGCAGATTTTGCTGGATGCAGGGTTGACAGAAAGAGTACCAGTGGAAGCTGTCAATTTCTTGGACAAAGACTTGTATCATGGTACAGCAAGAAATAACAATATGTATCGACTTCTACAGCTGAAGCTGAATACATAGCTGCAGGAAGTTGTTGTGCTCAAGTGCTTTGGATTAGAAATCAGCTAATAGATTATGGCCTAGTGTTACACAAAATTCCTATCATGTGTGACAATTCTAGTGCTATATCTATAGTAGCTAATCCAGTTAATCATTCTAGGACAAAGCACATTGATGTAAGGTACCACTTTATTAGAGAACATGCTATTAATGGTACCATTGAGCTCATTTTTGTACCAACAGAAAAACAACTAGCTGACATTTTTACTAAACCTTTGGATGAAGATACTTTCACTAGACTTGTAAGTGAAATTGGAATGCTTAATTCTTCATCATTAGGCAAGAACTCAGTTAATGTTTTGCAGCAGATTAATCTCCAGTAAATCAAAATTAATTTGATTAAATTGGAAATTAACTGAAATATGAATTATAAATATTTCAGAAATCTCTGTATATTTGTTTTTCAAATTCAAAATTAACTTGGAATTTCTCAAATTCTAAGTAAACTGCTCAGTTGTTAATTTACATTCTTAATGTGTAAAATTAACACAAGGCAGAATTGCAATAACCAAAAATATTTAGAAAACTGAGTTCTCGATAAGTATAAATTGACTTTTCGACAAGTCATTTTAGGACTTCTCAAGTGAGTCCTCGATAAGTCAATTTACTGACTTCTCGATAGGCTTAAAATGACTTATCGATAAGTCCTTGTAGAGTTCTCTAGTGGTGTTCATTCACAGAGTTCTCTACAAGTACAATTCTTGACTTATCAATAACTCAGAACTGAGATAATTTAAATTTATAAATTGTCTTGGTAAAATACTTTTGGAAAATTTATTCTAATATTATTTTGAATTTATTCAATTAAAAGTTAGAATCAGTTCAGTCCACTTTTTGGACAAACTGGGTATTCATTTGACATTTCGATAAGTCAAGATTGAGTTCTCTATAAGGGTAATTTAAAATGACTTCTCGACATGTACTTCACTTCTCAAAATGACTTCTCGATAGACAAACTCCAAATGTCTAATTTTGAGTTCTCGACAAGTCATTTACTTTTACTATAAATACCCAGACTTCTCGAATACATTTTAACTTAGAATTTCTCAAAATTCTAAGCAAACTGAATATTTATTAATTCATATTCTAACTATATGAAGTTAATAAATAATAAATCAAAAGAAGCAAAACGTATAAAAAACTGAAATAATTTAATTCATAAATTATGTTCAGCAAAATACTTTTGACATACTTTGTCTATAATTACTTAGACTTATTGACACATTTACATGCTTATGTATTATTTTTTTTAATATGGAAATATGTTAGTCTAATGTAAGTAGACTAGTACATTATATCTGATGTTTTGAGAAAGCTGGTAATGGTTAAATTTATTTGACTATATGCTGATAGGAGGAATTACTTTTTGTGTAGGGAGTACTTGTTTATTTGCATGGGGAATAGCTATCCTAAATAGTGAACTAAGAATTTTGAGTACTTGCATGGGGAATAGTAACTAGTCATTTCTAACTGTCAAGTATACTTGTGATTATTACTCTTCTTATCCAGGCAACTCAAGAGTCTCTTGGTTTCTATCTTTACTCCCTCTATAAATTAAAACGCTTCACTCTTTATCATTCATCACTATTCTTATTCTTAACAAACATCTAATTTCAAAACTCACCTCCTGTTCATCTCTCTCTCTCTCTCAAATGGATGCCCCAATCTTCTACAAACTTATTAATGGAGTTTACCAGCCTGTCCATCATCTGGATGACGACCAAATTTACTTTGATCCTTTCGAACTTCGTGTCCATCTTAGGGGGTTGTTTGCAGCCCCTTTGGTATTCCACGTGAGATCTTTGACGAACTCTCGTGGGATGATCAAATCAGCATTCTTTTCTTTGAGATGGAAGTCTCTCTGGAGCTGGAGAGACGTGCAAGGGTAGCTGAGCAGCAACGCCTTGCTGCTCTGGAGTTGCAGGAGAGGATCATCTCTCTTGTACACTCCATGTCCAGAGCTTACCAACGCAGGGCAAGCAGGTTGGAGGCTGAGAAGAAGGAGCCCAAATTAGAGTAGTTAGGATTAAGATTTACTTGATGTAATCTGAATCTTAATGTACTCTATGTTTGATATTAATAAAAATTCTCTTCTTTTTTATCAATTTGTTTTTGTTGCTTGACTGTTTATGTCATGATAGCCTTGTGTTTACAAATTAATTAATTAGTAGTTTTCCTGTCATAATGCTTGCAACTGTATATCTCAATGCTTATGTCTAATCAAAACTCCGGATATGTTCAATGCATTACAGGTTCAACACAATTCACTCAGACAACAATAGGAAATCCAAATTTTCAATCAACAGGTATTTGTGTTAAAATGCAGCTAAAACATCTATAAACCAAACTGCAGTTCTCCCAGATACAGCAACACAAACACAAACTTAAACACAATCCCACTCAGGTGACTCTCAAAAGAAACCTATTTTACAAAAGGACGACAATTTCATAATGCTCTTCAGATTATTTTGTTGTTTGAGAAGAGAAACCACCACAAACATGGAAAATTTATCAGTTTTTACTGAATATCCTATGAGTATTCCTAATGCACCTTCATGTGCAAAACAGTCTTCATAGACTGAAAGGTTTGAGGGTAGTACTCCTAAGGGGGAGCTATCTAAATCCTCTCCAATTCAATTGGAGGTTCCTTAAAAAGAACAACTCCCCTCATAACTCTAGCACAAGCTGCCTTAGCAGTCAAAGCTAGAAGTACAATTGCCTATGACAATGTCATGAGAAGGGCAAGTATAGCACATTTATGTGCCAGTGTGTTGCAAGACACACAAGGGTTTGAGGCTGGTGTACATGATAGTAACCTAGTCAAATCCCCTCCAATTCAGTTGGAGGTTCCCACTACAAGTGAGGAATAACACTATCAAAATGTTGAGTGGCATTTATGACACTTTATTATGCTCTAATAAGCTTTGAATTGGTGTATTTGTACTCAAGTTATTAAGTGTTTCAAGGTGTTTTCTAGTATTTTTGCATTTCAGGCACTATTCAGGTAATCAGGTGAATTAACATTATTTTTGTTCTAATTTGGTGTCCATGTGGTGTTGGAATAAAAGCTCGTGGAAAGCCAGCTCGAAACAACAAGATTTAAGAAGAAATCTGAGTTTTTCCTAGAAGGACGGCGCGCCCGCGTTGTGATAGCACGCGGCCGCGCCAGGATTCCAGAAATGCAGCACGCCCGCGCTGTGATAGCACGCGGTCGCGCCGTGGCCGAATTTCAAAATCCTGTTCCTACTACAATTCTAAAAGGGAAGGCTTCCAGATTGTTGAGGGCTGCTATATAAATAACTTTAGGTCATTTTTAATATGTATGAAGTCAGAGACGGACCAGAGCGCAAGGAGAAGACGACAAGAGACTTTTAGCACAATTCAACAAAGGCGAAGACGATCTAGTTTATTCTTGTGAATCTTTATTTTGAGTTGTAATTTGGATGCTTGTTTCTTGTTTTACCGAACCTATACTCTTGTTTGTACTTGGTTTTATTTATTTGTATAAAGACTACATTTGCTATATCATGTTTTCATCGGATCCCACATTGATGATGAGTTCGATTATGGGCCAATCGTTATCGCGGGGTTCTAGCGGATTTATTTATGGATTTCTTTAGTTAAATTGTTTGGTGCCTTAGTATGTAGTGATTTTATGATATCCTAGTATTGGTTGTGCGTATTCGTCTTATGAGCGTCGCGAACTTATAAGATAGTGTGTTAATTCTTAATTAAGCGAAAGTGAATTTAAGGATTTAAAACTTGCCATGCTAGCATAGGTTCATGTATGTGTTATGCATGATTCGTTGGTAGTTTTAACCATCTTACTTTCCCTATGTAATCAAGATAGATAACTTGTGCTTAAACCGTTATGTTGTCAAATTCTATAGACATATAGGGTCTCAATATAATTGGTGCTTATTCAGCTTCTATCTCTTTTGTGGATGTCTGGTAGAATGGTACTCGTATAATGAAAGTTGGCGTTTATCAGTTTCGTGTTATCTGATTAGTGTCATCACCATTGCATGCTAAGGTTAAGAATAATAAAGCTATTGAATGAAGTATTTAATGAAGTTAGAATCCCATGTTTATCATATATATCAATTCAGTCAATCTTCTTCTCGTAGTTATAATTGTTAGCATAATTCTTAGTTATAAACAATCTCAACTTGTTATAGTATTAGCATTGGATAATAACCATACATTGTTGCTTAGGTGCATAAATTAAATAGTTAACCAATACAGTCTCTGTGGGAACGAACTAGAAAAGATTCTATACTACTTGCAAACTCGTATACTTGCGTGTATTATTAGCACGTGTTTAGCGACTAACAAGTTTTTGGCACCGCTGCAGGGGACTGTAGTGTTAATTTGTAGTTTATGTGCTTTCCATCAGTGGTCGTTAAAATTCATTGACTCGAACATTGTTACTTATTTGTTCCTTGTCTGGTTTCAGGTACTCTAGCGAGGGTGTATGCATACGCGTTCGCGTACTCGTAAGAGAACACTGGATAAAGCCGAGGAAGAACTTGTGGTAATTCGTAGGGAAGTTTTTGAGGAAGAAAAGAAGTTAGAGGAAGAAGAGAAAGTTGAAGAGCCAATTGTAGTAGCTATGGTTGATCAAGCAGAAAATCCAAAGGCTTTGATGAACTATTCTAAGCCTAAGATTAATGACATTCAGTCTAGCATCATCAGACCAGCCATCAGAGCTAAAACTTTTAAGATTAAGTTGAGCACGATTCAGATGATGCAGAACTTAGTTCAGTTTGGGGGTTCTCCTACTGAAGACCCCAACATGCACATCAGGGATTTCATCGAGATCTGCGACACTTTCAAATTCAACGATGTGACTGAGGCTGCTATTAAGCTAAGACTCTTCCCATTCTCTCTGAGGGACAAAGCTAAGTGTTGGTTACATTCTCTACCAGCAGGGTCTATCACCACTTAGGAAGATCTTGCTCAAAAGTTTCTCACTAAATTCTTCCCCATGGCGTAGACTGCAGCAATCAGGAATGCTCTTACTCACTTTGCTGAACAAACTGGAGAATCTCTGTGTGAAGCTTGGGATCGATATAAGGAGATGTTAAGGAAGTGCTCACACCATGGCATGCTTGATTGGATGATTATCAACTGTTTCTACAATGGATTGGGTGCTACTTCTAGACCCATGCTTGATGCAGCATTAGGAGGAGCCTTGTGGGCTAAGAGCTACGATTAAGCTTATGAACTTATTGAACTGATGGTTGCTAATGAGTACCAGAATCCTTCCTAGAGACTGACTCAGGAAAATGTAGCAGGAATTCTGGAGTTGGACGCAGCAACTGCTATCGCTGCCCAATTTAAGGCTTTGACAATGAAGGTTGACACTTTGGCTAATTATGGAGTTAATCAAATCACTAGTGTCTGTGAGCTTTATGCTGGTGCCCATGAGACTGATCAGGGTGCAAATTCTAGTGAATCAGCTCAGTTTGTAAGTAACTTCCAGCAATCACAGCAACATGTGCCAGCCACCTATCATCCTAACAACCGCAATCATCCTAATTTCAGTTGGAGCAACGCTCAGAATGCGGTTCAACAGCCTTATCAATAGTATCCAGCTAAGCAGTACAACCCCCTGGTTTTCAGCAACCGCAGTATGCACCAAGACAACAACTCCAGCTGCAACAAGCTAATGAAAAATCTGAATTAGAGGAGTTGAAGCTTATGTGCAAGAGTCAAGTAATTTCTATCAAGACCTTGGAAAATCAGATTGGGAAAATTGCCAATGCCTTGCTAAATCGTCAACCTGGTATATTGCCTAGTGACACTAAAGTGCCAGGAAAGAAGGAAGCTAAGGAGCAGGTAAAGGCAATCACTTTGAGGTCTGGGAAGGTTGCGAATCCCGTACAAACTCAAGAGTTAACTGAAGAAACTGGGGCTGAGAAAGAAGCAAAGCAGCAAGATGAAGAAGTGGAACCAAGGAAGACTACTATTGAGCACACTCCGCCTGGGGGTAATATAGAGGAGAAATAGATCTATCCTCCACCGCCTTTTCCTAAGCGGCTGCAGAAGAAAAAGCTGGACAAGCAATTTGAGAAGTTTTTGGAGGTGTTCAAGAAACTTGAAATCAACATACCTTTCACTGAGGTTCTCGAGCAGATGCCTAGTTTTGTAAAATTTATGTAAGGTATTCTATCTCGGAAAGTGAAGCTAGATGATTTAGAGACTGTCGCTCTCATGGAGGAATGCAGTGCTGTGCTGCAGCAGAAGTTGCCTCCAAAGCTTAAAGATCCAGGAAGCTTTACTATTCCATGTACTATTGGAAAGTGTCTTTTGACAGATGCTTATGTGACTTGGGAGCTAGCATCAATCTGATGCCTTTTTCAATCTTCAAGTAGTTGGATCTACCTGATCCTAAACCGATGTATATGACTTTGCAGTTGGCCGACCATTCTATTACATATCCGTGAGGTATTGTGGAGGATGTCTTGGTCAAGGTTGATAAACTCATCTTTCCTGCTGATTTTGTAATTCTTGATTTCGAAGAGGATAAGAAGATTCCCATAATCTTGGGATGACCTTTCCTGGCAACTGGCCGAACCTTGATCGATGTGCAGAAGGGTGAGCTTACAATGCGAGTGCTGGATCAGGATGTTACCTTTAATGTGTTCAATCTATGAAATTTCCTACTGATAATGAGGAGTTCTTAAAAGTGGAGTTGGTCGATTCGGTGGTCACATCGGAACTTGATCAATTGCTAAGGTCTGATGCTTTAGAAAAAGCCTTATTGGGGAATTCAGATAGTGAAGATGATGAAGGTGAAGAACAATTGCAATATTTGAATGCTTCTCCCTGGAAGAGGAAGATTGATATGCCTTTTGAATCTCTTGGAATGGAGGAATTGAACAAAGCTCCTAAACGCTTTAAGCCTTCTATTGAGGAAGCCCTCTCTCTTGAGCTTAAGCCTTTACTTGAGCATTTGAGGTATGCATTCTTAGGTGATGCATCTACTCTGCCTGTTATTATTGCATCTGACCTTTTAGGTAGTGATGATGAAAAGCTTTTGAGGATTCTAAGAGAGTTCAAGTCGGCAATTGAATGGACTGTAGCAGATATCAAGGGGATCAACCCTTCTTACTGTATGCGTAAAATTCTGCTAGAGGAAGGTAGCAAGCCTACAGTTGAGCGGCAAAGAAGACCTAATCCTATCGTGAAGAAGGAAATTTTGAAGTGGCTAGATGCAGGGATCATCTATCCTATCTCTGACAGTTCATGGGTAAGCCCGGTTCAATGTGTACCAAAGAAAGGTGGAATTACTGTGGTAGTAAATGAAAAGAATGAGCTTATCCCTACCAGAACAGTCATAGGGTGGAGGGTCTGTATGGACTATCGGAAGCTGAACAAAGACACTAGGAATGACCACTTTCCATTGCCCTTCATTGATCAAATGCTTGACAAATTGGCCGGTCATGAGTATTACTGTCTTCTGGATGGCTATTTGGATTACAATCAGATTTGTATCGCTCCAGAAGATCAGGAGAAGACTACCTTCACTTGTCCATTTGGTACTTTCGCCTTCAGACGAGTTTCTTTTGGTCTATGTGGTGCACCAACCACATTTTAGAGATGTATGATGGCCATCTTTTCTGACATGATGGGCCAGAATATGGAGGTGTTCATGGACGACTTCTCAGTCTTTGGTGATTCTTTTGATGAATGCTTGCAGAATCTGGGACACATTCTCAAGAGGTGTGTTGAGACCAATCTGGTTCTCAATTGGGAGAAATGTCATTTTATGGGGCGTTAGGGCATTATTCGCGGGCACAAGGTTTCTAATAAAGGCCTAGAGGTGGACAAGGCCAAGGTGGGGGTCATTGAGAATCTTCCTCCACCAATTTCTGTTAAGGGAATTCACAGTTTTCTTGGTCATGCGGGTTTCTACAGGCGTTTCATCAAAGATTTTTCAAAAATTTCAAAGCCTTTGTGCAGTCTGTTAGAGAAAGATGTTCCTTTTAAATTCGATGACGAGTGCCTTGCAGCTTTTGAGATATTGAAGAAGAGTCTAATTACGGCACCCGTCATAACTGTGCCTGATTGGAATGAGCCTTTTGAGATGATGTGTGATGCAAGTGACTATACAGTTGGAGCAGTTCTTGTGCAGAGAAAGAACAATATATTTCATGTGGTCTACTATGCTAGTAAGACTCTAAATGGTGCTCAACTGAATTACACTACTACGGAGAAAGAACTTTTAGCTATTGTCTAAGGTTTTGAGAAATTTTGATCTTATCTACTTAGGACTAAGGTGACAGTTTTCACTGATCACGCCGCCATTCGATATCTCATCTCAAAGAAGGACTCAAAGCCTAGATTGATTCGATGGGTTCTTTTGCTCCAAGAATTTGAACTAGAGATCAAGGACAGAAAATGAACTGAAAATCAAGTTGCTGATCATCTCTCGCGTTTAGAGAATCCTAATGCTACTTCATTGGACAAGACATTGATAAATGAGTCTTTTCCCAACGAGCAGTTGTTTGGAGTGCAAGAAGAAGAACCGTGGTTTGCAGACATTGTGAACTATCTTGTGATTAATATCATGCCTCCCGACTTATCTTATGCTCAAAGGAAGAAGTTTCTTCATGAGGTGAAGTGGTATATGTGGGATGAGCCATTTCTTTTTTGCCAAGGAGCTGACCAAATTATCAGGAGATTTATTCCTTATAGCGAAATGGGGGGATCTTGCGAGATTTCCACTCAACGGTTTATGGAGGACATTATGGGGGAGAAAAGACAGTAGCTCGTGTTCTTCAAGCAGGTTTCTTTTGGCCAACTTTGTTTAAATATGCTCATCAGTTTGTTTTGAAATGTGATCAATGTCAATGTGTGGGTAATATGTCTAAAAGGGATGAGATACCTCTTAATGTGCTTCTCGAGGTTGAGGTCTTCGATGTTTGGGGAATTGACTTCATGGGGCCATTTGTCTCATCTTATAACAATCAGTATATCTTGTTTGCAGTTGATTTTGTGTCGAAATGGGTTGAAGTTAAGGAATTGCCAACAAATGATGTGGAAGTGGTGCTTAATTTTCTGCACAAGCAGATATTCACAAGGTTTGGAACTCCAAGAGTCATAATCAATGATGATGGGTCACATTTTTGCAATCGCAAGTTCAATGCTATGATGAAAAGGTATAATGTGAATCATCGCATCGCTACGGCTTATCATCCTCAGACAAATGGTCAAGCTGAGGTATCTAACAGAGAGATCAAGCGCATTTTACAGAAAGTGGTATGTCCATCAGGGAAGGATTGGTCTTTGAAGCTTGATGAAGCTGTTTGGGCATATAGAACAACATATAAGACTCCATTGGGAATGTCGCTGTTTCAGTTGGTTTATGGTAAAGGGTGTCATTTTCCTATGGAGCTCGAGCATAAAGTATATTAGGCTTTGAAGAAATTGAATCTGGACTTGGATGCAGCTGGAAAGAAGAGGATGCTTCAGTTAAATGAACTTGACGAGTTTCGACTTCAAACTTATGAGAACAACAAGATGTATAAGGAGAAAGTCAAGAGGTGGTACGATAGGGGTCTAGTGCTCAAGAAATTTGTGCCAGGGCAACAAGTTCTTTTATTCAACTCTCGTCTCCGTCTTCTTCCTGGAAAGTTAAAGTCAAGATGGTCAGGGCCCTTTATAGTCAAAACTGTGTTTCCACATGGAGCGGTGGAAATTTTTGAGAATGATCCGGGACAAGCATTCAAGGTAAATGGTCAACGGTTAAAGCATTATTATGGTGACACGACAACCCGCGAGGTGATTAGTGCCGTTTTATTGTCCACTTGATCTCAAGATTCTACGTCGAGCTAGCGACGTAAAAAAAGTGCTTCTTGGGAGGCATCCCAAGTTTGTTGTACATTAGTAAGTAGAGGAAGCAAGAAAAAGAGAGAAAATCACAAAAAAATTAAAAAAATGGAAAAATTCAGGTCTGACTACAGAAGCCTGGCGAGCCCGTGCACGGCCACGCCATTAACACAGAAACACCGCTCGCCCAAGCTGTTACAGCGCGTGGCTGCGCCGGTTTGGCAAAAGTAGCTCGCGCCCGCTCCATCTCAGCGCGTGGCCGCACCGTTTCTTGACTTTGGAAAAAAATAAAAGGCAGTTTAAGGGAAAAAAATGGGAATTTTGTCCCAAAATCAATTCCCAACCGAATTTTACTCCCCCATATCCCATAATTCCCTCTCCAAATCAAACCCATTACTCCCATTATTCCCATAATCAAATCCCACTTCTATTCCATATCTAATTCTCTTTTCACCACCTATATATACACACCTCATACATAAATTTCTTCACCAATTCACAAACTCTCAAACACAAATTCTCTCTCAAACACAACTCTTATTCTCTCTAATCAATTTCCATGGCACCCAAGAGACAAAAAACTCAAGTCGATAGCAGCGCCACCGATTCTTCAACTGCAAGTGGTGTGAGGCCCATGTTTTTTACTCTTGAAGTTGAGGAGGAGTACACGAGGCTTCTTTCAAACCAATTGTCATGGAGTGAGGTTTTCTTCCATCAGGGAAGGATGGTCAGCTGTTGGAGATGATTCAGGAGATGGGGTGGGTTTCTTTTTGTGAGGAACCCGCTGCTGTGCCTATAAGTATTGTGCGAGAGTTTCATGCTAATGCAAAGGCGGAGAAGAATAGTTTCACGGTGGTTAGGGGGATGAAGGTGGAGTATAGTGTTGGAGCGATAAGGAGGGTAATTAATCAGCCCACGAAAAAACCCGGTCAAGCTATTTGGAATGATTAGACTCAGGAGGATTTTGACATGGATTTGATTGTTGCTACTCTATATGTGCCTAAGACTCAGTGGAAATTCAAGAGGGGCACAATTGATTATGCCACATTCCCTGCTTCTTGTATGAACAGATTTGCCTGTGCTTGGAATGCCTTTATTTGTGCTAATATTCTGCGATCGTCTCATATGCATGAGGTTAATATGGAGCGAGCACGTTTATTGTGGGGTATTCTGAAGGGGGATTATGTGGACATTAGTAGGATTATTCATCATGGTATTCTGCGATTTTTGAAAGGTAGCACAACAGGCTCTATACCTTACGCGTCCATAGTGATGAGGTTGTGTGTGGCAGCTCATGCTCGTTGGGCCAAATATGAACAACTTCAGCTCCCTAGTGCTGCCATTGATAGTTCGATTATATTGCACATGGTGGAGTGGTATGGGGGTAAGCCTGATCCTAAGGAGTTGGGTTATTCATTTGATATGATTCCAGGAAAGCGGCCCTATGATCAGTATTATGCTGGTGGTTCCAAGTTTGCCCCTGAAGCGGGTTGGAGAGCTCAATTGGGTGAGGAGATAGAGTCATCACATTTGAAGAAATCATCGAAGAAGAGTTCGACGCAGTATAGGCGTCTTGCGAGGAGGATGGATGCGATGCACGACATCCATAGTCGTTTTGTACACGGTCTCACCCAGGCACTTGGGACTGCATTTCGAGCCACCAAAGTTAACATTCAGTGGCCAGTATTTGGTGAGGATTCTATGTATCCACCTCCTGATACACCTGACACTCCACCTCTTGAGGGTGAGGATTCTGATTCAAAGTAGGTATGCCTGATTCCTTACTATTACCTTCACTGAGGACAGTGAATATTTTAAGTTTGGGGGTAGTAGTTTAAGGAATATATTTGTGTGAGTCTCATATAGTTGCATGTTCATGATAGTTTAGTTCATATTTTGCCATGTCATTTTTTTTATTTTGGTAGTTTTATGATAATTTGTTCATGCAGTTTCATGCATTTGCATTATAACATGATCCCTTAGATAATTTTCCCGATTGACTTGTGATATTGATGCTAGTGTAGTGATGTCGTATTTAGTGATGTTGAGTCTTATTGGATTGATTTGCATGCTAGAGACACTTGTATTTCACTAAGTCTTATAGGTTGCTAGAGTGCTAGATCATGATCATGGTTTATTTGATTTGACGAGGTTTAATCATTTGTTTATATTTAGAATTTAGGGTATTCTCTTAATAATAAAAGACATGGATATTTAAAAATTGGAGAAATTGGATTTCATTGCTAGTTGTTGTAAGGCTAAGCGTCAAATGGCTAGTAACCGACTCATATTTTAATGAGTAGTCTAGGGTTGAATGAGATGAAGAGAAACACACTCATTTAGAAATTGTGAAAGAAAAGAAAAAAAAAAGAAAGGAAAAAAAAGAATAAGTGTTATGTATAATTGATCACGAGTGGGCTCTTTAGTACTCGAGTTATTAAGTTCTTAGGGGACTTTGTGCCTAGTGACCTAAGGATTTTATGGTTTGGGATCCGCTAACCTAACGCTCGCTACATGGGTGGTATTGTATAAATCTTTTGTGGACCTCACTCATTGCACGATCAAATAAGCATACTTGTGTTGTTTTGTTGTGAATAAAAGCATGAATCCGTATAAAACTCTAATATAAGAATTGAAGTGTTATAAGTTATTTTGAGTCTAGCTTTTTATTTTATTTATAACCTTGCGATTGCCTTGATGAGTAGTGAGTCTTGATTATTGATCTAGTTGCGATAGTATATCTGTAAGAATCTTCACACACGCACGTCTCTAGTTTGTAAGTTGATTTGTATGATTTGATTGATCTTCATGCGAATAACTGCATTTGTTGATATGTTGCTTGTTGGTTGGTTGAGTTATTCTATTGGGGATCGTTGCATTCATGCATTTTTGTTTCTCGTTCTTTGAGTCCGTTTATGCTTGAGGACAAGCATTGATTCAAGTTTGGGGGTATGTTGAGTGGCATTTATGACACTTTATTATGCTATAATAAGCTTTGAATTGGTGTATTTATACTCAAGTTATTAAGTGTTTTAATGTATTTTCTAGTGTTTTTACATTTCAGGCACTATTCAGGTAATCAGGTGAATTAGCATTGTTTTGGTGCTAATTTGGTGTCCAGGTGGTATTGGAATAAAAGCTCGTTGAAATCCGGCTCGAAGCAGCAAGATTTAAGAAGAAATATGAGTTTTTCCAAGAAGGACGGGCGCCCACGCTGTGATAGCACGCGGCCGCACCGGGGTTCCATAAATGCAGCACGCCCGCGCTGTGATACCACGCTGCCGCGCAGTGGCCGAATTTCAGAATCCTGTTCCTATTACAATTCTAAAAGGGAAGGCTTCCAGATTGTTGAGGGCTGCTATATAAATAACTTTAGGTCATTTTTAATATATATGAAGTTAGAGACAAACCAGAGCGCAAGGAGAAGACGAGAAGAGACTTTTAGCACAATACAACAAAGGCGAAGACGATCTAGTTTATTCTTGTGAATCTTTGTTTTGAGTTGTAATTTGGATGCTTGTTTCTTGTTTTGCTGAACCTATACTCTTGTTTGTACTTGGTTTTATTTATTCGTATAAAGACTATATTTTCTATATCATGTTTTCATCGGATCCCACATTGATGATGAGTCCGATTATGGGCTAATCGTTATCGTGGGGTTCTAGCGGATTTATTTATGGATTTATTTAGTTAAATTGTTTGATGCCTTAGTATATGATGATTGTATGATATCCTAGTATTGGTTGTGCGTATTCGTCTTATGAGCGTAACGAACTTATAAGATAATGTGTTAATTCTTAATGAAGCGAAAGTAAATTTAAGGATTTAGAACTTGCCATGCTAGCATAGGTTCATGTATGTGTTATGCATGATTCGTAGGTAATTTTAACCATCTTACTTGCCCTATGTAATCAAGATAGATAACTTGTGCTTAAACCGTTATGTTGTCAAATTCTATATACATATAGGGTCTCAATATAATTGGTGCCTTTTCATCTTTTATCTCTTTTGTGGATGTCTGGTAGAATGGTACTCGTGCAACGAAAGTTAGCGTTTATCAGTTTCGTGTTATCTGAATAGTGTCATCACCATTGCATGCTAAGGTTAACAAAAATAAAGCTATTGAATGAAGTATTTAATGAATTCAGAATCCCATGTTTGTCATATATATCAATTCAGTCAATCTTATTATCGTAGTTATAATTGTCAGCATAATTCTTAGTTATAAACAATCTCAACTTGTTATAGTCTTAGCATTGGATAACAACCATACACTGTTGCGTAGGTGCATAAATTAAATAGTTAACCAATACAGTCTCTGTGGGAACGAACTAGAAAAGATTATATACTACTTGCGAACTCGTATACTTGCGTGTATTATTAGCGTGTGTTAAGCGACTAACACAAAACCATAGAGCAATCCGTGAGTCAAATTGTGACCCAAGTCACAAGTGTTCTTAATGATTCATTCACCTCACAACTTCAAGCTAATATTCTCTTTTCTGATGAAATGAGTCTGATTAGACCTATATGGATTACCCCTAATCATATGATCACAGACAACTCTTCTCAGCCACCTCTTATTTCTGTAAGTCAAACACAACTGAGCCTTTCATGTGAGAATAAGAGAAAAGATTGAGAGAAAAACAGAGAATAAGAGAGGCAGGATCCTTCCTGGAAAAAGGAGAGGTAGATAAGTGTATGGATTTAATAATCCTTGTGAGGGAACTCTGACTCTCAAAAGTCATGAGACTAGTGCAGTGAGAAGTAGTGAGACTACTTATTCAAAAGAACATAGAGCTTAGGTTTTTTTTTCTGACAGACTTTTTCTGCAGATCTAAGTGAAACCTCTATTCTATTTGATAAATGTTAGATATATTTGAGATGTCATGTCTAATATGATTGTGTTTAGTTTTCAGAACTTAACAATAGGACATATCAGGACTTACTGAAATCAAGACTTACTGAAGTCAGAGCTTAATATCAGAACTTAAGATCATATCAGAACTTAAGTGCGGGAAGACTTTCAGTTAAGGAATGAAGCTGATTTACAGGAGAAGATCGAGACTAAAACAAAAGAAGATATGCATGGAAAGAGTTTGAAGACTAGAAGACTTGTAGAAGATATCTGATTGATATATTTTAGGAGACAGAATTATATTCCATATCAATTAGAATATATCTTGTAACTGTGTACTATATAAACACAGACTTAGGGTTTACACTATATATGTTATCATTATCGAGAAGATTATACATTGTAACCTAGCTGCTCTTAGTGATATTTATTCATCACTGAGAGAGAACAACAGTTCATATTGTAACATAGATTATTGAATATACTTGATCTTTGTTACATACTTGTGTTAAATCGATTTGATTATATAAACACTGTATTCAACCCCCTTCTACAGTGTTGTGTGACCTAACAATTGGTATCAGAGCTTTTATGTTAACACATATACAGTAAAGATCCAAATAATCATGTCTAAAGAAACACAAACCCCAACTAAGCCCACCAAAACTCAAGAAACTCAAAACACCCAAACCCACAGTCGATATGAGACTATTAGGGTTCCCATACTGAGACCTTCTGAGTATCCCATATGGAAAATGAAGATGGTTATGTTTCTGGAAGCTACAGATCCAGAATACCTTGATAGGATTAATGAAGAACCATATAAGCCTACCAAGCTCTCTGTTGCAGTTGCTGATCAACCAACAAAGTCCATACCAAAGGAGAAAGGTGATTACACAGCTGAAGACATCTCATCTATTGTCAAGGATGTAAGGGTAAGGCATTTGCTGCATAGTACCACTGATAATGTCATGTCAAACAGGGTAATTCATTGCAAGACTGCAAAGGAGATATGGGATGCTTTGGAGACAGGATGCCAGGGAACTGATGCAATCAAGAAGAACAGGAGGGCTATACTCACTCAAGAGTATGAGCACTTTGACTCAAAAGTTGATGAGTCATTAACTGACTTATATGACAGGTTTGTCAAACTCTTGAATGATCTGTCACTGGTGGACAGGGAATATGATCTTGAAGATTCAAATCTAAAATTCCTTTTAGCTCTTCCTGAAAATTGGGATTTGAAGTCTACTACCATAAGAGACAATTATGACCTTACTGAAACTACTCTTGATGAAATTTATGGTATGCTCAAGACTTATGAACTTGAGATGGATCAAAGGAGCAAGAGGCATGGAAGAAAGTCAAGGACAATTGCTCTTAAAGCTGAGGAGGAATTTCCTAAAGTGGTTGCCTCAAAGAGGGGCAAAGGAAAAGATAGCCTACAGGAAATTCAGAAAAGGCAAGAAGTTTTCCAGGAAAAGTGGAAGTTCTGATAAGAAAGGGTTCAGAATGTCTGAAGGCAAAGGAGGAAAGTATGACAGAGGAGACAACTCAAATGTCAAATGCTATAATTGTGGTGAAAGAGGCCACATATCTCCTGACTGCAAGAAAAGAAAAAGTGACAAAGGCAAGGCACTTGTCATAAAGAAGAAAAGCTGGACAGACATTTCAGATTCTGAACATGAGGTGAACTATGCCTTGATGGCAAATACTGATAGCAGTACTGAAATAGCTGAATTGAAGGTACCTCAAACAACTTATGTTTTTCATACTGATGATATTAACATCTGAAAACCTTGCTTTTAAAAAGAGAAATGACTATTTAGAAAAGGAGTTAGTTTTTCTTCATCAAACTAAGAAAGAAAGAGATGATGCTTTGTATGTTAGAGATGAAGTGTTAAAGTTGAATGAATCTCTAAAAGCTGACTTAGAAAAAGAAAGAGAGATTATCAGAACTTGGACTAACTCTGGCAGAACAACTCAGAATTTACTAAGTAGTGGAAACTGGAAAGAGGGCTTAGGTTATGGAGATGATAAAAGTGAGAAAGGAACTGAACAAATTGAGCCAATTGTTGTTAAAAGATTGCTAAGCCAAAGGTAAATCCTATTAAGTTTGTAGCAAAAACTGTAAAGTCTGATTCTGAAAAGATGAAAGAGTCTAGGACAGAAGTTAAAAAAAAGTCAACTTCTGACAAATTAAAATAGGATAAACCAGCTGAAGTAAACATAGGCTTAATGACAAAGAAGCAGCTTAAGTATAAGCTGGAAGATATTAGAAATGTGAACAAGGTAAAGGAAGCTAGGAAAAATAGGAATGGAAAGGAAAGTGTGAATAAAAGCAATAATTATATGCCTGTTCCTAATGCTCCTAGAAAGAAATTTTATAACTGTGGAAACTCTAACCATCTTGCTTCTTTTTACAGGAAAAATAAAGAAATAAACTCTTTACCTCCTAAATCAGGAGTTAAGAGTCAGTCTGTTAGGTTTAAACCATAAAATCCTTTTTTTCATTGTGGTAGTTTATGACATTCCATTTATACTTGTAAGGAATATCATAGTTTGTACTATGATTATTATCAAATAAAACCTTCTTTGAAGAAAGTTAGTATTATTCCTTTTAATATAAAGTCTGATGCAAAGTCTGATATAAGTTCTGATAAACAACATGTTAGCATAAAATCTGAAATTAAATCCGCTGCAAATGCTAACAAACTTAAAAAGGCCAAAGGATCCAAGCAAGTTTGGGTCTTTAAAACTAACCAATAGTGGTCTTTGTCATTGCAGGGCAACAGGAAAAACATCTTAGTTCTGGACAGTGGATGTTCAGGACATATGACTGGAAATAAAGCCCTGCTATCAGACTTTGTGGAGAAAGCTGGCCCAGGAGTTTCTTATGGAGATGGAAACATGGGAAAAACTCTGGGATATGGCAATATCAATCTTGGGAATGTCATCATTGAAACAGTAGCTCTTGTCTCAGGACTTAAACACAATCTGCTAAGTGTGAGTCAAATCTGTGACAGAGGTTATCATGTGGATTTCTTTGAAGAACACTGTGAAGTAGTAAGTAAATCAACAGGAAAAGTTGTTCTGCAAGGATACAAGCGTGGTAACATCTATGAAGCTAAGCTTTCAACAAGTTCTGATGGTTCTACAATCTGTCTGTTGAGTAGAGCATCAATTGAAGAAAGCTGGAATTGGCACAAGAAACTCTCTCATTTAAATTTCAACAACATAAATGAGCTAGTAAAGAAAGATCTTGTGAGAGGACTGCGAAAATCAGTATTTTCTCCTGATGGCCTTTGTGATTCATGTCAAAAGGCAAAACAAAGAAAATCTTCATTCAAGAGCAAAACTGAATCTTCAATTCTTGAGCCTTATCACCTACTGCATGTTGATCTATTTGGTCCAATCAATGTCATGTCTATTGCATATAAGAGATATGCTATGGTTATAGTGGATGAGTTCACAAGGTACACTTGGGTGTATTTCTTGCACAAGAAGAATGAAACTGCATCTACTCTAACTGATCATGTCAGACAGCTGGATATATTGGTCAAAGATTCTGTCAAAATTATAAGAAGTGATAATGGCACTGAGTTTAAGAATTTAATCATGGAAGAGTTCTGCAAAGAGCATGGAATAAAACAGGAATTTTCTGCACCTGGAACTCCACAGCAAAATGGAATTGTAGAAAGAAAGAGCAGGTCTCTCATTGAAGCTGTACGAACTATGCTTGATGAAGCAAAGCTACCAACCTACTTTTGGGCTGAAGCTGTGCAGACTGCTTGTTTTACACAGAATGCTACACTCATAAACACGCATGGAAAAACACCATATGAGATGGTGAAGAAAAAGAAGCCAAATCTGAAATACTTTCATGTATTTGGTTGCAAGTATTTTGTTCTTAAGACTCATCCTGAACAGCTGTCAAAATTTGAACTAAAAGCTGATGAAGGAATTTTTGTTGGATATCCACTTTCCACAAAAGCCTTCAGAGTCTACAATGTATCTTTGGATGATAAAAAGATTACTGGACTTGAAGATTTCAATGATCATGATCAGCTGGGATTTAAAAATGAAGATTTAAATTCTGATTCTGTAAATTCTGATGACTTAAATCCTGATCCTGTAAATTCTGACGGGTTAAGTTCTGATGTCATTGAAACTGTGGTAACTACTCCAAGAGAAAATGCACCTGTCCAGGGGGAGCAAGCTGAAGATCCTACCACAACTCAAGACTCTCAAGCAGCATCAGAACCTGTCACTGGCTCTTCAAGTTCTGATTCATCAAGTTCTGATGAGCCAAATCCTAATAATTCTGGAAACCCTGATACTTCAAATCCTGAAGGATCCCACTCAAATTCTGAAGTCTCAGTGAGCATAACTACAGGGGGAGCATCAGAAAATGCTGATGGAGACATCATGGATCATGGGGGAGGATCCAGTTCTAGAGAACAACTTCCATCTGCAAGAAAGTGGACCAAATCACATACACCTGACTTAATAATTGGAGATCTTGAAGCAGGTGTCAGAACTAGAACTGCAACATCAAATGAATGTCTCTATCATTTCTTTCTATCTCAGACTGAACCAAAGAAAGTGGAAGAAGCTCTTCAAGATGCTGATTGGGTGCAAGCAATGCAGGAAAAGTTAAATGAATTTGAAAGAAATAAAGTCTGGACCCTAGTTGTAACGCCTGGGAAATATTATGTAATTATTTTTATCAATAAATAATTATTATGTGAATTTTGTGTGAATTTTGGTAAATTATTTGATGATGGAAAATAATATTTGGATGTTTATTTCTGATAAAATTGAGATATTTTAATTTCCAATTATCCAGAATTAAATCTAGATAATTTTGGTATTTTTCTGGTAATTTTTGGATAATCATATGATTTTATAAGAATTTATAGAATTAACAATGATTATTTTTACATAATTATGAAATTACTATTTAGAATTAGAAATGGTCCCACTTCAATCGTTTTTGCGTTTTTACAACCCGAAACTCTTCCGAAAACTCCTTCTAACCTAATCTGATAATTCTGAACACTTTTCATATTTTGACTTTTTCGATCCGGGGTACGGTTTGACCTGTACGAGTCCCGGTGTGAAATTTTCGATACGCAAATCATTTTATTTATCGATAAGAATCCATATTCTCAAAAGGCGAGATATTATTACTTTAATTTCGTATAAAGAATTTTATAGGAAGCTCTGTTTTGATAATCATCCAATTCTGGTATTAAAATCGTATCGTCTTTTTAGTTACTTAGCGACTAAGTAACCTATTTTCAGATCCAATATGTAATGTAATTATGGAATTATAAAGTAAATAAAATATGTGACGGATCTGTCGGCTATGTGTTGCTGTATTATTAATTGTTTGTGACTTATTGGACGCGAAGATTAATTTTATAATTAATTATCGAGCTGTATGAATTTAATTCATTTTAAAATGATTTTATTGAATATTTATTCTCATAAATGCTAAAATTGTCTCTAAAATTATTTCATTGTTTTATAATTTTATTTATTATTTTTAGGGGTTTATAAATTTGGAAATCAATATTTTATCAATTATTTAATTTTAAATGATTTTCTGATTAAATTGTAAAATCAATATTTAATTCTAAGATGTTACAAAAATCATAAAAATTTTATTTTATTAATTTTTAAATATTTTGCAAATTTTAAATTTTTTTTGGAAATTTTCTTTTTTTTGGCTTTTATTTACGTGCACCTTTTTTCGCTAAATTGTTAAATACGGATATAAATTTCATTTCAAAAACGTTTAAAAATTTCGAGAATTCTAATTCATCTGATTCGTATTATTTTAGAAATTTAAATAGTGTTTTGAAACTATTCCGATATGTTTCGATTCGCAACGATATCATTAAACGAGGAACAAATCAGTCAAAAGAAAAAAAAATAATAAAAAGGGGAATAAAAACCCCACAACCACACCACCGCCTTTCTTCCCCCAAATCTCTCTCGCCTCTCGACTCAACTCTCTCTTCCTTCTCTCTTTCTCGGCTCCGTCGCCGCTCTGTTTTCCGGTAATGATCTTCCGGCCGCCTTTCTTATTCCGGTTGTTGCCTGTTACTCTGTTGGCTTATTTCAGTTTGTTGTTTGGTTTTGTTGTGGCTGCCCTGTTGCCGCCGGCTCTCCGGCCAGGCAGCGGTGGCGGCGCGTGCTGTGTAGCCGTGTATACAGTCGTGATTTACTTCGATTTCTACCTAATTCGTATATATATATCTGTTGTATGTATATATGTCAGTTGGGTGGGGGTTTTGTGCTTTCCGTTGTTACCTTGCCGCCTGTCTTTTCTTTTCCGGTGATGATTGGTTTGTTGTTGGTGTTGCGCACGCGCGCGTGCGTGTGCTATGGGATTTTATTTTGGTTATTTTATTTTCTGCACAAATCAGTTGATCAAGTTTTATGAAATAAAATAATACTTTGTGCGGAAAAAATGATGATAACAGTAATTAATCGGTAAAAATCACGTTGGATGTCTAGTAAACGGAAACCCGTGGATTTTGCCGCCGTCGGCGATGAGCCTCGGCGAGCCAACGATGGGCGATGATGATCTTTATCTGAGTCCTACGAATAAAATAAAAACACAAACAAAGACATAAATTATGAATAAAAATGCGAATAAAAATAATTAATGTCTGAGATGTATTGGTGGTTGGGACTTGCGAATTTGAAATTGGATTGGTTGTTGTGTTGTGAAATTGATGTCGAATTGTTCGACGGGCAGGCCGATAAACAAAGGAGACGCTGCCCGATTTTCGAGAAAATTAATCCCGAAAATACGGGAACGTAACCTATAATTATCGGAGATGTCGAATAATCATATACAATTATATTACATGAACTGGACTGCGATTAAGACAAGATAATTTATAAATAATCGATTACCCTGTTTTTCAAAACGACGAGTATACGTATTTTCTGAAAATAAATACCGAACCAGATTTCGAAGATGTGAACCATAATTGCTATGTGTATTTCGATAATACATATAAATATGAATTCGGTTATGAAATCGTATGGGTAGAATAGGATGACGATTTGATGATAACCTTGAGCGGTTATCTGAATTAGGGTATTTCAACCCTGTAGGTTTAGACGGAAGAACCCAGACGTGACATCGGGCTAGGAACGATCTAGTGATTAGACGTCGAGATCAATGAAGTTCCAATTGAAGGATCTGAATGTTGGGATCATATCCAGAATAGGATAGAAGTTTGACGATAAAGCCGAATGATTAAAGTCGAACAAAAGTTAACCGATAATAGTGGTTAAAGCTTATTGAGGCAAGTATTCTGGATTTTTCTTTTAAATACTGCAAGTACTCTTGAATTTTCTTTTAATTATTGCAAATATTTATTCACTCCTATTCTAAATTCAGAATAGTTAAATGTTTTACATTTTGCGGCAATTACTCTGATTATGAATGTTCGTTTACTCTTGTTCATATAATTCGATTGCTCTCTTGAGCAGATGCCCATTCTTTCGTGTTATTTGCGAACCCTGAATTGGGATGTTTTGAATTCAAAATGGTTTGACATCAAAACACTCTACGGCCTGGATAGTGATATTTTGGGAATTGAGTTTTACTTAATCCTGAGGACCGGGATGTCTGTTGCCTCGAGCTGGGCCGTAGTGCCTGGGGACCCGACTAGATCTATATATTGAGATATAGATTTGCATTATATTTTGACTGATCAACAGAATATAGATGCGAACTAGTGTCCAGTCTAATTTATTGTTGATCACCATTAATGGCATTCCTTCTTGAAATAAAATGTGATTATGGTTTAAAGTTATTCTTTCTTATCACTCAGTTTCGGGAAATCACAATGTTTATAAATAAATTCGAGGTTCAGATTGTTGCTGCAGTATTAGTTGCTCAGTGATAATTAGAATCTTGAATGAATTGAGATCTTCTTAATTATTTAACCGTCCTTATCAGGCTGGTTTAGCAGGCTAAGTCTATGGAACCTTAGTCGATAATGATGGATATTGAATAGTTAGGAATTTCTTGAACGTCGTTTTATGAATAGTTGTTGCATTTGTTGCTCAAGTATGAAGGGTTACCAGAAGATATTTTGAAAACACGCAATTCTGAAGCTCTTACAAAAATGTCATTAATTCCTATGTGATTTATAGCAATGCAAATCAAATTGATTTTAAAATAATGAAGTATATCCTTTAAATGATTTCGTGTTTCGCTCTTCAAAATATTTCAGAGATTTTTTTCGGAAGTTTTCTTTGATATTAATGTTTGAAACTCAAAATATATACTTGCTGGGCATTTTTGGCTTACTCTTGCTTTGTAAATTCTTATTTCTGCCAGAAACAGATAAGGATAAAAAGTGAATAGCTTTGATAGGCAACAGATTTTAGAGAAAGTTCCGCTGTGAGAGGTTGAAGGTGTTAGAGGAATGTGACAAGAGCATTAGTTCAAAGGTATCTATACTTGTATTTTAGTTATTGTGAGTTGTAAAGGGTTAGATTCTTGTTTCATACCATAACCTGTAAACGATCCGGATTCAAGGGGTTATTTATTTATTTCTTTATTTTATGTAATAATTGTTTAGTGACACCAAATCTTGACCCCGGATTTGGGATGTTACAGTTGGCATCAGAGCTGCAGGTTATTGGTCATTGAAATAAGAATAGGTGAGAGTAAGATAGGAATGATAGGTCGTACAAGATAGGAAAGACCCTAGGCATATTCAGGATAAATTGAGTTGAGTGCGAATTAGGGTTAGCAGATCCGATAAGGAGTTGGTAAGATAGGATTGATGAGAAAGTGTAAGGTGAATATCACAACATCATAGGTATATTGAAACCTCAGATCATACAATAATGAGAGATCGACAGATCGACGGACGGAGATTGGGTATGTTACCCAACTGTTCATGCGATTTTGAGAAAATGCGATTGATTCTCGTGAGAACTCGTGAAAGGCATGTTAGGTGAACTTAGAATTAGGTATTAGGACGAGTTCCACGTCGAAGGCAACTAGTTGATGGAAGCGGATGAAGAACCAACATTGCACGTTGTGAAGGTACCACCATTGCGAGAAGGTTCTTCTCACCCATCGGGAGCTGCGCAAGGAATAATATTTACCTTTCTAGATATAGGTAAGATTAGCAAGGAAATGCGACCCTTTCTACTGACAGAACACCGAATCACACACGTGGGTGTGAGGATAACGGCAAGAACGACGACAAGAATGTTAAAGACAGTACTACATGTCAGCGTTGCGATAGAATTGCGAATAAGATGATTTACGACGGTGAAGGAAGTTTCAGCGACTAATCTGTGCGAGCTGAATCCGAGGAAATATAGAAGAGGTACTACTTAAGTTCTTGTTATTATAAACAGAAAATGACCTAAAAAGAAGAATAAAATTAGATTCAGTATTGTTAATTCAAAGGGCCCAGTAGACCCATCAGCAGGGAGAAGGTTTAAGGTTTGCTGTGAAAAATGAAAGTAAATGTTGTTTAATAAAATCAACAATTAAATCAATATATTAAAATATTATTTACCCCAATTTATAAAATTATTAAAATTTAACAAGATTCGTGAATCGAAGGGACAAAAGATGATTGAAGGAGATGGCAGAATCTTCTGGATGGTGAAAGAGAAATCATATTTTATCGACAAAACTGAGGCGTTGCGTGGTCGATGGGTATTTTATGCGGAATAAATGAAATCTAAAGCAATGGTTATAAATTTCGAAAGGACGCGATTAAGATCAAATTATTGAAGTAGTTGATGTGAAGGCATTTCCAGGAAGCATTTCGAAGCAATGATGTGACTTGAATCGTGAACCTGAATCCGCACGATCCTGAAGGCATACGTAAGTGAAGCGTGGAGGTGATCGGCATTGACATTCTTTCTTCTGATACGGTGGTATATGTTTTTCTTGATTTTTGAATACGTAGGAGCTTCTTCAGTTGATAAATTTTATGAGGCGAAAATGAAAGAAAATTTCTTATATTCCTTCTGAATTGTTTCCTTTCTCAAACTATTGATTTCTGATTGAGACAACAGTGTTGTGATATGACGTTTTGTCGAAATGATGAAAAGTCGGGTGGGACGCCACCTAATCATGTGCTGTATGCCATATAGTATGAAAGACTGGCCGTCTTGAGTACGAATATGGTTGTCTCATTGTTCACTCATTTTTCTTCTTTCAATTTTCTGATTTACAAATTCTTCCAATCGGTTGTTATATTGTTCTTCCTTATTCTGTCTTTCAATCAAAATCATGTTCACAAACTCTCCTCTTGCGCAAAGTCTGATCTCTGACGATTTCGTAAGAAATGAAATAGTGTGATACGTGGAACCATACAACGAACATAGATACGACTGCAAATCGATAAATGGTGGACATTTGCGAGCAAGGAAGAATGGACACACCGACAACGTGGTCGTGACAAAGATATTAAATCCGATAGTTGTTCGTGTTATGAGGATCTCATCAGCATGGTAGATTGCGTTAACGTAATGCACCTCAAAACCAGAGGGTTTCAACGTGAAATGAATGGTTAGCAAATCGTACAAAATAAGGAAATGAAGTTGTGTGCTCAAACGGAGCAAACGAGAATCGGGACGACGATCAAAGATCAAGGAAATTCTGAGCAATGACTCCGACATGCAATTACGACGGGAAACATCCCTTCATCGCTGGAAGATACTTGTCGTGAAGATTTAAGATGGGAGAAATCTTAAATGTAATCGAACTTCGAACGTGTTCTTTAAGAAGTTGTGAAGATCTCTAACTTGCGTAAACAAGTGATGGTGAATTTAATGCTCATACCCGGGTCAGTGACGAAAGTTCGATGCGAAGCCATAAGTGGAAATGAAGCAATGGTGACTCGATTGTGAAATTTTTCAAGAAATAATGATCTAATGATTGAGAATCTACGAGATTGTGACGGTAATACTGAAGACCATGCGCAGTTATTAAAAGATAAATAAATTAATAATGGTCAGAAATAAATTAACAGAATCATGAAATCAAACCTTGAATTCATTAAGAACAATTCATAATATTCTAAAAAGAATTGAGGAATATATGGTTATATTAATCATTGTGGGTTTCAGACCCAATCCCAATTAAGAAGAAATATGCTATGCTAGTCAGATGCCGATTAAAGGTGAATTGTGGGAATTGATGATTTTGGGTTGATGAAAGTAGGTGGACATGATTGGGGAGGATTTGGTTGATTGATGGTGTCGGTGTAAGTCCGACTGGTAGTCAATGGTGTAGGGGAAGTGCTGCCCAAATTTTCAGAAATTTCTTACGTTAAAAAATAAAGAAGTATATTGTCGTTCTCATCAACATTCCAAATAATTACGATCTCGGTTCTTGAGAAAGTTGTTATGACCGAACTGACCTTATATAATTGGTCTTTGATTCCATTTAGCTAGTCAGCATTTGGTTTAAGTGATCATTTAAAGAAGTTAATTGATCAACTTTGCCAACTAATGGTTAGTTAAATGGAGATCGATTCCAATTAGATTGAGTCAAGCTCTAACATGATTTTCAGACCCAAAATCAAAGCGATTAGAAATTTGGAGGAAGTCATGACATTAGTAAAAGTGGAAAGTTTAGTAGAATTAGCGGGATACTACTGCAAACATGTGTCAGATTTTATTTAGATGAATGAGCCTTTGCGATAAACAAGAAGAGCGTTTTCAAGAACAGGAGATGTAATACCAAACAAAGAGATTTCTATCATTTGTAATGACGTTCCAGGAAGGATTTGAATGTAAACTCATGCCGAATGATGGTTGCATAGAAGTTGCTATAAAGTACTGGGAACCTCCCAAATTCAAGCACCCAATGAAAGACGGAGATTGATGAAGTCCGCATGAGAACTTAGGAAAAAGGAGATGATGATCAATGAAGAGAAGTCAAACACGCGATATGTGATACGTCAAGCAAGGCTAAGGAAATAGCTACTGAGGAAATTCGTTAACTCTGTTAGTAAGAATTTAAATAGCCCAAATAAAAGCCTTCATTCCAGTGTGAACTTCAGAAATGACCTATCTAATAATAAACAGAGTAATATTACTAAAAAAAAAATCGTTATGTATGAAAAAGATAATGAACAATGAGAATAAAGAACTAATCAAGACAAGAAGTGGAATCAAATGGATGATAATAGAATTTTATAAAATAATCCAGAAAGTATGCAAGTTGGGAATGTCAGTTGTGCCAGAACTATTAGGAGAATGAGGAGAAACGTCGATAGTTGGAGACAAGAATTTGTTCCAAAAATGCGTGTAAACAGGGATGATTACACAAAGATATTAATGACAAACGATTGGAGAAGCGCGTTGCAATGAATCTCAAAATGGAATTCTTTGGAACTAAAGTGAAGTCCCGGAGGTTCGAACGAATGATTTATCAAGATTACCTCAAAGAATGAAGTGATAATTTCTCGTCGATCACCGCACAGAGTCAAGCTAGTATAAAAAAAACCCTGTATTGTCCAACTCAGTAGGGATAAAATAATAAGTGAAGGAAAACTTCAGAAATGTAAAAAAGAATAGTGAAATAAAGAGTATTTTGCGCTATGCACAAAAGCGGTCATGGGAAACGAGAATGGAGATATGAGGTTACGCGTTGATTATCGGAAATTGTAAGTTGAAGATTAAGTGAACACAATATGCCAGGAGTATTGGGATAGTTTGATTGTATTTATTGATAACATCCTCGCTAATTCAAGGATTAAGAAGAACCAAGTTGAACGCCTGAAGATATGCTTGCGAAAAGCTGGAAAATAGCAGATGCATTCTTAGCTTCAAAGATATGAATTCTGGATATAATTGATTATGAGCTCCAGTGTGTGGGTAAATACCAAACTGGAAAGGTCCATTTAGGAATAAATGTTCCAAATAGAAAGAAAAGAGGGAATACCATTGAGATTGTTCGGAGAAATGGTTAAAAGAATTGAAAAAGTTAGAAATTGAAGAATAGATTTTGATCCGTCTTCTGGGTTATGCTGATACTTACTTTGTCGTTGAATATTAAAGGTGGTATTAATGCAGATGATTGATGTTGACTTCAGTAGGAAACGTTGTGAGCATCAAAGTTCGTATTGATATCTAATTTGATAGGACAACAAAATAAGTATTAGTACCAAGAGACCAGGTTTTGAATAAAGTTATGATTTATTCCAATCCAAATTAATATTTCCTTTCAGATAGTAGCAGATTCTCGCTCGATGAATTTACTTGATAAGTGAGTGAAAAGAAATAGAAGTATGCTACCAAGTGGTGAGTAAATGCAGTTGTCGAGATTTTTCTTTTTAGCTTTCGAATAGATGTAGAACATTTCGAAGCATCTGACGTCATCGGGTGCAGACGAATAGAAAATGCAAGAGACTGATTAAAGATTCTTGAATACGAGTGGAAATGATCATAAGTCAATTTAACCGAACAGAAGGAGACATGATAGGTAGAGAAGAACAATCAGTGAAAATAGAAATTTCATGAACAGGAACTATTAAAACTGGAAAGAAAAGAAGGTTAGTGTAAATTAAGTTAGTCCTTTGAAACAATGAGATAGATAGAACGATTGTGAATGAGTTGGTCTTGTTGTCACATGTGTAACGAGTCCATAAGGCATTCATGTGTGTATGACTATGAAGAGTAATTTAGCTCCAAATATGTGAAATAAAAGATTGAGTTAGGGGTTGCATAAGCAACTGATAAATCTGATGACGGTAGGAGACCGTTAAAACGTGATTAAAGTAGTGAGTCCTGAGAAGTTTAAGTAGATACTCGAAATGTAGCAGTGTATGTTCTTTAGCATGATTCTGAGGACAGAATCCTTTGAAGGGGGGAAGAATGTAACGCCTGGGAAATATTATGTAATTATTTTTATCAATAAATAATTATTATGTGAATTTTGTGTGAATTTTGGTAAATTATTTGATGATGGAGAATAATATTTGGATGTTTATTTCTGATAAAATTGAGATATTTTAATTTCCAATTATCCAGAATTAAATCTAGATAATTTTGGTATTTTTCTGGTAATTTTTGGATAATCATATTAATTTTTAAGAATTTATAGAATTAACAATGATTATTTTTACATAATTATGAAATTACTATTTAGAATCAGAAATTGTCCCACTTCAATCGTTTTTGCGTTTTTACAACCCGAAACTCTTCCGAAAACTCCTTCTAACCTAATCTGATAACTCTGAACACTTTTCATGTTTTGACTTTTTTGATCCGGGGTACGTTTGACCTGTACGAGTCCCGGTGTGAAATTTTCGATACACAAATCATTTTATTTATCGATAAGAATCCATATTCTCAAAAGGCGAGACATTATTACTTTAATTTCGTATAAAGTATTTTATAGGAAGCTCTGTTTTGATAATTATCCAATTCTGGTATTAAAATCGTATCGTCTTTTCAGTTACTTAGCGGCTAGGTAACCTATTTTCGGATCCAATATGTAATGTAATTATGGAATTATAAAGTAAATAAAATATGTGATGGATCTGTCGGCTATGTGTTGCTGTATTATTAATTGTTTGTGACTTGTTGGACGCGAAGATTAATTTTATAATTAATTATCGAGCTGTATGAATTTAATTCATTTTAAAATGATTTTATTGAATATTTATTCTCATAAATGCTAAAATTGTCTCTAAAATTATTTCGTTGTTTTATAATTTTATTTATTATTTTTAGGGGTTTATAAAATTTGGAAATCAATATTTTATCAATTATTTAATTTTAAATGATTTTCTGATTTCATTAAATTGTAAAATCAATATTTAATTCTAAGATGTTACAAAAATCATAAAAAATTTATTTTATTAATTTTTAAATATTTTGCAAATTTTAAAATTTTTTTGGAAATTTTCTTTTTTTTTTGGCTTTTATTTACCTGCACCTTTGTTCGTTAAATTGTTAAATACCGATATAAATTTCATTTCAAAAACGTTTAAAAATTTCGAGAATTCTAATTCATTAGATTTGTATTATTATAGAAATTTTAAAGAGTGTTCTGAAATTATTCCGATATGTTTCGATTCGCAACGATATCATTAAACGAGGAACAAATCAGTCAAAAGAAAAAAAATAATAAAAAGGGGAATAAAAACCCCACAGCCACACCACCGCCTTTCTTCCCCTAAATCTCTCTCGCCTCTCGACTCAACTCTCTCTTCCTTCTCTCTTTCTCGGCTCCGTCGCCGCTCTGTTTTCCGGTAATGATCTTCTGGCCGCCTTTCTTATTCCGGTTGTTGCCTGTTACTCTGTTGGCTTATTTCAGTTTGTTGTTTGGTTTTGTTGTGGCCGCCCTGTGGCCGCCCTGTTGCCGCCTGCTCTCCAGCCAGGCAGCGGTGGCGGCGCGTGCTGTGTAGCCCTGTATACAGTCGTGATTTGCTTCGATTTCTACCTAATTCGTATATATATATATATATATCTGTTGTATGTATATATGTCAGTTGGGTGGGGGTTTTGTGCTTTCCGTTGTTATCTTGCCACCTGTCTTTTCTTTTCCGGCGACGATTGGTTTGTTGTTGGTGCTGCGCACGCGCGCGTGCGTGTGCTATGGGATTTTATTTTGGTTATTTTATTTTCTGCACAAATCAGTTGATCAAGTTTTATGAAATAAAATAATACTTTGTGCGGGAAAAATGATGATAACAGTAATTAATCGGTAAAAATCACGTTGGATGTCCAGTAAACGGAAACCCGTGGATTTTGCCGCCGTCGGCGATGAGCCTCGGCGAGCCGACGATGGGCGATGATGATCTCTATCTGAGTCCTACGAATAAAATAAAAACACAAACAAAGACATAAAATATGAATAAAAATGCGAATAAAATAATTAATGTCTGAGATGTATTGGTGGTTGGGACTTGCGAATTTGAAATTGGATTGGTTGTTGTGTTGTGAAATTGACGTCGAATTGTTCGACGGGCAGGCTGATAAACAAAGGAGACGCTGCCCAATTTTCGGGAAAATTAATCCCGAAAATATGGGAACGTAATCTATAATTATCGGAGATGTCGAATAATCATATACAATTATATTACATGAACTGGACTGCGATTGAGACAAGATAATTTATAAATAATCGATTACCCTGTTTTTCAAAACGACGAGTATACGTATTTTCTGAAAATAAATACCGAACCGGATTTCGAAGATGTGAACCATAATTGCTATGTGTATTTTGATAATACATATAAATATGAATTCGGTTATGAAATCGTATGGGTAGAATATGATGACGATTTGATGTTAACCTTGAGCGGTTATCTGAATTAGGGTATTTCAACCCTGTAGGTTTAGACGGAAGAACTGAGACGTGACATCGGGCTAGGAACGATCTAGTGATTAGACGTCGAGATCAACGAAGTTCCAATTGAAGGATCTGAATGTTGGGATCATATCGAGAATAGGATAGAAGTTTGACGATAAAGCCGAATGATTAAAGTCGAACCAAAGTTAACCGATAATAGTGGTTAAAGCTTATTGAAGCAAGTATTCTGGATTTTTCTTTTAAATACTGCAAGTACTCTTGAATTTTCTTTTAATTATTGCAAATATTTATTCATTCCTATTCTAAATTCAGAATAGTTAAATGTTTTACATTTCACGGTAATTACTCTGATTATGCATGTTCGTTTACTCTTGTTCATATAATCCGATTGCTCTCTTGAGCAGATACCCATTCTTTCGGGTTATTTGCGAACCCTGAATTGGGATGTTTTGAATTCAAAATGGTTTGACATCAAAATACTCTACGGGCTGGATAGTGATATTTTGGGGATTGAGTTTTACTTAATCCTGAGGACCGGGATGACTGGTACCTCGAGCTGGGCCGTAGTGCCTGGGGACCCGACTAGATCTATATATTGAGATATAGATCTGCATTATATTCTGACTGATCAGCAGAATATAGATGCGAACTAGTGTCCAGTCTAATTTATTGTTGATCGCCATTAATGGCATTCCTTCTTGAAATAAAATATGATTATGGTTTAAAGTTATTCTTTCTTAACACTCAGTTTCGGGAAATTATAATGTTTCTAAATAAATTCGAGGTTCAGATTGTTGCTGCAGCATTAGTTGCTCAGTGATAATAAGAATCTTGAATGAATTGAGATCTTCTTAATTATTCAACCGTCCTTATCAGGCTGGTTTAGCAGGCTAAGTCTATGGAAACTTTGTCGATAATGATGGATATTGAATAGTTAGGAATTTCTTGAACGTCGTTTTATGAATAGTTGTTGCATTCGTTGCTCAAGTATGAAGGGTTACCAGAAGATATTTTGAAAACACGCAATTCTGAAGCTCTTACAAAAATGTCATTATTTCCTATGTGATTTATAGCAATGCAAATCAAATTGATTTTAAGATAATGAACTATATCCTTTAAATGATTTCGTGTTTCGCTCTTCAAAATATTTCAGAGATTTTGTCCGGAAGTTTTCTTTGATATTAATGTTTGAAACTCAAAATATATACTTGCTGGGCATTTTTGGCTCACTCTTGCTTTGTAAATTCTTATTTCTGCCAGAAACAGATAAGGATAAAAAGTGAATAGCTTTGACAGACAACAGAAGTTAGAGAAAGTTCCGCTGCGAGAGGTTGAAGGTGTTAGAGGAATGTGACAAGAGCATTAGTTCAAAGGTATCTATACTTGTATTTTAGTTATTGTGAGTTGTAAAGGGTTAGATTCTTGTTTCATACCATAACCTGTAAACGATCCGGATTCAAGGGGTTATTTATTTACTTATTTATTTTATGTAATAATTGTTTAGTGACACCAAATCTTGACCCCGGATTTGGGATGTTACAGTTGGCATCAGAGTTGCAGGTTATTGGTTACTGAAATAAGAATAGGTGAGAGTAAGATAGGAATGATAGGTCGTACAAGATAGGAAAGACCCTAGGCATATTCAGGATAAATTGAGTTGAGTGCGAATTAGGGTTAGCAGATCCGATAAGGAATTGGTAAGATAGGATTGATGAGAAAGTGTAAGGTGAATATCACAACATCATAGGTATATTGAAACCTCAGATCATACAATAATGAGAGATCGATAGATCGACGGACGGAGATTGGGTATGTTACCCAACTGTTCATGCGATTTTGAGAAAATGCGATTGATTCTCGTGAGAACTCGTGAAAGGCATGTTAGGTGAACTAAGAATTAGGTATTAGGACGAGTTCCACGTCGAAGGCAACTAGTTGATGGAAGCGGATGAAGAACCAACATTGCACGTTGTGAGGGTACCACCGTTGCGAGAAGATTCTTCTCACCCATCGGGAGCTGCGCAAGGAATAATATTTACCTTTCTAGATATAGGTAAGATTAGCAAGGAAATGCGACCCTATCTACCGACAGAACACCGAATCACTCACGTGGGTGTGAGGATAACGCAAGAACGATGACAAGAATGTTAAAGACATTACTACATGTAGCGTTGCGATAAAATTGCGAATAAGATGATTTACGACGGTGAAGGAAGTTTCGGCGACTAATCTGTGTGAGCTGAATCCGAGGAAATATAGAAGAGGTACTACTTAAGTTCTTGTTATTATAAACAGAAAATGACCTAAAAAGAAGAATAAAATTAGATTCAGTATTGTTAATTCAAAGGGCCCAGTAGACCCATCAGTAGGGAGAAGGTTTAAGGTTTGCTGTGAAAAATGAAAGTAAATGTTGTTTAATAAAATCAACAATTAAATCAACATATTAAAATATTATTTACCCCAATTTATAAAATTATTAAAATTTAACGAGATTCGTGAATCGAAAGGACGAAAGATGATTGAAGGAGATGGCACAATCTTCTGGATGGTGAAAGAGGAATCATATTTTATCGACAAAACTGAGGCGTTGCGTGGTCGATGGGTATTTTATACGGAATAAATGGAATCTAAATTAATGGTTATAAATTTCGGAAGGACGCGATTAAGATCAAATTATTGAAGTAGTTGATGTGAAGGCATTTCTAAGAAGCATTTTGAAGCAATGATGTGACTTGAATCGTGAACCTGTATCCGCACGATCCTGAAGGCATACGTAAGTGAAGCGTGGAGGTGATCGGCACTGACATTCTTTCTTCTGATACGGTGATATATGTTTTTCTTGATTTTTGAATATGTAGGAGCTTCTTCAGTTGATAAATTATATGAGGCGAAAACGAAAGAAAATTTCTGGGTGTTCAAATTGAATTAATTGTTCAGAAAACAATTGTTGGCAAGACCAAATAACAGATCAATTGTTGGCATAAAATGGGTGTTCAGAAACAGAACTGACAGTGATGGCATAATTACAAGGAATGAAGCAAGGCTGGTTGCTAAAGGTTACTCTCAACAGGAGGGTATTGATTATGATGAAACATTTGCACCAGTTGCTAGATTGGAATGCATAAGAATCTTTTTGGCTTATGTTGCTCACAAAAAGTTTAAAATCTTTCTAATGGATGTGAAAAGTACTTTTCTTAATGGAGAATTGGAAGAAGAGGTATATGTTGAACAACCTCCAAGCTTTGTAGATTCAAAATTTCCAAATCATGTCTACAGGCTTGATAAAGCACTATATGGCCTTAAGCAAGCTCCAAGAGCATGGTATGCGACTTTAGCTCAATTGCTTCTGGAAAGTGGATTTAACAGAGGCACAATTGATAAAACATTGTTCTACCTCAACCATGGAAAGGACTTACTTTTAGTACAAATATATGTTGATGATATCATATTTGGTTCTACAAATGCCAAACTCTGTGAAAAGTTTGCAAAGCTAATGCAGTCAAGATATCAAATGAGTATGATGGAAGAACTTAGTTATTTTCTGGGACTTCAAGTCAAGCAAAATGAAGAAGGTACTTTCATAAATTAATCCAAGTACACCAGAGATTTACTCAAGAAATTTAAGTTGCAAGACAGTTCAACTACATCCACTCCCATGGCCACAACAACCAAGTTAGATAAAGATACTGGTTCAACAGTAGATATTACTAACTACAGAGATTTCAGGCTGATCCAAGAGAACCTCATCTAATAGTTGTGAAAAGAATTTTCAAGTACCTCAATGGTACAGCTGATCTAGTATTGTGGTATCCTAGAGAATCAGAATTTAAGCTAATAGGTTACTTAGATGCATATTTTGCAGGATGCAAAATAGACAGGAAAAGTACTAGTGGAAGCTGCCAATTTATTGGTTTAGAAAGAAATAGAAATCAATTTCCACATCAATTGCAGAAGTATAATATATTGCTGCAGGAAGCTGTTGTGCACAAATTCTTTGGATGAAGATTCAGTTACTGGACTATGGGTTAAAATTTTCTAAAATACCTATTTACTGTGATAATCAAAGTGCAATTGCTATGACAGGTAATCCAGTTCAACACTCAATGACAAAGCACATCAGCATTAGGTACCATTTCATAAGAGAAGATGTGATGGAAGGTACAGTGGAATTGCATTTTGTTCCAATAGATCAACAACTAGCAGATATCTTCACAAAACCACTATTTGAAGCTACTTTTAAAAGAATGGTAAATGAACTTGGAATGGTTTTAGGTTCTTTCTCAAAATATGCTTAGTTTTTGTTCACATGCATCAGACTTTATGATCAGTGTTTACAGATTATCTTATCTTCATGTAATATGTGCTTAAATTGTAATACATTAAATACTGATTGTTATCTGATGTGAATCTACATACTCTGATAGTGTTTTGAATATTCTGTGACTATTCAATCCAATGAGGATATATGTGCTAAATGCTGACCTAGTAGTCTTTAACATACTAGAAATCTCATGTTTGAATTAGTTGTTTATGTGGAAATTCTTTAACACAAGAAAATTCTGATGTTGAGCTTAGTCAAATTTACTTTGTATATCTTATTACTAAGTCACAAACTAGATTCTTGCTTCTTATCTATCAAATTCTGATGTCAGTAAATCTTAAGGATGAACCAAATGCTTGATAAGCCTCACTTATCTGAAGAAAAGAAAAGAAAAGAAAAGAAAAATTGAAGCCATGTACTCCTTTGAGATCTAGAGTAAATATGTGGAAGGGAAGACCCAAGTGCATTGCTGGTATTAAACAATATGCATTAGAAAAGAAAATAAATTTTTCTTGGTGACTTTTCACATTCTCTGATTACTGGAAAAATACTCCGATAAAAGCATAAATTCTGATAGCAGTTGTGAATCACTTACACTAAGAAGCCACTGTAAAAAGGAATTTTAAAAGATGCATAAAATGAGGACAAACAGTTGAGGTGGATTCTTGCATAAATTTGTTCTATAGTAGACTTCATAATTAATGATAGATTTTAAGCACTTTTTTTAGTTATGCCTTATTTCTAAGATGTACTAAAGTTTATCAGACTTTAATCTTTATCTGATATGTTGCTAATGCACACACTATCACTCCATATGAATGATGAAAATTACTGTGGTGATTAAGTTGTTTTAGACAAACAGTTAAGTGTCATTTGCATAAATTCTGAGGACAAGTTCTGATGGAAGTTCTGATGCTTAAACTCTAAAGAAACAAGTCAGTATTTGTATGAAGAATCACATAAACAAACATTCACTTTTTGAGTATAGAAGCCATGTTCAGATGACCGTTAAAATCTGATAATAGTCAAGTTCTGATTATAAATCCTGATGCAAACTCTGATGCTTACGTGACATTATTTATTTACTTGACTTATTTGTGGTAAATACTGTAACGGTCACATTTTATCAGAATATAATTAGGTGAGATAAAAATAGTCATAATCATTTAGTAAGTGGGAAGCGTGTTTTCCTTGAAACACTGCATGTGCACATTGATTACTGCTTAATACCCGTGCCCACTAATAATGTTTTGACTAATGATATGCTGCCAGGTGTCTAAAGTCTGTTCTGCTTCAATCATAACAGTTGTAAAAAAGAGAGTATATATATGGGAGTTAAAATATTTTATAATCTTTTACCTACTTTTCTTTCTCTAATCTCTCTTATTCTCTCTCTCATTAATATTCTCTAAAGCTATTTTCTTACAGGACTTTTATCAAATACCTTGTGCACACTCTATTTTCTCACTTATTTCTTATAGAAATGGCACCAAAAGATATAGTTTTCAATGGAGCTAAGTTTGTTCCTAACAACTACTCAACTATTCTCTCTAAGGATGAAGCTCCATCAGAACTTCACTTCATCCAAGACTTTTTGTTTCGAAGTGAAATAGGCTATGCTTTGACCCAACCTGAAGCAATCTCAGGGACTCAGATGTTGGAGTTCTGGAGGTCAGGAGTTTATGATAATGGTGGTGCTAATGGGTCCCCAAGCATCATATTTATAACATGGGAGGATGCACATGTGGTGACTTTGGCCACAGTTCGACAAGCACTCCAATTGCCAGAAAACTGCACTTATTTAACAGTTGAGGAGCCAGCTCTTCAACAGCTCATGGCCAATCTGGGCTATGAAAAGACTTTGGCAAAGTTTGGACAATTGAAGAGACCCCACATAAGGAGGGAATTGAGTTTCTTCTTTGATTGCATCACCAGAACTTTTGCAAACAAATTGTAACAACCGTACTTTATATTTCCCTACTTAATATAAATGTGACTTGCAAAGTTTGGTCAATCGTTTACTTTATTTTATTTAAATTCTGTTTTGAGAAGAAAATAATTAGATAATTGCTTAGAATCGATGCGTTAAATATTTAAGTGGCAAGTCAAACCTAGCGTTTATTGAGACAATTATAGTTATATTAAAAAAATAAATAATAATAAACAGTTATATTGAGTGAAATTATTCATAAAATAGCCAGCAAACTAAACTCTCAAATAATTGAGAGCGATATTGAGGTTTTAAAATATGGATACACGAGATATTAGCCATATATATAATAATATTTTAAGCAAAAGATATTTTAGAAATAATGAAATTCTAGTTGGAACGGAAAAAAATAAATAGATATCTCATATTCATTATTGTTGGGAAATATTGATGGAAAGTACGAAATAAAATTTGTAAATTATTTTTGAACTCTAAAGCGAGCATTTTTTTTAAATAAACTATTTTTTTTAAAAGAGTGTCTCTTTTTATAAATATTTTCCAATAAGTTAACCTCGAATATTTTTCTTTAAAATTCTATAGTATACTCGATTATTTATTTGTATTTTATTTAGAAAAAAGATATTTTTACAACTCTATTATTAAGATAAAAAATATTCTTATTTTTGTACAAGATATTTTGAAGGGAAGAATTTAGAGAAAGATAGTTTTGGAAATTAGATATGTTGTAAATTACTAATAAACTAATACAGATATTTTGGGGGAGGGAGAAGATATTTTGAGAATATACTAATAAAATATTGGAAGATATTTTGTAGAGAGAAATCTAGAAACTAAGATATTTTTTTAGGATAAATCTAGAACCAAAATATCTTCAAGGATGAATAATAAAATAATAGAGATATTTTTAGAAGCATTCTCTAGAAGTTCCTACACCATTCTCTAACAATTACTAGGAGCTATAAATAGATTGGGTTAGAGGACATATTTCATTTTTTCAAGCACTAAATATATAAGTATTAAAGAGATATATATAATATACATATAAATATATTAAATTAAAGGAGAAATCAAGGTTAGTAGAAGGGTTAATTGAAGATCAAGAGGAGTCTAATTGAGGAAAGTTGCTTGATCAAATTCTCAAATAAGGTAAATTCATTTACTTTTATTCTTATTCTATTTTTTTTAGATATATCTGTTTATGGTAGAATTGCTTAATTAAGGCTCTATAGTAGCTAATCAATTAGGGATTTATATTTAATTCTACTGATTCCAATTTAATTAGAATAATGTGATAAAATTATTTTTGTGTTGAAATTATGTATTTTGCATCTAATTTAACAAGGAAGTAAAGTGTTAAATAAATGGGTTTGGTATTGGGCTTTAGTGATTTGTTTTTTTTTTGTGTTGTACGTATAAGTGTAAATAGGGTAGTAAAAAATTAGGAGTTTGGGGTGTTGTTGTTATTGGCTTCGGGAGAAACGGGGGTACGGGTGGAGACCACCACCAGCCGCGGCGGCAACGACGGTGGTGGCGGGTGGTTAGTCGGAGACGATGAAAATAAAGGGGGAGATGAGAGATTTTGGTGAGTGGGTGAGAGTTAATTGAGAAGAGAGATTTTGGTGAGTGGGTGAGAGTTAATTGAGAGGAGGGAGTTGTAGTTGTGTGATGTTGGTATAGGGGAAGGGGGATGACGGCGGAGCCACCACTAACGTGTGGTGGTGTTCGGCAGTTGCGGCGGAGAAAGAGGGAGAGAGAGAGAGAACAGCCGCGAGAGAGAGAGGAGAGGAGTGGAGGCGACCGGAAAAATTCAAGATTCGCCGGAATTTTTGTTCGGAGTTGATTTTTGAAAAATGGGTTTGGGCAATCAGTAGATCGGGTCATGGGTAATGTTTTTGTGTGATTTGTTCGGAGTTTTGAAAGTGGCCGGAAACCGCCGCCGGCGGCAGCGGCAGGCAGAGGAGGGTGGCGCCGGCGGAGGAGGGTGGTGGTGATGGAAGTCAAGGGTTGAGGGGAAAGAGACAAGGGTAAATTAGTAAAATGATAAAACAAAAATGGTAAGTAGAATTAAGTCAAAACAGAAAATAAAAAAAATAATAAAAGGAAAGTAATAAAATATTAAAAGGGAGTGAGTATGGAATTTAAAATTTTGTTATAAAAGGAAAGTAAATAAAAGTATATTGGAGAGAGAATTTAAAATAGAATAATGGATTCAAGTAGAAGTTTAAAATGTTAAGGATAAATTAATTTTTATGGGAAATAATATTAAATGATGGTTAAGATGAAAATATGTTAGAGAATATTAAAAATAAATTATTAGAGGCGAGAATAAAAATATAATAATATGTAAAGAATCCGTTTTAATAATGGGTATTTAAAATATATTATTTTCCAAGTAATAGGAATTCATCGAATAAGTCAAATAAATATGTTAGAGTAATGGCGTAAGAACCACAACTAATTTATTAATATTTATTTGTGATAGTAAATTCAGTGAGAGGAACCTTAAAATAGAGGGTGAAAAATATTATTTTTGGAAATTGTGAGCGCATATTAGCTGGAAATTCAGGCAAGTATATTTTGTTTCTATCTTAATTTATTTTGAAAGTGTGTTGTTTAATATTGCTTATTTTTGAAATCATTATTATTTCGTCAATGTATTCCGGACTTTTGTCAATTTGTTTCTTAAGTTATTTATTGCTAGTTCCTGCAATGATACTCAACACTCTAATTTGAAACATTGACATTTTTTTTTAAAATTGATTTATATTATATATAGTTATACTCAACAATGGATTTCAAGCTTCAATATATTTTTGGAATTTCAAATTTAAATAGCAACCATTGGTGAAAATATTTTTATTAATGGTCTTCTTACAATTATGTTCATTGATATTAAACTATTATTAGTATTACTGGATAAAGTTGTTGAATACACCTAATTACCTCGACTACGATCGTTGTGTGAACATTCTTGCTCATCGAGTTGGATCCATTGTTCGGATCAACTTAAAGTATATATATGATATTTTGATACTAAATATATATATATATATTGGTGTATGTATTATATTAATTAAAGGTTTTTCAAATCATGACTACGATTTCATTATAATATTATATAAATAATTATATTCAAACTAATTATCTCTATATGATATTTAAAAATCATCACGTTGGTATATTACAACAGCGTTATTGAAATTTTTCCTTGGAATTGATTTCCCTCAATTGTTCGAGATAATCACCTCTTTTGCCAACTATCGGGTACATAGTTCGTACTGGTAAATTATATTCGATTCCATTATAAAAAACCGACCTATTGTTCAGGTCTGGACTATTATTGTTATGAAAGATATCTTCAGTTTTTCTCAAATAATTCAAACGTGTGAGATTTTTGTGGGATGAGTTCCTCCTAACTGGTCAACGCGGTTTAACCTGCGGAAGTTGAAAATAACTCGTACAACCGTCAAGAGAGAGACGGAGCGGTTATTTGGATAAATATATTTTATCGGCTCAAATGTAGCCGAGGGTTGAGACGTTAACCCCTTTTAGGCCGGCCATATTAATGTATGTTTGCGAGCTGTACTACGAGCCGTGATCGGGCAAGTGTAAGTTCGCGGGTGAAAGTACTTGGCGATAGTTGATCGCATTGCTGTGGCACTGAGGTGGAAAATGACCAGTTTCTGATAAATTGTTGAGCATTGCCAATTTCGAGAATTCTACTGTTGTGTGAGTAAATTTGATAAATGATTTATATGTATGCTGTTGATATTTTGCACATCCCCTATCGCTTTGTATTGAATAGTTTTGGTAAATTCCTAATTTTATTGTTGAACTGGATATACTTGTTGAGCATATTATGCTCACCCTTGTGTTATATTATTATTCTTAAACAGTAAAGTGTGAGGACGGAAATGACGAACAGTTAGTCAGAGCTCGGAAAGGGAAGGCACTCGTAAGGTGTAATTCAGAGTAGACAGTACCTAGTATAATTATCGGGTTGACATAGTCACCTATATAAATAAATTTGTAAGACTTGTACTCTCGGTATGTAATAATAATAAGATAATGTGATGAAAGATCTTGAGACTTGTGGGGAATGGAATCCCATCCCTTAATAAAATATATTATATGTATGGAATAAATTGTGCAGGTACAGAGCATGGTATCGTAACGACCTAAATCCAGGTAAGGTGGGTATGGGGGCGTTACATGGATGGTATCAGAGCTGTAGTTATATTACCTAGGATACACGATACCTTAGGTATATAACTCTATAGAGATATATAAATATTCGAGTAATAACAATGATAATGAACACCGAGAGTATAGGATACTCGATAAAAATAAAAGATAATTATTAAAAGCGTCGCTTACGGTCAAACGATAGAGATAATAAACATATAAGTATATAAATTTATGAGAACAATATTATAATAAAGCATAAAGTGGAAGCTCGATAATAATTATTTATAAATTTCCTTTATAGATGGCAGGCCATATATCAGCTAGAGACAGATCACCTACTCCCTTTCCACGAGAGGTCGTGGACTCTAGTTCAGACACAAATCCTTCAGAGGCTTACATGATAGTATCTAGCGACTCAGAGACTGATCCTCACAAGACATTCAGACCCCCGACTATGGATTCAGATGACACTTCAGTCCAGGAGATACCACCTCCACCTCCTGTTATTGTAGATCTTATGGATACACCACCACAGGATATAACTTTTCGGTCTCTAGTGGACCAGACTGTAGATGGGACAGTGACTCCTAGTTTCAGATCCCTATCTCCATTGACTACACAACCATCTCTTATTTTGTCGGTTTCTACACCGGTTATCTCTACTATTGTTACTCCTTCGCGCGGGGATGATCCTGCGTTGGCCGAGTTGGTGAGACACTTTCACCCGACTTTTCCAGTTACTTCTTCAGTTATTCTTGGTATGCCGATATCAGATAGGTACCAGTTTGAGTCTCTTCTTCCTGGGACTACTCCTTCTACCGTTGGTATGGGTACTTCTAGTGCTATGACTGTAGATTTTGTCGTTGTTAGTCAGGGATCCCATACTTCATTAGCTGCCATATCACCTGCCTTGGTCTCTACTATGGTCACACCCACTCCCGTGTGTGACACTGCTCCTGCTACCCCACCGATACCCCCTGTTGCTGCTGCTCCCGATCAGGGTATACCACTATTTATAGATCCTATTACTTAGATGGGTTACCAGTTAGAGACTATTCCTGCATTCCTATATGATGAGCTCAGGGGTGCATATGATGACCTGTTCGTGCGGTATAGAGATGTTTTTGTGACTAGGGAGGCTTTGATTAGGATGATTGCAGATATGACAGTTCCTCCACTAGCTGATGATGACCATGTCCGTAGGAGTGTTGTGTATGAGAATGTGTCATAGACTGCTGCTTCTATGGTCACTGGGATGCAGACTGAGGTTGATAGTCTTCCATCCACTAGTTCTAGGGTTGTTAATAGGGATGAGGTGTCCAGGATTCTCAGAGATGGTCGTACCGAGTTTGTACGCCATGTGAGCGAGCTGTTTGGCCCCCGTGATGGAGTATCTATGACTTTGACTTTTGGGAGAGATGACATATATACATATCCGCTTGTCCATCTCCATCTTTTGCTAGACGGTATATATATACGATGATATTAGTCGAAGACCGGGTATATGAGTCTTTTGTATAGCTTGACTTGACCAGACAGCTGCAGACTTTATTTTTTTTTAGGCATGATGTAGCTACCCGCTGAAGACCTAGATAGGTTCTTATATGTATTCTAGACTGATGTAGTAGGATTTTCTGATGTATTCACACTTATGACTCTGGATGTATTATGTCTCTGGTTGTACCGTACTCTATTCCAGACTTGGTACCGTTTATTATGATGATGATATACCCGAAGGGGTACCTATTTTGATGTTATGATTATGACTGTTAGACATTATTGCTTTATAAACTTGTACACTGTAAGCCATGGTGATAAATTCAAAAAAAAATGTATTTTCAAAACACGATTTTTAATTACTCGACACAAATTATTTAAAAAGGAGGTAACGGAAACTGTTTTCTTAAAAATATCTAACTAAATAATTTCCATAACACATGATTTCTCTTCGATAGAAAGAATTTTTATCAATTAAAATATTAAATGTTTTCAAACTATTAAGAATTTTGATTACACAATAAAACACCGATTTATCCTTTTCATCTAAACTTAGAATTTTTTTTTCCGAATATTGTCAAAAAAAATGTTTGGCAATTCATCATGGCAACAGTGTGATCATACCTGCATATTAAATTCTTGAAAACCGGATACTCCATGAGTATCACATATTATATTGTTGTCTAGTCACCGTTAATGTTTACTCTTATTAGTGAAAGATGCTACCAAAAAGAGGAGGTAGACCCCCAGTTAACCAAGGTCCAATCAATGGACCCAACCAAGGCGGACAAAATGCTAACGCTCCACCGGATCCTAATGATCCCATAGTTAGACTGGCAGAATTACTCAACCAGCATCGTCAGAACCAACCACCAGTAGTTGGGGCTCCACCAGCAAGGCAAGCCCAAAATGTTGCCACCTTTAAGTCCTTCAAATCCTTGAACCCTCCAGAGTTTCATGGGACATCTGACCCTATTACTGCTAGGGTTTGGCTTAGGGAGATTGAGAAGACCTTTGAAATTGTTGGTGTCGAAAATGATAAGAAGACTATATTTGCGGCCTATATGCTCAAAAGAGAAGTTAACTATTGGTGGGAGGCTAAGAGAAACTTAGAAGGGACAGCTGTTATTCCTTGGGACAGGTTTATGGAACTATTCTTAGAAAAGTACTTTCCCCGACATATGGAAGCTCAAATGGAATTGAAGTTTCTTCCATTAAAGCAAGATAATATGACTGTGGCAGAGTATGAGAATAAATTCTCTGAACTATCTAGGTTTGTACCACATTATGTTGACACTGATGCGAAGAGAACTAGACATTTCCAGCAAGGGATGAAGCCCTGGATCCAGAACAAAGTTGTTGTATTAGAGTTTTTAGATTATGCCACACTGGTGCAGAAAGCACAGATTGTCGAGAGTGGGGCATATTTGTATCCAAAGGAGAAGGGTGGAAATAAGCGTAAGTTTCAGTCTGATGAAGGGAGTGTTAACTACAGACTTAACCGGAATGAGGGCAAGCGACCATTCGTGAAGAGAGAAGACCGGAAGCCTAATGATAAGAGGCTAGAGAATAAAGGAAATAATCAATTCCGAACCAATCCCACAACAAATTTGATTCAAGGAAGACCTCAGTGGCCAGAGTGCAAAACATGCGGGAAAAGGCATAATGGACGTTGTCGTTTGGAAGAAAGGACATGTTATACCTGTGGAAAGAAGGGACATCTATCCCCTAATTGCAAGGAGAAGACAGTGAATTGTTACGCGTGCGGGAAAAAGGGACATTATGCTTGAGAATGCTCCCAAAAGAATAAGGGAGATTCTGTACCCAGACTTGAAGCACCTCCACCGAGAGGAAGTACCAACAACAATGCCAAGCCTGTTGCGCGCACCTTCAACATGACTCTCAAGAATGCTCTGGAAGATAATGATGTGATTGCAAGTACATTACTATTGAATTCCGTGGATGCATGTGTGTTAATTGATTCCGGTGCAACTAAATCCTTCATATCTGAAAATTTTGTAAACAAATTGGGATTAGAACCGATACCTTTAGATGAAATTTTGGCAGTCGAGATTGCGAATCAAGAAGTTATTCCCGTTGGTCAGGTTTGTCAGGGATGTAAAATAGAAATTCAAGGGCAACCCTTCTATGTTGACCTTATTCCATTTAGGTTAAGAGAATTTGATGTAATTCTAGGGATGGATTGGTTAGCTCGTTATGATGCACAAATTAATTGTAGATCTAAACGAGTTAACTTAAAAGACCAGATAATAAGAGGATCACGTTACGAGGGCAGAAGCAGGCCCACAAATTTTTGACCGCACTACAAGCAAAGGGATTGTTACGCCAAGGCTGTCAGTCTTATTTAGCTGTAGCGCCCCAAAACCTGGGGTCAGGAGTCTCGGAGGCCACACCATCTAAACTCACACAACTCACACTACAGTATATAAATACTCACGCTTCACGACCCCACACTTATCACACACACACACACACACACACTTACAGGTTATTGTCTTGGAAACGAACCATCATAACTAGAGTAATTGTCAACCATCAAGTGATATTTATTACAACCCAAAAGTAATTAATCTTACCGGGGAGTGACCTTTAGGTAAGGCTATTTCGTCGGCCAAATATACGTTTCTTGTTTCTTACCTTACATAAGTCACACTTATAAATAAGCCGAACTATAAACAACTGAAAACTAATCCAGCTTATTCTGACTACCTGTGGTACAACACAAAACAATCTACGGAACAGTTGGCCATTTCCTACCCGTTTCCTGGCTGTAGTTCTCATGGCAGGCATCTTGATTCACTGTTGTGTTGTATAAATTTAAGAACACAAGTATGAGCTATAATGCCCATCATAATAATGTACAGTATGAAAATGACTGCATGATGACATCATATATGATAATTATGTTTTATTCAAAAATAGTTTTTCTTGGTGATACACACCTTCTTATGAAAACAATTCTTTAAGGGATTTTAATATCCTGCGAATACCTTAATAGTAATCCCAACACCTAGGCTTGGGTTACGGTATTGCATCTCAATTCCAATTGGAAGAATTAGGACATTTGTTGGAGCCACCGCATATGATGATCAGTCGTACTGCGATAAAAGTAACCTTTTCTACTAGTAGAAGGACGACACCTTCACGTCTCGGTTATCACCCTTGCCGCATACGGGCTATGTGTCCTCATTTTGGGTATACACACACTTCACAGGTCCATAGGTACTTATTGTACCGTCTTCTATGGTACCAGTAGTCTATCTAATACACAAAGTACTTGGATCCTACCCCTCCCTTGTCCTTTAGGAAATCCTATCATATCTCGAGAACTCGAACCGCATCGAAGTTCCTCCAAGCGTTTTGCTTGTTGATAGGCATAGCTTTACTGTATATATATATGTATGTACTTCCGAAAGTTTCGGAGGAAGTACTAAGGATGTGAGTTGACCGTTGTCAACAGATAATTAAATAATGGGAAAAGTTTCTCCTTGAAACTATATTCAAAATATTAAATAAGTCGGGATAATATTCTCCGACGATCTGAAATTACTCGGATGATTTTTCGAAATCAGAAAGCATGTTATAAATCAGGATCTATGATTTTAAATCAAAATAAACCCTTTAATAATAATTAATAATTAAATGATAATCGATAAATAATTAAACCTCGAATGAATTTACTCTTCAAAAGAGTATTTAAAATAATATTCCTCAAATAGTTTATGTTTACGCAATTAATAATCTTTAATGATTAATCAGGTTTGAAATAAATAATTGCTGGGGTATACTATGCCCATGATAAAAGAATAAGTATATAGTATTTATTATTCGAATCAATAAAATATAGTTGAGGGAATATGATCGTTGGGAAATCGTTTTAATAAAAGTTCGAGGGGTTTTAATGTTTGGTAAGTGGACGTTGAGTCCCTTTTAAAATGTACTATTATGGACTTATAACCATCCTATAATATCACCGGAATGATTCCCGTGTTTTATCTTAAATCCCGACCGACTCTCGGTCTCATATAATATGTCACGCTTAAAGCAAAATAAACATTTCACGATATATACTTATCGTACAACAACGCTACATTATGCGAAAATTCAACAACTATGTATCATGGCAAGCATGGTATTTATGCAATGATAGTAAAATAATCCTTTCACAACACAACAGTAAAATGGAGTTGGTTTCGTAAACTTTCCTAGGTATCTCGAGGTGGAGGATGCTCTATGTTTCGCCCGAAAATCTATACCCATAAACATATTTCATTTCGTTAGGTTCCGTTCTAATTTACGGCAACTCACACTCATGCTCTACTTATTATGCACCCTCTCAGCTTATATTACCCTTATTATCCTTTTAAGTCCTTATTCACATCGTGGTCGCTTCATTTTTCTAAGTATCTTAGGTTCATTTTTATTATCGTCGTCGGCTCCTCTTATGGATTCTTACGGTTTCTACTCGCGCATTCTCGGCTCCGATATTTTTAAAGAATTGAAAAATCATTATTTTCACTTGAAATTTTTATGGAAGTTAGGGAACTCAATATGTTACCCTCTATAAAAAAATTTCATGATTTATGAACACTTTTAAGTCTATCCTTTATATTTTCAAAGTTCGTAATTTGTAACAGTTTTTGTCGCATAAATTAGTTTTAGTAAAACGGCCATAACTTTTGATCCGTAAATCGGAATCAAGCGATTCAAGCGCCTAAACGATTATTATAACATTTTCTATCCTAAAAAAGGGTTATTTTCAAAAAACTACAGTTTGAAACTTCTGGACTTTCTGCAGAAACTTAAAGGTACGATTTGTTGGTTTTAACGAAGTTACGTTTACGATCGGGGTTTCGTTTACGGCCTAACTCTTAACACAACCACCAAAAATCATCATTCCATCATCAACACACAAAATCCTCTCAAGAAAAACTCAAGAACATCATGTTCTTGAGGCAAAAACAATCAACCTTAAATCTATTTAACTTAAACACCAAGATTTCATCAATACCACTCATTAAACTAGGTTCACTACCACATACTAAATGAATCTTAAATAAAGTTGGGCCAAAGATTTTTACCTTTCTTGAAAGCTTGAGATGTGTTCTTGAGGATGGTGGAGTCTTGGAAGTGCTTGGTATGATTTTTAGAACCTAAAACCACCATTGAAATCAAGAAACCAAAGAGAAATTACTATTCATACTATTCACCAGTGAGTTTCTTGATTTTATTTCACCCATCAAACCTTGATAAAAAGAGATGAAAGAATTTTCTTACCTTATTTTAATTGCTAGGAGGCTTGAGAATTAATGGGAAAATTTAACAAGAGCTAGAACTTTGAGTTTTGAATTTGAATTCCCCTTCTTTTTCATCAATAGCCGAATGGAAGCATCAAGGGGGTATTTATACTTCTCTTGGTTACTTAGCTTGGTTGATTTGCTAGGTTTCTTCTAGGAAGAAGGGGTGATATCTTTCCTTGATCTTTATTCTTCCTAGTATAGCATTCTAGGTTTATTCTTTGTAGCAAATCTTGGGGATAAATCTTTATAGCTTGCTAGGTTACAAGCTAAACTACATGGTTAGCTTCCTTAGCACACTATTTTGCTAGCTAGCTTGATCATCCTATGGTTAGATCACTATTTGATGAAGTAACCATGGTTACTTTCTTTCCATGGTTTAGTTAGTGCGTTACGTTTTTTTAATCGTTTACGCATTCGCTCGGTTGCTTAAACGTTTTCGTAATACTTACTCGTAAATGGTTCACGACGTAATTCCTTTCGTATTCATTCCTTATATTTTTAATTATCCTACTTGAATATAAATCCGTAGGGTTTTAATCTCGTAATTATATTGTGATTCCCGTAATCCTCGATGAGTCATAAATACGGTCATTTTTCAAAGTTCGTTTTCTTCGAAAACTAATAGCGTTTACATACACTCATTTGATACGTATAATCGTAATATCAACTCCAAAACTCATTTTGTCATGCACTACATAGTGTGGGCTCAAAAGTTTTTCCCGTCCGTCAGGGTTACTATTCATTCAAACATTTTACAAGGTCTCAAAAATTCGAGTTATTACAGTCTTCCCCTCTAACAAGGATTCCGTCCCGGAATCAATTAGAAAATAAGTGGGGATATCTATTCCTCATTGCATCTTCAAGTTCCCAAGTTGACTCTTCGACATTTTGATTTCTCCATAAGATCCTAACCAGCTTCACAGTCTTGTTCCTCAGCACTTGTTCTTTCTGGTCCATTATCCTTACTGGCTGCTCGATGTAGGTCAGGTCTGGTTGTAAATCTACCTGCTCGTATTCTATTACATATCACGCATTTGCATGGTACTTCCTTAACATGGACACGTGGAACACGTTGTGTACTTGTTGCAAATTAGGAGGCAAGGCGAGCTCATAAGCTAGAGGTCCTATTTTCCTCAAAATTTCAAAGGGTCCTATGAATCTGGGACTCAGCTTCCCTTTCTTTCCAAATCTCATCACTCCTTTCCACGGAGATACCTTCAATAGCACAAAATCTCCTACTGCATATTCCCTATCCTTTCTGGTCTGGTCGGTGTACTTCTTTTGTTTGTCCTGGGCTGCTACCAGTCTTTTCCTGATGAGTCCTACCATTTCCCTGGTCTGTTGGACTAACTCTGGTCCTAATATCTTGTGTTCTCCAACTTCATCCCAACACAGGGGAGAGCGACATCTCCTTCCGTAAAGAGCTTCATACGGGGGTATTCCTATGCTAGCGTGATGACTATTGTTGTAAGCAAATTCGATCAGGGGTAAGTGGTCATCCCAATTTCCTTTGAAATCAATGGAACATACTCGCAGCATATCTTCTAAGGTCTGAATAGTCCTTTCGCTTTGTCTATCATTCTGGGGGTGGTAAGCGGTACTCATGTTTAGTCTGGTGCCTACGCATTCCTGGAAGCTTCTCCAAACTTGGGAATTAAACCTCGAGTCTCTATCTGACACCATGGCTACCGGAACGCCGTCTACTATTTCCTTCAAGTAAATATCTACCAACTTGTCTATAGTGTATCTTTCGTTGATTGGTAGGAAGTGTGCGGACTTAGTCAATCTATCTATGATAACCCATATGGCATCACGATTGGTCTTTGTTCTTGGTAAGCCTGTCACAAAATCCATGGCTATATGCTCCAATTTCCATTCTGGAATCTCTAGGGGTCGTAATAGTCCACTAGGTCGCTGATGTTCAGCCTTCACTCTCTGGCATGTCAAGCACTTGCTGACCCACTCTACTACTTCTCTCTTCATGTTAGGCCACCAATAATATTCCTTAAGGTCACGGTACATTTTTGTACTTCCTGGGTGGATTGAATATCTAGAGTTGTGCCCTTCGTGCAACAGCTCATCCTTTAACTCTTGCACATTTGGAATCCAAATTCGGGACGCATACCTCATGATCCCTTTCTCATCCTGCTCGCATCTCACTTCTTCACCGGTCAATGTTCCTCGTTCCTCACTCATCTTCTTTTCCTGACATACTCGTATCTTTTCAGTCAGCTCTGGCACTAGCTTAATCTCAAATAATCCTTCCGTTCCCTTACCAGTCATTCTTATGTCAATTTCCATCTTCTCAAATTCCTTAATCAACTCCTCCGATTGCATTATCATCTTGAGTCTTTCCTTCCTACTAAGGGCGTCAGCCACCACATTGGCTTTACTTGGGTGATACAAAATTTCACAGTCGTAGTCTTTTATCAACTCTAACCATCTCCTCTGTCTCATGTTTAGTTCCTTCTGAGTGAAAATATATTTGAGGCTTTTATGGTCAGTGTAGATCTCGCATTTCTCACCGTATAGGTAGTGTCTCCAAATTTTCATGGCAAACACTATGGCTGCTAATTCTAGATCATGCGTAGGGTATCTGCTCTCATATTCCTTCAATTGCCGAGAGGCATACGCTTTAACTTTGCCGTGCTGCATCAGTACACATCCTAATCCTTTAAGTGATGTGTCGCTGTATATCACAAACTCCCCCTTTCCATCGGGAAGAGCGAGCACTGGTGCTGACACCAGCCTCCTTTTCAGTCCTTGAAAAATTTCCTCATATTTCTCTGTCCATACAAACTTTTCTGTCTTCCGGGTAAGTCTAGTCAGTGGACTGGCTATCTTAGCAAAATCTTGCACGAATCTTCGGTAATATCCTGCTAAACCCACAAAACTCCTAACCTCTGTTGGGGTAGTTGGTCTTTCCCAATTGAATACCACCTCTATTTTGGCAGGGTCAACTAAAACTCCTTTGTTACTCACCACATGTCCTAAAAACTGAACATCTCTCAACCAAAACTCGCACTTCAAGAACTTGGCATACAATTTCTCATTCCTCAAGATTTCTAAGACTATCCTCAAATGTTCTGTGTGTTCTTGCTCTGTCTTTGAGTAGATCAGAATATCATCGATAAAAACTATCACACATATATCCAGGTACTTTTTGAACACTCTGTTCATCAAATCCATAAAGGCTGCGGGTGCATTGGTTAACCCAAACGACATAACTAAGAACTCATAGTGTCCATACCTAGTGCAAAAAGCAGTCTTCGGTATATCTTCCGGTTTGATTTTCAACTGGTGATATCCTGTTCTTAAATCTATTTTGGAAAAATGTATAGCTCCCTTGAGTTGGTCGAATAGTCATCAATCCTGGGGAGAGAATACCTATTCTTTATAGTCAGCTTATTCAGTTCTCGATAGTCTATGCATAATCTCATACTGCTGTCCTTTTTTTACGAACAGTACTGGCGCTCCCCACAGAGACACACTGGGTCTTATCATTCCATTATCTAATAACTCTTGCAATTGAGAAGCTAGTTCCTTCATCTCAACTGGGGCTAGCCTATATGGGGCCTTGGATATTGGTGCCATTCCTGGTGTTAATTCTATAGCGAACTCTATTTCTCGGTCATGTGGTATTCCTGGTAAGTTCTCTAGAAATACATCCTTGAATTCGTTTACTACTGGTATGTCCTGTATATTATAGACTTTCTTCTTGGTATCTACCACATAAGCCAAATAGGCCTCGTTACCTTTCCTTAACAATCTTTTTGCCTGTAGCATGGTTAGAAATTTTTGGTTCTATCGTTGACCTTTAAACACTACTTCTTTTTCATCCTGCACTCTTATCTTTACTCTCTTCTATTCACAATCTATTTGCGTTCCGTTATTGGATAACCAATCCATTCCTAAGATTACATCAAATTCTCCTAATACGAATGGGATTAGGTCAACCTCGAAGACCTTCCCTTCTAGTTTCAACTTGCACTTAGGGTGTACTTGATTTACAGGAATTATTTCTTTGTTTGCTATTTCCACTCGTAATATCTCACGTAAGGGTATGACATTAAGTTTTAACTTTTTAGCAAAATCTTGAGATATAAAAGACTTGGTTGCTCCAGAATCAAATAGGACATTTGCATGTTCGGAATTTAACAAAAGGGTACCTGCTATCACGTCAGTGTTTCAGACAGCATCCTGAACAGTCATGTTGAAGGTCCTAGCAGCTGGGGGTTGGTTGGATGCAGTTTTGCTCATACCTGAGACTGGGGGCTTCATTATCGGGCAATCCTTCCTCATGTGTCCTACTTTCCCACATTGGAAACATGTCTTGCTATATCGGGGACAGTTGTTGGCAAGGTGTCCGGGTTGGTCGCACCTGTAACATTTCAGAGGGGCTCTTTCCTGATTACATATCCCAAGGTGTCTTCTCTTACAGGCCTGGCACTCTGGTATTGGGGCACGGGGTTGGCTATGAAATGTGGCCCTAGATTGTCCGCCGCCTGGCCAACTCTCTCACTCGGGGCCTTTCTAAATCCGGGGCCTCATGCAGGTTGGGACACCATTCCCCTGACGAACCTGCTCGGAAGGCTCCTGTTCCCGGTTCCTAATCCTTGGCTTCCTATCTTCCTATCTTCCTCTTCCTATTTTCCTTTTCCTTCACACTCTGCTCACTCCCAGCTTCGATAATCGAGGCTTTCTGTACTAAGGTGGCATAGTCTGTCAGTTCTAATATTGCCACTCGGTTTTGTATCCACTATTTCAGACCAAGCTGAAACCTTCGCGCTTTCTTTTCTTTGGTATTCACAAATTCAGGCACACATCTCGACAACTCAGTAAATTTGGCCTCATATTCTGCTACAGTCATCTTATCCTGTTTCAACTCTAGAAACTTAATCTCCATCTGGGTTTCCATAAACCTAGGGAAGTACTTGTCTAAGAACAGTCGGGTAAATCTATCCCATGGGATCACATCATCAGTTTTTAGGTTTCGTTTGGACTTCCACCAGTAGTTAGCTTCTCCTTTCAGCATGTAAGAAGTGAAAATGGTCTTATGTCGTTCCTCAACTCCTAGTATCTCGAAGGACTTTTCTATCTCCTTGAGCTAGGCCCGTGCTTCAACGGGGTCGGCAGATCCTAGAAACTCTGGGGGTTTGAGAGATTTGAAGGCTCTAAAGGCAGTAGCTGCAGTCTGTTGGGCAACATGTGGCTGTGGTGGAATAGGCTGTTGGTTCGGATTTGCTCTTAACAGTTCCATAAATTCATTCATGGGGTTTCCTCCCTGATGGGTATCCTCATCCTCTTCTTCTACATATTCTTCCTCATCATATTCATTATAGTCTAGGTCTTCTTCACTTTCCTCATTCACTACAGGTTCAGGTTCACATCGTTGTTGGTTAATAGATTCTGCGGGCTGTGCCCTGGTTCCTCTTCTACGGGGTGGAATTGTTCTGATATTGAAAATTGGTCAACATAGTTGTAATTATAACAGTTGGATTATTTTATTCATATGCAAGCATGTCATTTATTACTTAGCAGGTTTTTATAAAGTACAATAATATAGACATCATTTCTTAATAAATGCTTAGATATATATTAAGAAGATCTCCCATTTATATCTTGGGGACGAAACAACTAGATGAGTGCATACATGCCTGATTATAATACATCACTACTAGTCTCGAATACTGAAATGAAAATACATAAGCCGTGTACCCTGTGGATGTATCGCCTCCTCCTCCTCATCATCAGTATAGGGCATAGGGCTCTGAATCCCTGGGGGTGGTGTAGGAGAGCGAATAGGCGGGTGAGGGTACATCTCTACATCTCTCCAGACTACGCCATTAGCTATGGGGACATGAAGCTCAGTCTCCTCCTCTAGGACATTCTTCGTAGCGTCATCATCTGAATCATCAATGGGTGGGCTCTCTGGCTCAGGAATAGGGTCATGCTCAGGGACCATGACATCATCAACAGGATCAATCTCCCTCCTAGGCTCCACTGGTACCTGACACAATAGGCAAGGTGTTACTAACTTAGAGTCGGAATTCCCTTGAGGGTAAAACAGTCAAGACTATCCGTGTAGCCCGACGATGAACTCGACTTGAGTTCTAATTGATTATTTTATTATTCCTATGACTACGTATTTTATATCCTATCATTTCCAAGATTTGATAACCTAAGGCTCTGATACCATTTCTGTGGCGCCCCAAAACCCGGGGTCAGGAGTCTCAGAGGCTACGCCATCTAAACTCACACAACTCATACTACAGTATATAAATACTCATGCTTCACGACCCCACACTTATCACACACACAGACTTACAGGTTATTGTCTTGGAAACGAACCATCATAACTAGAGTAATTGTCAACCATCAAGTGATATTTATTACAACCCAAAAGTAATTAATCTTACTGGGGAGTGACCTTTAGGTAAAGCTAGTCCGCCGGCCAAATATACGTTTCTTGTTTCTTACCTTACATAAGTCATACTTATAAATAAGCCGAACTATAAACAACTGAAAACTAATCCAGCTTATTCTGACTACCAGTGGTATAACACCAAACAATCTACGGAACAGCTGGCCATTTCCTACCCGTTTCCTGGCTGTGGTTCTCATGGAAGGCATCTTGATTCACTGTTGTGTTGTGTCAATTTAAGAAAACAAGTATGAGCTATAATGCCTAGCATAATAATGTACAGTATGAAAATGACTGTATGATGACATCATATATGATAATTATGTTTTATTTGAAAATAGTTTTCCTTGGTGATACACACCTTCTTATAAAAACAAATATTTAAGGGATTTTAATATCCTGCAAATACCTTAATAGTAATCCCAGCACATAGGTTTGGGTTACGGTATTGCATCTCAATTCCAATTGGAAGAATTAGGACATTCGTTGGAGCCACCGCATACAATGATCAGTCGTACTGCGATAAAAGTAACCTTTTCTACTAGTAGAAGGACGACACCTTCACGTCTCGGTTATCACCCTTGCCGCATACGGGCTATGTGTCCTCATTTCGGGTATACACACTTCGCAGGTCCATAGGTACTTATTGTACCGTCTCCTATGGTACCAGTAGTATATCCAATACACGAAGTACTTGGTTCCTACCCCTCCCTTGTTCTTTAGGAAATCCTATCATATCTCGAGAACTCGAACCGCATCGAAGTTCCTCCAAGCGTTTTGCTTGTTGATAGGCATAGCTTTACTGTATATATCTATATGTACTTCCGAAAGTTTCGGAGGAAGTACTAAGGATGTGAGTTGACCGTTGTCAACAAATAATTAAATAAGGGGAAAAGTTTCTCCTTGAAACTATATTCAAAATATTAAATAAGTCGGGATAATATTCTCCAACGATCTGAAATTACTCGGATGATTTTACGAAATCAGAAATTATGTTATAAATCAGGATCTATGATTTTAAATCAAAATAAACCCTTTAATAATAATTAATAATTAAATGATAATCGATAAATAATTAAACCTCGAATGAGTTTACTCTTCAAAAGAGTATTTAAAATAATATTCCTCAACTAGTTTATGTTTACGCAATTAATAATCTTTAATGATTAATCAGGTTTGAAATAAATAATTGCTGGGGTATACTACGCCCATGATAAAAGAATAAGTATATAGTATTTATTATTCGAATCAATAAAATATAGTTGAGGGAATATGATCGTTGGGAAATCGTTTTAATAAAAGTTCGAGGGGTTTTAATGTTTCGTAAGTAGACGTTGAGTCCCTTTTAAACCGTACTACTATGGACTTATAACAGTCCTATAATATCACCGGAATGATTCCTGGGTTTTATCTTAAATCCCGACTGACTCTCGGTCTCATATAATATGTCACGCTTAAAGGGAAATAAACATTTCACGATATATACTTATCGTACAACATCGCTACATTATGTGAAAATTCAACAACTATGTATCATGGCAAGCATGATATTTATGCAATGATAGTAAAACAATCCTTTCACAACACAAAAGTAAAATGGAGTTGGTTTCGTAAACTTTTCTGGGTATCTCGAGGTGGAGGATGCTCTAGGTTCCGCTCAGAAATCTATAACCATAAACATATTTCATTTTGTTAGGTTCCGTTCTAATTTACGGCAACTCGCACTCATGCTCTACTTATTATGCACCCTCTCAGCTTATATTACCCTTATTATCCTTTTTACGTACTTATTCACATCGTGGTCGCTTCATTTTTCTAAGTATCTTAGGTTCATTCTTATTATCGTCGTGAGCTCCTCTTATGGATTCTTACGATTTCTACTCGTGCGGTCTCGGCTCCGATATTTTTATAAAATTGAAAAATAATTACTATCACTTGAAATTTTTTTGGAAGTTAGGAAACTCAATATGTTACTCTCTGTAAAAATTTCATGATTTATGAACACTTTTAAGTCTGTCCTTTATATTTTCAAAATTCGTAATTCGTAGCAGTTTTTGTCTCGTAAATCACTTTTAGTAAAACGACCATAACTTTTGATCCGTAAATCGGAATCAAGCGATTCAAGCGCCTAAACGATCCTTATAACATTTTTATCCTAAACAATGGTTTTTTTTCAAGAAACTACAGTTTACAACCTCTAGACTTTCTGCAGAAACCTAAAGTTACGATTTGTTGGTTTTAACGAACTAACGTTTACAATCGAGATTTCGTTTACGCCCTAACTCTTAACACAACCACCAACAATCATCATTTCATCATCAACACACAAACTCCTCTCAAGAACATCATGTTCTTGAGGCAACAACAATCAACCTTAAATCTACTTAACTTAATGTAATAACCCCAAAATTTTGAACTTTTTGTAACCCTTATGAATAGTATTTTTGCTGAATGAGAAAACTTTTCATGCCACACTATGTAGGGGTTCTGTTATGGATATTCTGAGATTTTATTAGTACTCTATATGGTATATAAGTGTATGTAAAGATCGTCAGAATCCAATTCCGAACACTTTAATTTTTCCCGGAAATCCACTAGATACGGAAAGAATTGAGTATAAGGTAACAAGATAAAAAGGATTTAAATAAAAAGATTATAAGAGAGGATCATAAAAGGATTATAATGTATTGAGAAAGGTTAAGGAAACCCAAGTAATAAGATCCCGGGTAAGATCCCTCAAACGAGAAACGAGAACGAAAGTTAAGCGAACCGTATAACAGATCAACGGTCATTAGGCAAACAATTAGAAAGTTAATCAAGGAGGTTAGGGATGATGAGGCCATCCAACCAATAAGAAGAGGGCAAGTAAGGGATGATGACATCACAAGGTGACATAAGCATGACATAGGGGGGAAGGAGATGTGGATGAATGATAACCACACAAAGTTCAAGGTTAATAAGGTAATTAACCAAAATCTAATCAAAAAAACAACCAACCAACAATCATTTCACCCAAAACACAAAGATCATTTCATTCCCTTCACCTTGCTCTCGGCTTTTCTTCTTTTCCAAAGGAAGAAAAATCAAAATCCTAGTTCCAAGCATTGTTAAATCACAAGGTAATTATCTAAGGTTCCTTGTACATAGATATGGATATCCTATAAGTTTAAGCTTCTAATTCCTTCACAATCTCTTCCAATAAATCAAGGAAGAAGATGGTGAATAGTAACCTTCAAGAAATAACTTTGGTTTTTTTGATTTTTTATGAAAGTTCAAGGTAGCTTAAGCATAGATCAAGGCTTCCATGGGCATTCCAAGGATCTTTCATTGATTAAAAGCTTCAAGGAAGGTATAACATCTCCAAACCCTAACTTTACCTTGTATATTAGGATGGTTTTGATTGTTATGGTAAAAGAGTAGCTTGATGCTTGCATAATTAGAGTTTGGGTTGGAGTTGTGGTAAATTGGATGTTGGAATCTTATTGATTGGTTAAAGGACTTAAGTATAGTTTAAATTCAAGTTTAAGAATAAGTATAAATTGTTAATGTTGAGTTGATTGGGGCTGTTATGATGTAGTCTGGATGGATGTTGGTTGTATGAATGAATTGGGATTGATTGGTGGTTGAATTGGAATGGTATAAAATTGGGAAATCGCGTAAACATAGCCGTCGTAATGTCCGATTTACTTTAGACTGCTTTTGTTCATAACATTAGGATCCGAGAACTCCCTGCTAAGTTTTGACCATTGCCATGTTTAGATTTCATGTTACGAGCTTCGTTTTGATATGTGGTTCGTTTGATTCCGATGTACGGTTTAGGAGAAACGGCCGTTTTAAGTAACGACGTTTCGCGAACGAATCATTACCCCTAGCCTTACTTTGAAACATAGGTTAAAGACCTTAAAGGACTAATTGGAGTATGAAACAATTATGTTAAGTGGATTAGGCAGTTGGTAAGGTACTCACGAAAGAATCGCCTTAAAACCCTTAATGGTTAATTTATTAAATATGGTGGAGCCGAGGGTACTCGAGCGACTTAAGTAAATCGTTAAGCGCGAAAGCGAACGTTAGGACTCTAAATGGTTAAAGTCTAGTTTCTTAAGCGACCGGGGTTTAATTCCGACTTATGTTGTTGTTCATAGGTTATCGGACCCACTCTAAGCTTAAGTCCATCCGGGAGCACTCAGACAAGTTTTTTACCCGTTATACTGTTGTGTGATGTATATGTGTATATGCATGATCTTGTGATAAATGCATATTTGTTATTAGCAAATTCTTGCGATATATTGGAGCATGTGATATGGTATATATGCATGCCTGTTTCGTATTCTTGATTTATATATCTGTTATTTCAAATGCTTATTAGTTGCATAATACCTATGCTAGAGATAAGCGGTAATTTGCATATACCCTTAGTAAAGGGGACCCCAAGGTGAACATATTTCTAAACCGGGAGTCGATGTTCTCGAGTATATTATATATATATATATGGATATAGTTTTCAAAACTATTAATCGAATAAGGTTTATTCGATAACTTTATATTATTAATGAATATTGCTTGAATATTCATTCGAGGAATTATGACTCACTTTATATTATTAATGAATATTACTTGAATATTCATTCGAGTAATTATGACTCACTTTATATTATTTAATGAATATTACTTGAATATTCATTCGAGGAATTATGACTCACTTTATATTATTTAATGAATATTACTTGAATATTCATTCGAGGAATTATGACTCACTTTATATTATTTAATTGAATATTATTTGAATATTCATATGAGGACCTATGACTCCGATTATTTTCTAAAATGTATTCTTTATTTTACTAAAGAATAAGGTATCGATAATCAAACTTATTTTTTTTGACTATTCAAATAAAGATAGTACTTTCGTATAAGTATATCTTTGGTTATTTAATACTCATTTCAAGTATGAGTTTTACAACTTCTACTTCAATTATTTGTATAAAGATTATTCTTTATGGGAATATTATTTAAATAATAATATTCAGATATTTCTAATATATTGGGACTGATTTATTTTAATAAATCAGCAGTACTCCAAACATTCTTAAAAATGTTTTTGAGTCTTCAAAATGATTTTTAAAGTTAGAGTGGACCCCAAAACTCATTTTTATATTTAAGATCTTCCTTTCAAAGGGGATTTAAATACTCGCTCAAAACCTGGGGGATCCAGCTCTGTGGTGTATTTTACATTCGCAACGTGGTTGCTATTTTGAGAAAACAAATGAATTGATTACTTACCCAACGTTCGGGAAGTAAGCCCATCTAATTGAGTCGGCATAAGCGACAGGCCGGGGTACGGTCTATCAAAGTGTAAGTGGCTGGGTGGCAGTCCATCAACGCGTAAGAGGCCGGGTGGCGGTCTAGCACAAGGTCCTTATGTGGCCAAGGTGATGACCGGTGGGGGATTCATCCATCTACTAGTAGAAAATATTACTTATTGGTATCTTTGCCTGATCAGCAAGATATCGGGTTTATGCCAAAATTCTTTCCTTTCCAAATTTATTGGATATTGCAACTCTGTTCATACTTTACATGACAGAGGTTTTCAGGAAATGTATGGGAGATATATATCAATATATTTATATATCGGGACTTAATGAAGCATCTCGTAACTTCATTATTTATAATGATATTTCAAGGATTGAATCTATTCAAGTCTTATCTTGTAGTCTCATCTGGGTGATGAACTTTTGAAATTGATTATAACTTGAACGGTGGTAGTTCAAGTAGTATTTGGAAAAGATATAAGTATATTGGAGTATCTTGTAACTTCATCTTTTAAATTTATATCTAGTTAATGATTATCTTATGCATGACAAAGATTTTCACAAAAACGTTGAGACAAGGTTAGATATATGAGATCACCTTGCAACGATAGTTTTATATAGTTATAAACTGGAACTCTGTGTATATTATGCATGGAAGAGGACTTCCAAGATTTTGAAAAGTATATATATATATATATACTGAATATTTTGCGACTTGGTCGCGTTAAGATATCAACTTGGTTCATTTCTTCTTAACCAAGACTTTCATGAGTACTATGAGATGGCTTATATATTGTTAATCATTATACATATTATTTTGGTGGGCTTGCTGCTCACCCTTGCTTTCTTCTTTCATCACACAACATCAGATAGACAAGATGAACAAGACCAAGCTCCCAATTCGCGAGCGGATAGGAAACGTTTCGCAGTTTCCTATAGGCGTTGATGTCGCTGTAGCTGAGGTAGGAACTACCAATAGGCTAGGCTTTCAACTTTTGATGTACCAGATTTATGTATATTTATCAATTGTAATAATGGCAAGGAAATATAAATATATTCAGAAACCCTTTTAAGGTGTATTGGCATATAATTGTGGAATAAAATGACTTGTGTTTATTTTTGGATATTCATCTCTGAGACTATAACTTGTGGTGTGTGTGTTTATGGTGGGGTCACAGTACAGAATAGTTGATTATTTATTAAGATTGGGTGTTATTAAGGGAAATGGAACTCGTGACAACCCGGATCCCCGACCCCGAATTTGGGGGTGTTACAGAAGTGGTATCAGAGCTACGTTATAAACCTCAGAGATGATGTGACGTTAAGATAATAAGAACTCTTGCCAAGTTCATAGTCGGGCTACCTAACGTAGCACTGACAGTTAAAACCCTTATGGGAACCCTTATGAGTACTATGAGAAGGCTCATATATTGTTAATCATTATATATATTATTTTGGTGGGCTTGCTGCTCACCCTTGCTTTCTTCTTTCATCACACAACAAAAGATAGAAAAGATGAACAGGACCAAGCTCTCGATTCGCAAGCGGTTAGAAAAGGTTATGCAGTCTTCTGAAAGCGTTGATGCCGCCGTAGCTGAGGTAGGAGCTACCAATAGGCTAGGTTTTCAACTATTGATGAACCAGACTTATGTATAATATGAATTGTAATAATGGCAAGGAATATGTAAATTTATTCAGAACCTTTTTAAGGTGTAACAGTTTATAATTGTGGAATATAAGGTCTTGTGTTATTTTTGAGTGTTCATCTCTGAGACTATAACGTGTGGTGTGTGTGTTTATTGTGGGGTCACAGTACAGAGTAGTTGATTATTTATTAAGATTGGGTGTTATTAAGGGAAATGGAACTCGTGACAACCCGGATCCCCGACCCCGGATTTGGGGGTGTTACAGAAGTGGTATCAGAGCTAAGCGTTATAAACCTCAGAGATGATGTGACGTTAAGATAATAAGTTCACTAAGATAATAAGAACTCTTGCCAAGTTCCTAGTCGGGCTACCTAACGTAGTACTGACAGTTAAAACCCTTATGGGAACCCTTATAAATATCGTGATAGAAGCGTAGTTCATTATCGTATATGGTAGCGGGACTCCGAACCCTGAGGTTGAGGAGCAACAACGCGATTATGTTTTATTACTCATTGGAGATCAGATTATGGATCCTGTAGAGCGTCCTAACGCGGGATCAGATGATGTTCATGTTGAGGATGTTGTCCTAGAAGGGATAGTTGCTGAGGAGGATCCCATGAAGGATCCTGACAAGAATGAATAAAGGACCACTGAGGAATTGATGACCATGGTTAGGGCAACTCCCAGAGGTAGGATTGGCCGGTCACTACCGGAGGTTCGTTCAAGTTTGTAAAGATAGTAGCCCCTTTAACGCGGCTTACTCGTAAGACTGAGAAGTTCAAATGGACAGAGAAATGCGAGAACAACTTTCAAGAACTGAAGCAAAGGTTGGTGACGGCTCCTATGTTGGCGTTGCTGGATAGAAAAGGAGATTTTGTGATTTGTAGTGACGCTTCGCATAAGGAATTAGGGTGCTTCTTATACAGCACAGCAAGGTAATCGCGTACGCGTCAAGACAATTAAGGGAATATAAAAATTCGATATCCCCACCCATGAGCTTGGGCTCGTGGCAATAGTTTTGCCCTAAAGATTGGAGGCACTACTTGTATGGAGAGAAGTGCGAGATTTACCTAAGCCATAAGTGCTCTAGTGCATTTTCACGCAGAAAGAGCTCAACATGCGCCAGAGGAGGTGGTTAGAGCTAATCAAGGATTACGATTAAGAGATTCTTTATCATCCAGGGAAAGCCAAAATGGTGGCTACTGCCCTTAGTATAAAGGAGAGACTCAAGATGATAATGTCTTTGGGGAGAGTTTATAAGAGATTTTGAGAAAGATGATAAGGGAATAATGAGGTATTCCTACAGAATTTGGGTTCCAAATGTTCAAGAGCTTAACGATGAGATCTTAGATGAAAGCTAGTTTGAGGAATAAGATTTAGAGCAAACCCTGAACCTGATAGTTAGGGAGGTCGCCATCAAGATAGAAGGAACCCATAACATAATGAAGTGGAAAATGAGGATTTAAAATATGTAGGATGACCCCGATTATGGGGAGGAGGAGGGAATGTTCAGACTAAGGAAATAGAAAGTCGAGTAAAGAAAGGAGACCCGAGACGGTACTCCTATACGGCAATTCATGGACCTGTCTAAAAAAAAGAACTTAGACTATTATCCCCAACCACCACCTTGAGGAAACAATGCGGTAGGAAATTCTTTCATGACCTTTAAATCGCTAAGCTCTCAGAGTTCCAAGGAACAGGTTGACCCAGTCGAGGCAAGAGCCTGGCTAAAGGAAATATAGGAATCATTTGAAATTCTAAATGATTAACGAATCACAAAAGACTGTTTTGTCACTTACCCTCCTAAGAGAGAGGCCACCCGCTGGTGAAAGGCCTAGGAAGGCACAGAGCAAGAGATTATAATAAACTGATTTAAGTTCAGTTAATTGTTTTCAGGAAAGTACTTCCCAAGGTTATGGAAATAGTGTAAAAGCTTTAGAGCCAGAACAAAGGCAGACGAGTATGATGAATTATGAATCTAAGTTGTAAAAGTTATCAAGATTCGTTTTGAGGACACGAATCCAGAATGACGGGATGTTTGAAATCAATGCTTATGTTGTGTTGGTTCATGAAATAATGATAAGAGAAAGGAAAATAAAAAGAAACTGAAGTGGAAAGGAATATAAAGGCAATAGAGTTTGAGGTATGATAAGGGAGTTGGGTATGAGGAAACCCTAAAGACTCGTAGCAATAGAAATAGAAAAGTATGCATTCGTCAGGATGAGGGTGATTCACCATGAGTTAAAATTGATGGTTGAGGGCATAAGAGATACATATATTTTATCCCCTGTAAGTTGGGAGGATTCGAGGAAACCTTGAGATAATTTGAAGGATAAATAATGAGACGCGGATAGACTGAGGAGGCAAGGAAGTAAGAAATTAGGAAAATTGGATGAAGGAAGTGACCTTCAAGAATGTGAAGTGTAAGATCGGTGGCTCGATACCCAGAAAGGGAGACGCCAGGTATGAAAGATATCCCAACATTGAGGTGACTGTTGAGATAAACAACAAAAGTAAATAAGGAATTGTTAAGAAGAGGTTCACGTTGAACACGACCAATATCTTCCAGAACATCCTTGTTATCGTTACCAAATTAGACAAGAAAAGTGGATAACCGTTGTTATTTTTTGGAGGCCATATTGATTGACCTCATTTTGAATACAGATGTTATTGTGAAACTAGGCATATACTATCGAGGTGGGAATGGTTGAATAAGACACCCATATCAGGGATATATGACTTGATTTATCCATGGAAGGATGCATGTACCTTTTTAAAGGTGGAATTAAGGATAAAACATCGGTAACTTAAAACAAATTCTAGGGGAATGCTTAAAGGTTGGCATTTCACCCTTAATAGGGATAGTATGAGTTTTGACAGTATGAATTGGGAAGGATTAAGGTAATAACAACCTTTAAGAATCAGTGGAGAAATTTTTTTTCAGAAGAATATAGACAATGATTCTGGTATTAATAAATGGTATCTTGATATGCCCTGTATCTAGGGAATACATGAGGAATGATTCAAGGATAACCTTAGAGGTTTTACAAGGAGAAAGGTAATATTCAAAATTCTCAAGAATAGAAATGTTGATAAAGGAAATATGACGTAATTATAATGATGCCAAGTGGGGCACGTGTTAAACCACGAGAAAGTATGGATCGAACCAGTAATGGTCGAAATTGTTCAGGGCAATTAGGACTTAAGATAAAAGATGTCCTAAGTATGATTGAGAGTCAGTCGTGACAGTGATTAACCTCTAAAGACTGAGGTAATAACTTATGGAAAAAAAATGGTGATAATTTTTTTTTTTTTTTTTACTCATCAGATTTTAAGGAAAACATCTTCACACAAGCGGTGATGGGAAATGAGGTAGAAAATTAGTGAAAGTGGTTAAGATGACATTGATTGTAAGGAAATATTACTATCAAGAAAGGCCAACGAGGTGGCCGACACTTTAAGTGTAAGAGGACAATTACAGGCGCTCGTGCCAGAGGAATACAGTGATAATGGTTGAAGCCGTAAAGGTTGTATTATGGTTTGAAAGATTGACATTTCTTCTGATGACTGTGCAATACCCAACCGTAATAGTAGTTTGGTAAAAGGTTTAATTTGTGTAATCGCCATGAGCGGGCTATCTATCTTAGAAGGTACTATCTTGAGAATGAGCCTAGACCATGTTTCAAAAGGACTAAACGAACCTTTGAGTTAAGTCTTCTATAGAAGGCATATGATTAAGAATGGTATTAACCTGCTATCGTTGCTTTGATTGAAACTCTTCTATAATTTTATCTGCTTCATGTCATGTATGTATGTCAGGATCAGGAGTGTTCTTCATGAATCATGAATGGTGATTATGTTACCTCCTTAGAAGGATTTGATACGACATGTATGGACTCCGTATGGTTAGATATTAAGATTTTATAGGACGTGAATGACGACAGTAGATCAGTAGTGGACCATAGTAATGCAGCAATGATTCTGCGAGTAATGAGCTGGTTACAACCGTGAGAGTTGTATTGGAACGGATGTTGAGATTGAGTACCACTAATCGGGTCGTGGTAGTGTATAAGTTATCATTGATAGACTAATTAAGTAGAGTATCTACCTATTGAATATTTATTCCCTCTTATGAAAAGAGAGTCGTATATGAGGAAGGTTGCGGTGCAAGCATAGAATTCTAGTAACGATGATGTCTAGAATGAGATCCCAGGTTCAATTTTCGATATCGAGGGAGTTTCAAATGTGATTGTGTATAAGCTCGAGAAAGAGCAAGGGTCCATAGAATGATGGACGGAATAGCAAAATATTTAAGCATGTGAATTGCGATGTGATAATACTTGATATATGTACAAATATGTTTTGTTCTCCTATGACAAACCTCTATAGTTCAGAGGTAGATTCCAAGCCAGATATTTTGTGGCAGTATATTTTTTTTATATATACAATTCTCTTTAATTCGTTCTTTTCTCTCATTTTGATTTCATGTAAGTTGAGAAGAACAACCCTTCCAGAAGGGGAGGTATTGCCGAATGACTATCTATCTGTGTGATAGAAGCCTAGTAGGATACCACATGTTGTTTAATTGCTTGTCAAGTACTAAAGGCCTGCCACCTTCTGTGCTAACTATGCAATGTAACAAGTGTTCATGATCATAGTGATCTCTCAATGAATTCTTTTACTTCTATATGATGGATCAAGCTTTCAAAGATAGAAGCAGCTAGAAAGGAGTAGTATCAGTACGGTGGTATTCTGAATCTAACACATTCGTGATACTAAGGTTGACGTGGTTATTAAAAGGTTATAGAACGCTAACGAGCAAAAGTATAACCAGTATAGTATTATGTACGGAAGATAGTAATGACTACGAACTGGAAAAGAATGGGTATTGAGAAGCAAAAGCTATAATGCTAGAAGCTATGATGAGAGTCTGTGCAATAGACTTGAAAGAATTTGAAATGGTCACTTAACACGGATTGAGTTTTCTTACGACAATAGATCATATGTCAGTATTGAGATATCGCCTTATGAGATCCTTGAGGGAAGACAATGTCAATCTCCTTTATGTTAGGATGAAGTTGTAGAGCGCAAGATGCTCGGACCCGCAGTAGTCCAAAGGACCAGGGATATAATAGATCTAATCAGAGGACGGCTGGTAGTAACCCAAGATGGACATAAGAGGTATGCTGATTTGACTCGAAAGGACAAAGAGTATGAAATAGGGGACCTAGTAATGTTATAGGTATCCCTTGGAAAGGATTGATGAGGTTCGGAAAGAAAGGAAAGCTAAGTCCATAAATTGTTGGACCCTTGGATATATTAAGACGTATTGGGAAGTTAGCATATGAGCTAGCCCTACCCCCGAACATGTAGCAAGTCATAACGTGTTCCACGTATCAATGTTAAGGAAGTGTAATTCGGATGCCAGATAAATAGGGGCATATGAGCGCATAGACATGCAACCAAACGTAACCTATATGGAGCAACCAGGAAGGGTTATAGAGTGAAAAGGAACAAGTGCTTAGGAGGAGGGTTATCAAAATATTCAGAGTTTGATGGAAGAACCACAATGTGGGAAAATTTACTCGAGATTTAGAAAGTGCAATGCTAAGAGAGTATCCCTATTCATTTTCTATCTGATTCCGGGACGGAATCTGTTTAAGGAGGGGAGACTGTAATAACCCCAAAATTTTGAACTTTTTGTAACCCTTATGAATAGTGTTTTTGCTGAATGAGAAAACTTTTCATGCCACACTATGTAGGGGTTCTGTTATGGATATTCTGAGATTTTATTAGTACTCTATATGGTATATAAGTGTATGTAAAGATCGTCAGAATCCAATTCCGAACACTTTAATTTTTCCCGGAAATCCACTAGATACGGAAAGAATTGAGTATAAGGTAACAAGATAAAAAGGATTTAAATAAAAGGATTATAAGAGAGGATCATAAAAGGATTATAATGTATTGAGAAAGGTTAAGGAAACCCAAGTAATAAGATCCCGGGTATGATCCCTCAAACGAGAAACGAGAACGAAAGTTAAGCGAACCGTATAACAGATCAGCGATCATTAGGCAAACAATTAGAAAGTTAATCAAGGAGGTTAGGGATGATGAGGTCATCCAACCAATAAGAAGAGGGCAAGTAAGGGATGATGACATCACAAGGTGACATAAGCATGACATAGGGGGAAGGAGGTGTGGATGAATGATAACCACACAAAGTTCAAGGTTAATAAGGTAATTAACCAAAATCTAATCAAAAAACAACAAACCAAGAATCATTTCACCCAAAACACAAAGATCATTTCATTCCCTTCATCTTGCTCTCAGCTTTTCTTCTTTTCCAAAGGAAGAAAAATCAAAATCCTAGTTCCAAGCATTGTTAAATCACAAGGTAATTATCTAAGGTTCCTTGTACATAGATATGGATATCCTATAAGTTTAAGCTTCTAATTCCTTCACAATCTCTTCCAATAAATCAAGGAAGAAGATGGTGAATAGTAACCTTCAAGAAATAACTTTGGTTTTCTTGATTTTTTATGAAAGTTCAAGGTAGCTTAAGCATAGATCAAGGCTTCCATGGGCATTCCAAGGATCTTTCATTGATTAAAAGCTTCAAGGAAGGTATAACATCTCCAAACCCTAACTTTACCTTGTATATTAGGATGGTTTTGATTGTTATGGTAAAAGAGTAGCTTGATGCTTGCATAATTAGAGTTTGGGTTGGAGTTGTGGTAAATTGGATGTTGAAATCTTATTGATTGGTTAAAGGACTTAAGTATAGTTTAAATTCAAGTTTAAGAATAAGTATAAATTGTTAATGTTGAGTTGATTGGGGCTGTTATGATGTAGTGTGGATGGATGTTGGTTGTATGAATGAATTGGGATTGATTGGTGGTTGAATTGGAATGGTATAAAATTGGGAAATCGCGTAAATATAGCCGTCGTAATGTCCGATTTACTTTAGACTGCTTTTGTTCATAACATTAGGACCCGAGAACTCCCTTCTAAGTTTTGACCATTGCCATATTTAGATAGTTCATGTTACGAGCTTCGTTTTGATATGTGGTTCGTTTGATTCCGATGTACGGTTTAGGAGAAACGGCCGTTTTAAGTAACGACGTTTCGCGAACGAATTATTACCCCTAGCCTTACTTTGAAACATAGGTTAAAGACCTTAAAGGGCTAATTGGAGTATGAAACAATTATGTTAAGTGTATTAGGCAGTTGGTAAGGTACTCGCGAAAGAATCGCCTTAAAACCCTTAATGGTTAATTTATTAAAAATGGTGGAGCCGAGGATACTCGAGCGACTTAAGTAAATCGTTAAGCGCGAAAGCGAACGTTAGGACTCTAAATGGTTAAAGTCTAGTTTCTTAAGCGACCGGGGTTTAATTCCGACTTATGTTGTTGTTCATAGGTTATTGGACCCACTCTAAGCTTAAGTCCATCCGGGAGCACTCAGGCAAGTTTTCTACCCGTTATACTGTTGTGTGATGTATATGTGTATATGCATGATCTTGTGATAAATGCATATTTGTTATTAGCAAATTTTTGCGATATATTGGAGCATGTGATATGGTATATATGCATGCCTGTTTCGTATTCTTGATTTATATATCTGTTGGTTCAAATGCTTATTAGTTGCATAATACCTATGCTAGAGATAAGCGGTAATTTGCATATACCCTTAGTAAAGGGGACCCCAAGGTGAACATATTTCTAAACCGGGAGTCGATGTTCCCGAGTATATTATATATATATATATATATATAGTTTTCAAAACTATTGATCGAATAAAGTTTATTCGATAACTTTATATTATTAATGAATATTGCTTGAATATTCATTCGAGGAATTATGACTCACTTTATATTATTAATGAATATTACTTGAATATTCATTCGAGAAATTATGACTCACTTTATATTATTTAATGAATATTACTTGAATATTCATTCGAGGAATTATGACTCACTTTATATTATTTAATGAATATTACTTGAATATTCATTCGAGGAATTATGACTCACTTTATATTATTTAATTGAATATTATTTGAATATTCATATGAGGATACTCCGATTATTTTCTGAAATGTATTCTTTATTTTACTAAAGAATAAGGTGTCAATAATCAAACTTATTTTTTTGACTATTCAAATAAAGATAGTACTTTCGTATAAGTATATCTTTGGTTATTTAATACTCATTTCAAGTATGAGTTTTACAACTTCTACTTCAATTATTTGTATAAAGATTATTCTTTATGGGAATATTATTTAAATAATAATATTCAGATATTTCTAATATATCGGGACTGATTTATTTTAATAAATCAGCAGTACTCCAAATATTCTTAAAAATGTTTTCGAGTCTTCAAAATGATTTTTAAAGTTAGAGTGGACCCCAAAACTCATTTTTATATTTAAGATCTTCCTTTCAAAGGGGATTTAAATACTCGCTCAAAACCTGGGGGATCCAGCTCTGTGGTGTATTTTACATTCGCAACGTGGTTGCTATTTTGAGAAAACAAATGAATTGATTACTTACCCAACGTTCGGGAAGTAAGCCCATCTAATTGAGTCGGCATAAGCGACAGGCCGGGGTACGGTCTATCAAAGTGTAAGTGGCTGGGTGGCAGTCCATCAACGCGTAAGAGGCCGAGTGGCGGTCCAGCACAAGGTCCTTATGTGGCCAGGGTGATGACCGGTGGGGGATTCATCCATCTACTAGTAGAAAAGGTTACTTATTGGTATCTTTGCCTGATCAGCAAGATATCGGGTTTATGCCAAAATTCTTTCCTTTCCAAATTTATTGGATATTGCAACTCTGTTCATACTTTACATGACAGAGGTTTCCAGGAAATGTATGAGAGATATATATGAATATATTTATATATCGGGACTTAATGAAGCATCTCGTAACTTTATTATTTATAATGATATTTCAAGGATTGAATCTATTCAAGTCTTATCTTGTAGTCTCATCTGGGTGATGAACTTTTGAAACTGATTATAACTTGAACGGTGGTAGTTCAAGTAGTATTTGGAAAAGATATAAGTATATTGGAGTATCTTGTAACTTCATCTTTTAAACTTATATCTAGTTAATGATTATCTTATGCATGACAAAGATTTTCACAAAAACGTTGAGACAAGGTTAGATATATGAGATCACCTTGCAACGATAGTTTTATATAGTTATAAACTGGAACTCTGTGTATATTATGCATGGAAGAGGACTTCCAAGATTCTGAAAAGTATATATGTATATATACTGAATATTTTGCGACTTGGTCGCGTTAAGATATCAACTTGGTTCATTTCTTCTTAACCAAGACTTTCATGAGTACTATGAGAAGGCTCATATATTGTTAATCATTATATATATTATTTTGGTGGGCTTGCTGCTCACCCTTACTTTCTTCTTTCATCACACAACATCAGATAGACAAGATGAACAGGACCAAGCTTCCAATTCGCGAGCGGATAGGAAACGTTCCGCAGTTTCTTATAGGCGTTGATGTCGCTGTAGCTGAGGTAGGAACTACCAATAGGCTAGGCTTTCAACTTTTGATGTACCAGATTTATGTATATTTATCAATTGTAATAATGGCAAGGAAATGTTAATTTATTCAGAAACCCTTTTAAGGTGTATTGGCATATAATTGTGGAATAAAATGACTTGTGTTTATTTTTGGATATTCATCTCTGAGACTATAACTTGTGGTGTGTGTGTTTATGGTGGGGTCACAGTACAGAATAGTTGATTATTTATTAAGATTGGGTGTTATTAAGGGAAATGGAACTCGTGACAACCCGGATCCCCGACCCCGGATTTGGGGGTGTTACACTTAAACACCAAGATTTCATCAATACCACTCATTAAGCTAGGTTCACTACCACATACTTAATGGATCTTAAAAATGAATCTTAAATAAAGTTGGGCCAAAGATTTTTACCTTTCTTGAAAGCTTGAGATTTGTTCTTGAGGATGGTGGAGGCTTAGAAGTGCTTGGTATGATTTTTAGAACCTAAAACCACCATTGAAATCAAGAAACCGAAGAGAGGTTACTATTCATACTATTCACTAGTGAGTTTCTTGATTTTATTTCACCCATAAAACCTTGATAAAAAGAGATGAAATAATTTTCTTACCTTATTTTAATTTCTAAGAGTCGTGAGAATTAATGGGAGAATTTAACAAGTGCTAGAACTTTGAGTTTTGAATTTGAATTCCCCTTCTTTTTCATCAATAGCCGAATAGAAGCATCAAGGAGGGTATTTATACTTCTCTTGGTTGCTTAGCTTGGTTGATTTGATAGGTTGCTTCTATGAAGATGGGGTGATATCTTTCCTTGATCTTTATTCTTCCTAGTATAGCATTCTAGGTTTATTCTTTGTAGCAAATCTTGGGGAGAAATCTTAATAGCTTGCTAGGTTACAAGCTAAACTACATGGTTAGCTTCCTTAGCACACTATTTTGCTAGCTAGCTTGATCATCCTATGGTTAGATCGCTATTTGATAAAGTAACCATGGTTACTTTCTTACCATGGTTTAGTTAGTGCGTTACGTTTATTTAATCGTTTACGCGTTCACTCGGTTGCTTAAACGTTTTCGTAATAATTACTCGTAAAAGGTCCGCGACGTAATTCCTTTCGTATTCATTCCTTATATTTTTAATTATCCTACTTGAATATAAATCCGTAGGGTTTTAATCTCATAATTATATTGTGATTCCCGTAATCCTCGATGAGTTGTAAATACGGTCGTTTTTCAAAGTTCGTTTTCTTCTAAAACTAATAGCGTTTACATACACTCATTTGATATGTATAATCGTAATATCAACTTCGAAACTCATTTTCTCATGCACTACATAGTGTGGGCTCAAAAGTTTTCCCCGTCCGTCAGGGTTACTATTCATTTAAACGTTTTACAAGGTCTCAAAAATTCGAGTTATTACAATATAGCACATGTTGTGGACACAACAAGGATGTTCCCCAGATAGAGAATATTCCGGTGGTAAAAGAATTTAAAGACGTCTTTCCTGATGACTTACCCGGACTACCCCCTGATAGGGAAATCGAGTTCACGATAGATCTTGCTCCGGGAACTACACCTATTTCGAAAGCTCCGTATAGAATGGCACCGATAGAAATGAAAGAATTGGCTACTCAACTTCAAGAACTTTTGGATAAAGGCATAATTAGGCCAAGTGTATCTCCATGGGGAGCTCCAGTTCTATTTGTTAAAAAGAAAGACGGATCGATGCGATTGTGTATTGACTATCGAGAGCTTAACAAGCTGACAATCAAGAATAAATATCCGTTGCCTCAAATTGATGATTTGTTCGACCAACTCAGGGGAGCCACGTGTTTTTCAAAGATTGATTTACGTTCGGGATATCATCAGTTGAAGATACGACTAGAAGACGTACCCAAAACAGCCTTTCGTACCCGATACGGGCACTACGAGTTTCTAGTAATGCCATTTGGACTAACCAACGTGCCGACAAAATTTATGGATTTAATGAATAGAGTGTTTAAGAAACACCTCGACAAATTTGTGATTGTTTTTATCGATGACATCCTGATCTATTCGAAATCCCTCGGAGAACACTCTGAACATCTAGGACTGGCATCGGAAACCTTGAGGAAGGAAAAGTTATACGCGAAATTTTCAAAGTGCGAGTTCTGGTTAGATAAAGTTCAATTTCTCGGTCACATTGTTAGCGGCAGAGGTATTTTGGTGGATCCAGCCAAAGTAGAAGCAGTTTTAAATTGGGAGAGACCCAAAACGCCAACATAAGTCCGCAGTTTCTTAGGCTTGGCTGGGTACTATAGAAGATTTGTACAAGAGTTTTCTAAAATCGCCACACCATTGACCCGGCTGACAAGGAAGAACGAAAAGTTTGAATGGACCCCCAAATGTGAGGAGAGCTTCCAAGAACTCAAGAAAAGATTAACCACAGCGCCTGTGTTAGCTTTACCCGACGAAACCGGAATTTTTTTTATTTATTGCGCTGCTTCTAATAAAGGCTTAGGGTGTGTACTAATGCAGCATGGCAAAGTAATAGCCTATGCCTCTAGGCAACTAAAAGAGTATGAAACGAGGTATCCTACTCATGATCTGGAATTAGAAGCCATAGTCTTCGCTCTAAAAGTTTGGCGACACTACTTGTGCGGAGAAAAGTGCGAAATCTTCATGGATCATAAAAGTTTGAAATACATCTTTACGTAAAAGGAGTTGAATATGCACCAGAGAAGATGGCTGGAATTAATTGTAACGCCCTCCAGACCCGGGTTATAAGTCTGGGGGTTACTAGCTAATCACCAAACCTGTACAATTTGATTAACAATTAATAAAGAAATGAAATTAAACCCCTTTAACACTAACCAGGATCTTTTTAGGTTGAAGTATGAAAACAAAAACCACTAACTACTTTTATTACAAACCAACATTCAAAGTCTCATAAACTCTCTTTATTACAAACCATTGTCTAATTCATTTTAAGCTAAGTTCAACTTTTATTCAAACACACACACCTACTATCTAACAACACTCCACCTGCTCGGGCAACTCAAAGCTTTCTTCCTGGATTGGGATCAACACCTTGGGTATAAGAGGATCCCGAGGCTTGACTCGCTTCTTTACCACTCGAGTCCTGATTGGTTTCATATTCCTTCTTAACTGAAAACAATAAGGTGAATAACAACAAAAAGGGGTGAGCCAAAAGTTGCTCAACAAGTCCATAAACATATAAACAGTGTTAAAGCATTTTAAATGAATCCGCCATCCCAGGTATATCTGCCAAGATATAACCTCACGAGAATAGAAAGAAGGCCATTACTGGCGAGTACAAATAAACTAAACTGGACACAAGTTCGCATCTATATTCTGCTGATCAGTCAGAATATAATGCAGATCCATATCTCAGTATATAGATCCAGTCGGGTACCCAGGCACTACGGCCCACGTCGAGGCACCAGTCATCCCGGTCCTCAGGATTAAGACACACTCAATCCCAAAATATCCTTATCCAGTCCATCGCTTAGCAACCGGGACAATCGGTATGCTTTGATATATTCCAAACACTAGAATATATCAATCTCCATGTGTTACCAACAGAATATGAATCAAGAATCAAAAGAAACGGAGAAATCAAGAATTGAAATGAAATATGAACAAAGGAATAGGGATTGTATATTAGTGATCAAGAACAATAATCAAGAGAATGTAAATGTGATAAATATCTGAATCAATATCACTATTCCGAAAGTAGAATAGAGGAAAAACTTGCCTTCTGCGCGACTTACTGCAATTGAATCACTTATGTCTATCACCTTGGACTATTACCGACTCAACTGGCCTGGCTGGCTTAGCTTCTATTGGCAAAACAGACTGGTTAAGTCACGTCGTACTTCATTTGCATCTTGAATCGACTTCAAGCTGATCCTAACATCTACCCATGCGCTTATGACTGTCTCATGTATTATATATAAGCAAGTAAGACTCGATTAACCACGTAATACACATAAGCACATAAGCATATAATCATTTTTATGGTTAAAATAATTTTTAAAACCAAAATCGACTCGCTGATTGCTCAACTGATCGTGATCTGACTCGTTTCCCATTTTTCCGGAATTTTTCGGACTCGTCTCGGCACGTAACTTGACTGATAATCAAACAAGTCACAAAATCAACTAACTTCTAAAAAAAAATTAAGCTTTGATATTATTTTTAATGAAAAGGATTCATTTTTCTGAGTTAACAGGCTTTCGTTTCACGCAAAACGGACTAACGGTTGAATTATTATTAATTAAATACTGATAATTCCATTTATTAATCATTATAAATAATTATTACTAATTTTTAAAACCCAAAAATAATTTTTAAATCATTATTTAAGAAAATCAGAATTAAAAATAATTTTTCTATAATTTTTGAAATTAAATTGAATTTATTATGATTTATTGAAAATTATTTGATTAATTATCAAAATAATTAATCACTTTAAATAATTAATAAGTAATAAATAAATAATAAATAATTAAGAAAATAATTCAATCTGATTTTTAGAAAATAATTCAGAATTATTTATAATATAAATAAATTAATTAAATAATTAATTAATCAATTTACAAAATAAATAAAACCGATTTTTAAAATTAATAAAAATCAAAATTTCAGAAACAGCTGTCAAAAATTGGTTTCTGACAAAAACAGATCAAAACCGGGTAATCTGAACGGGTCAAACGGGTTGGATTCCGGGTCACCAAGAACACGCCGGAATTTTTCCAGATTCCGGTGAGTTCCCGGAGTCCGGCCAAGCTCCGATCAGCCCCAAATCAACACCGTTTGGTGCTGTTTTTGAGTGCTTTTCATTGCAAATCAACACAGCAATCCAACCACGGCCAAAACATCACAGAATAACTCCTGAATCAAATTCTCCGGCAAAATCGACATAAAGTTCGGCCAAAAATCGAATTTGCAGAATCGTACATAAAATCAAACGTTATATAGTGCAAAATGAAGCTAAGAACATATACAATCAAAGCCCTAACATTACAAGAACCAAATATTCACAAAAATCATCGAGTTGTGTTTTGAAAATTTGACCTAAACCCTAGAATTCGTGAATCACTATCCAAGCATCGTTTGTTCAATTAAACACCATGAATCGAATGTAAATCATCTAACAAAGCTATATCAATCATCAAAACATCACAATAACCCCAGAATCAAAAAGCCCTAATTCGAACATAAACCCTAAAAATCAAAAATAAAAAACGATGCAATAAAACGTGAAATTGATGCAAGAAACAAAAAGAACGGATCACAACCTTCGATTTGAGTACTTGAATCACACGATTTGATGCTGTAATCAGTGAGAAATCACGACTTGATTCTTCGACCCGAACCTGTTCTTCCCGACCCGATTTCAGAGAATTTTTGGTAATTTTGCAGATTTTAATGATTAATTATAATTAATTAAATAAAAATTAGGCTATTTATAGTAGTAAAAATAATACTCTTAATTAAAATTAAGGGCTAATTATACATTAAATAAAAATATTGGGCCCTAATTTTTATAATTTTTTAGTATTAAAATTTAATTTATAAATATTTTATATATGCAATATATATGCCAAAAATTCCCAAAAATTGTGAATAATGCAAAAATGCAAAGAAATAATATAAATGAAAGTCCTATAATTTTATAAAAATAAAAATGTGATTTTTGTGGGGTTTTTAACACCCAATGGGGCCCGAAAAATCATTTTTCGCAAAACGAGAAAATTTATAAATTATCTAGATATTCAGAACAAGGCGATTGTAAAAGCCATTTGATGAAAAATAAGGCCCATTATTTTATTTGAAATACTGGCTTTAAAATCATCGTTTGGGTCATAAAACGTTTGAAATAAAACCTATAAATGCATAATAAAATATCTGAAAAATACCTTAAAATACAGAAATGACATGGAATACACGTATCACGTAACAGTTAGGGTTTATCAGATAATCACACATAAATGACACATTAATTCACATATTTTATTATAATCATGATATAATATAAACGTAAAGTTCCTAGTCGTTACATCCTCCCCCCCTTAAAAGGATTCTGTCCTCAGAATCTTCTATGAAAACAAATGAGGGTATTTCTCTAATATTTCACTTTCGAGTTCCCAGGTTGATTCTTCAACCATAGGATTTCTCCACAACACTCGCACTGAATATACAGACTTATTTCTCAACACTTTCTCTCGCCGATCTAAAATTCTTACCGGCTGTTCTATAAAAGACAAATCAGGTTGGATTTCTATCGGCTCATACTCGATTACATGCCTAGAATCAGGATTATATCGCTTAAGCATGGACACGTGAAACACATTGTGAATATGCTGCATATGAGGCGGTAAAGCTAATTCGTATGCAACTTTTCCCACTTTCTTCAAAATTTCAAACGGTCCAACATAACGTGGTTTCAATTTACCCTTATTTCTAAATCTGGTTAATCCTTTCCATGGCGATATTTTGAGTAGTAAGTTTTCTCCTTCCTGATAGTCTATATCTTTCCTGGCTTGATCTGCATATTTGCGTTGCCTGTTTTGCGCTGCATCGAGTCGTTTTCGAATGAGTTCAATCTTTTCTTTCATCTGTTGAATTAGTTCTGGACCCAAAATTTTGCGTTCTCCAACTTCATCCCAATATACTGGTGATCTGCATTTTCTCCCGTATAATGCTTCATACGGTGGCATTCCAATGCTGGCGTGATAACTGTTATTATAAGAAAATTCCACTAGGGGTAGATGTTCATCCCAACTGCCTTCAAAATCGATCGCACAAACTCGTAGCATGTCTTCAGTCGTTTGGATAGTTCTTTCACTTTGCCCGTCGGTTTGCGGATGATAAGCGGTACTCATGTTCAATTTAGTTCCAAGACATTCTTGAAATTGTCTCCAAAATCTTGAGTTGAAATGAGGATCTCGATCAGACACGATAGATACTGGAACTCCATGTCGCATCACAATTTCTTTGAGATATATGTGTACTAGCTTGTCGAGTGAAAATCTTTCATTGATTGTTAGAAAATGTGCCGACTTCGTGAGTCTGTCAATGATTACCCATATCGCATCATGATTTGCCTTTGTCCTTGGTAGTCCTACCATAAAATCCATCGCTAGATGTTCCCATTTCCATTCTGGAATGTCTAATGGTTGCAATAATCCACTCGGACGTTGATGTTCCGCTTTAACTCGCTGGCATGTGTAGCACTTACTTATCCATTCAGCTATTTCCTTCTTCATGTTCGGCCACCAGAAGTTTTCTTTCAGATCACGATACATTTTTGTACTTCCTAGATGAATGGAATACTTCGAATTGTGCGCATCTCGCATTATTTCTTCTTTTAATTCTACTACGTTAGGGATCCAGATTCTCGACGCAAAGAGTAAAATTCCTTCATTATCTTTCTGAGTTATGATTTCTTCTCCCGTCAGGTCATCATCTTGACTCATCACTTCATTTTAACAGCAGCGAATCTTTTCTAACAATTCCGGTTGGAAAGTCATAGTGTAGATAACTTCTGCAGATTCATTGGGAATACGAATCTCAATTTCCAATTTGTCGAATTCCTTGATTAAGTCTTCACACGAAGTTAACTGATTCAATCTTTCTTTCCTGCTCAGCGCATCTGCTACAACATTTGCTTTCCCTGGATGATAACTAATCGTGACTTCGTAATCCTTTATCAATTCCAGCCATCGACGTTGTCGCATGTTCAGCTCCTTTTGCGTAAAGATATACTTTAGACTTTTATGATCTGTGTAAATTTCACATTTTTCACCGTAGAGATAATGTCTCCAAAGCTTCAACGCAAATACGATCGCTGCCAATTCCAGATCATGAGTAGGATATTTTTGTTCATGAGGTTTAAGTTGTCTCGAAGCATATGCGATGACGTTACCGTGCTGCATCAGTACACATCCTAACCCGCGATACGAAGCGTCGCTGAAAATGACGAAATTTCCTAGCTCGTCTGGCAATACAAGTACTGGTGCAGTTACTAACCGATTTTTCAGCTCTTGAAAACTTTCTTCACACTTATCACTCCATTCAAACTTTTCACTTTTTCGAGTTAACTTGGTCAGCGGCGTTGCTATTTTTGCAAAATCTTTGACAAACCTTCGATAATATCCTACCAATCCCAAGAAACTTCAAACTTCTGTCGGCGTCCTTGGTCTTTCCCAATTTAACACAGCTTCAATCTTCGCTGGATCGACTTGGATGCCTTCTCTACTGATAATATGCCCTAGAAATTGTACTTCTCTTAACCAGAATTCACATTTCGAGAATTTTGCGTATAGTTGCTCTTTCCTCAGAATTTCCAAAGTTATTCTCAAGTGTTCTGCATGCTCTTCTTCTGACTTGGAGTAAATCAAGATGTCATCAATGAATACAATCACGAATTTATCCAAATATTTCTTGAATACTCCATTCATCAAATCCATGAATGCTGCTGGCGCGTTTGTCAGACCGAATGCCATTACCAAAAACTCGTAATGCCCATATCTTGTACGAAACGCAGTTTTTGGAATATCTTCAGCTTTAATCTTCAATTGATGATATCCTGATCGCAAATCTATCTTTGAAAACCATGCTGCTCCTTTTAGCTGATCGAACAAATCATCGATTCTCGGTAAGGGATACTTATTCTTGATAGTGAGTTTATTCAATTCCCTATAGTCAATGCATAGTCGCATGCTGCCGTCCTTCTTCTTCACAAATAACAGCGGTGTACCCCATGGGGATACACTAGGTCGTATGATGCCTCGGTCTAGAAGATCTTGCAGTTGCGTTGACAATTCCTTCATTTCGACTGGAGCCATCCGATATGGAGCTTTCGAAACTGGTTCTGTACCTGGTGCTAGATCAATTGTGAACTCAATTTCTCGATCTAGTGGTAACCCTGGAAGCTCGTCTGGAAAGACGTCTGAAAATTCGCACACAATTGGAATGTCTTATATTCTAGGACTTTCTCTTTCGGTATCTAACACGTAAACTATGTACGCTTCACATCCTTGTCGAAGCAATCATTTAGTCTGCATCACGGTAAGAAATTTCTTCTGCTGTTTTTCGCCTTTGAATATAACTGTTGCATTCTCCGCAGTTCGCAATTTGACTCTCTTATTCGCGCAATCTATCTGAGCGTTATGACATGCTAACCAATCCATTCCCGAGATAATATTAAATTCTCCTAGCTTAAAAGGAATTAAATCTACCGAAAAATGATGTCCGGCTATTTCTATATCACACGCAGGACATACTCGATCTACCGGAACTTTGTCGTCATTCACTAATTTTATAATTAACGTTTCGCCCAACCATTCGATTTCACAATGTAACTTACCAAGAAATTCTTCAGAAACAAATGAACGAGTAGCTCCAGAATCAATTAATACTTTTGAAATTACAGAATTCACCAAAAGTGTACTTGCAATAACACTCGGACTCTGTACCGCTTCTTTCATGGTCATGTTAAAAGTTCTTGCTTTGGGTTGATTAGGCGGCGGCGGAGGTAATGCTAACATTCTCGGAACACTGGCTGCCATAGCTGATCCTTTGCAATTTCTGGCGATATGCCCTTTCTTTCCACACTGGAAACAAGTCATCTCTGCTGTTCTACCTGTTGGACATTCGTTAGAATAATGCCTTTTCTGCTTACACCGATAACACGTTACATCCCTTTTGATACATACACCAGTATGCTTTCGATTACATGTCTTGCAGTACGGCACTGGAACTCTGACCATTCCCTGCTGACTGGAGGTTTGGAAACGATTACCTGCCTTCTGTGAACCTTGTCCTATCCTTTTAAAATTCAAATTTGCCCGGGCTTGGAATCCCGGCTTTCTGCTGGAGCGATCTTGGAAACTTCCCTGTCCCTTATCTTGCTGAGAACTTTCACTTTCCCCTTCTATAATCAAAGCTTTCTAAACTACGGCGGTATACGTCGTTAATTCGAAAACTGCAACTTGGCCACGAATCCATGGTCGTAATCCTTCTTAAAATCTTTGAACTAGTTTTTCTTCAGTGTCAACCTGTTCTGGAACAAACCTAGCCAACCCAGTAAATATGGCTTCATATTCTGCCACAGACATATTTCCCTGCTTCAGTTCTAGAAACTTAATCTGTATTTGATTCTTCACATAGCGAGGAAAATGCTTTTCTAAAAACAACTCTTTAAACCTATCCCATGCAATAACTTCTTCACCCTCTAAGGCCTTTTTAGATTCCCACCAATAATTCGCCTCTCCTTTCAACAAGTAACTAGCAAAATCAGTCTTCTGGTCCTCACCTACCTTCACTAGTGCGAACGCTTTCTCTACTTCTTTTAACCAGGTGGTAGCTTTAATAGGATCAGTAGTCCCTTCAAACTCTGGAGGTTTAACTGACTGAAACTGCTTAAAAGTAACAACAGGTAATACTGGTGGTAATTGAAGCTCAGGACAAGGTGGCTGTTGCAACATTTGTTGTTGTATCTGCTGTTGCTGATGCTGCATCTGCTGCTACATCATTACCATCTGTTGTTGCATCAGATGGAACATTTGGTTCATGGTCTCATTAGTCTGATTTTCAGAATTGCTGTTAGAGGTCTCAGCCCTAGTCTTTCTTTTTGGTGCCATCTTCTTCTGATAATAAAACAGGTGATATTTATTTAACAGTTTAATAAACAATCGACAATATGTATGGAAAACAATTTATCCTGTATTCATAACATGGTTTATTTAAAGAAAACAGTTGCTGAGTGTACAGACTGGAAATGTAAATAGTTAAATAAAATAATTGTTTTATTTTATTTTATATATTTTTTTTCCAACAGGAATTATAATATGAAAAATTGTAAAGTGAAAGTAAATGCTATAAAACTGTAAAGACTGAAATTTAAATAAAAGAATTTGAAAAAGTTCATCTTATATATATGTGACACCAGCTTCAGGTGTAAATGCTTGATACAAAAAGTCTCGGGCTACTGGTCATCACTACGGCTACAAGTCACACTATCGCTACAAGTTAAATTACTACTACAAGTTAAACTACTGATACACATATACACACTACTCACTAGGTTATACTATGCTGCTTCTATATACACATGCACTCTAGAGTCATTGTCTCAAACCCTCTCAAAACCCAGGCGGAATACGCCTAAGCTCCTCTTTAAGTGCCTGGACCACAGTCTGTGCCAAGCGAAAAACCCTGTAGAACTCTGCAAAAGAAGGAGGTCCATCATGAGTCAAATCATCCAGCTCCCAAGTAGCACTCATCAATACTGACTGTAATCGCTGTCTTATATAATAATCCGGCTGTAGGGCTGCTAACGGTCCTCTGTCCCTCTGATCAAACAGATGCATAATCTCCCGACACTGTGCCCGCCAATACTCCACATCATCCCTCATAACTCTATACTCATGGTATGGTACCATATGCGGCTGAGCAACCTGACCTACTGACTCCTGAGAAGGAACCCTCGGAATACCTGTACCCTGCTGGGGTAAACCTAACTGTAGATCCACATCATGCTCTCCCATCCCCTCTACTGGAATCATCTGAACTATGTCCAGCTCTGGGGCATGCACTGGTATAGGAGGTAACAATGGTGGTGGTGGTAACTCCTGCTCAATACCTAGTATAAACTGGTGCTCAATAGGTAAAGGAACCATCGGCTCGAAGAACTCAAATGGATCAAACATCTCTATGGGGTCATGCACTATCCCCTGTACTGGTGGTACCGGCTCCTGTGGCAATGGTGGTGGAGGTGGTAGAGGAGGAAACATATGCTCAGATACTGGAGGTATGGCTGATGCTACTGGCCCAGTGACTGTCCTCTCGGAAGATGCAGAATAACCAGAAGATGCCATCTGATAATATACCAAAGAAAAGAAAAGGTCATTAACAATCCTAAGATTATTTCCCTATTCTAATCTGACCTAAATCCTAATACTATTCATCCTAATTTGACTATCCCTATCTTATGTGATCTCCTTATCCTATCTTAATCCTAATGTTCTTGTTTTCAGGGACCAAACTTACAGCTCTGATGCCAAACCTGTAACGCCCTCCAAACCCGGGGTATAAGTCTGGGGGTTACTAGCTAATCACCAAACCTGTACAATTTGATTAACAATTAATAAAGAAATGAAATTAAACCCCTTTAACACTAACCATGATCTTTTTAGGTTGAAGTATGAAAAAAAAACCACTAACTACTTTTATTACAAACCAACATTCAAAGTCTCACAAACTCTCTTTATTACAAACCATTGTCTAATTCATTTTAAGCTAAGTTCAACTTTTATTCAAACACACACACCTACTATCTAACAACACTCCACCTGCTCGGGCAACTCAAAGCTTTCTTCCTGGATTGGGATCAACACCTTGGGTATAAGAGGATCCCGAGGCTTGACTCGCTTCTTTACCACTCGAGTCCTGATTGATTTCATATTCCTTCTTAACTGAAAACAATAAGGTGAATAACAATAAAAGGGGTGAGCCAAAAGTTGCTCAACAAGTCCACAAACATATAAACAGTGTTAAAGCATTTTAAATGAATCCGCCATCCCAGGTACATCTGCCAAGATATAACCTCACGAGAATAGAAAGAAGGCCATTACTAGCGAGTACAAATAAACTAAACTGGACACAAGTTCGCATCTATATTCTGCTGATCAGTCAGAATATAATGCAGATCCATATCTTAGTATATAGATCCAGTCGGGTACCCAGGCACTACGGCCCATGTCGAGGCACCAGTCATCCCGGTCCTCAGGATTAAGACACACTCAATCCAAAAATATCCTTATCCAGTCCATCGCTTAGCAACCGGGACAATCGGTATGCTTTGATATATTCCAAACACTAGAATATATCAATCTCCATGTGTTACCAACAGAATATGAATCAAGAATCAAAAGAAACGGAGAAATCAAGAATTGAAATGAAATATGAACAAAGGAATAGGGATTGTATATTAGTGATCAAGAACAATAATCAAGAGAATGTAAATGTGATAAATATTTAAATCAATATCACTATTCCGAAAGTAGAATAGAGGAAAAACTTGCCTTCTGCGCGACTTACTGCAATTGAATCACTTATGTCTATCACCTTGGACTATTACCGACTCAACTGGCCTGGCTGGCTTAGCTTCTATTGGCAAAATAGACTGGTTAAGTCACGTCGTACTTCATTTGCATCTTGAATCGACTTCAAACTGATCCTAACATCTACCCATGCGCTTATGACTGACTCATGTATTACATATAAGCAAGTAAGACTCGATTAATCACGTAATACACATAAGCACATAAGCATATAATCATTTTTATGGTTAAAATAATTTTTTAAACCAAAATCGACTCGCTGATTGCTCAACTAATCGTTATCTGACTCGTTTCCCATTTTTCCAGAATTTTTCGGACTCGTCTCGGCACGTAACTTGACTGATAATCAAACAAGTCACAAAATCAACTAACTTCTAAAAAAAAATTAAGCTTTGATATTATTTTTAATGAAAAGGATTCATTTTTCTCAGTTAACAGGCTTTCGTTTCACGCAAAACGGACTAACGGTTGAATTATTATTAATTAAATACTGATAATTCCATTTATTAATCATTATAAATAATTATTAATAATTTTTAAAACACAAAAATAATTTTTAAATCATTATTTAAGAAAATCAGAATTAAAAATAATTTTTCTATAATTTTTGAAATTAAATTGAATTTATTATGATTTATTGAAAATTATTTGATTAATTATCAAAATAATTAATCACTTTTAAATAATTAATAAGTAATAAATAAATAATAAATAATTAAGAAAATAATTCAATCTGATTTTTAGAAAATAATTCAGAATTATTTATAATATAAATTAATTAATTAAATAATTAATTAATCAATTTACAAAAAAAATAAAACTGATTTTTAAAATTAATAAAAATAAAATCAAAATCAAAATTTCAGAAACAGTTGTCAGAAATTGGTTTCTGACAAAAACAGATCAAAACCGGGTAATCTGAACGGGTCAAACGGGTTGGATTCCGGGTCACCAAGAACACGCCGGAATTTTTCCAGATTCCGATGAGTTCCCGGAGTCCGGCCAAGCTCCGATCAGCTTCAAATCAACACCGTTTGGTGCTGTTTTTGAGTGCTTTTCATTGCAAATCAACACAGCAATCCAACCACGGCCAAAACATCACAGAATAACTCCTGAATCATCTTCTCCGGCAAAATCGACATAAACTCCGGCCAAAAATCGAATTTGCAGAATCATACATAAAATCAAACGTTATATAGTGCAAAATGAAGCTAAGAACATATACAATCAAAGCCCTAACATTACAAGAACCAAATATTCACAGAAATCATCGAGTTGTGTTTTGAAAATTCGACCTAAACCCTAGAATTCGTGAATCACTATCCAAGCATCGTTTGTTCAATTAAACACCATGAATCGACTGTAAATCATTTAACAAAGCTATATCAATCATCAAAACATCACAATAACCCCAGAATCAAAAAGCCCTAATTCGAACATAAACCCTAAAAATCAAAAATCAAAAACGATGCAATAAAACGTGAAATTGATGCAAGAAACAGAAAGAACGGATCACAACCTTCGATTTGAGTACTTGAATCACACGATTTGATGCTGTAATCAGTGAGAAATCAAGACTTGATTCTTCGACCCGAACCTGTTCTTCCCGACCCGATTTCAGAGAATTTTTGGTAATTTTGCAGATTTTAATGATTAATTATAATTAATTAAATAAAAATTAGGCTATTTATAGTAGTAAAAATAATACTCCTAATTAAAATTAAGGGCTAATTATACATTAAATAAAAATATTGGGCCCTAATTTTTATAATTTTTGAGTATTAAAATTTAATTTATAAATATTTTATATATGCAATATATATGCCAAAAATTCCCAAAAATTGTGAATAATGCAAAAATGCAAAAATGCAAAGAAATAATATAAATGAAAGTCCTATAATTTTATAAAAATAAAAATGTGATTTTTGTGGGGTTTTTGACACCCAATGGGGCCTGAAAAATCATTTTTCGCAAAACGAGAAAATTTATAAATTTATATAGATGTTCAGAACAAGGCGATTGTAAAAGCCATTTGATGAAAAATAAGGCCCATTATTTTATTTGAAATACTGGCTTTAAAATCATCGTTTGGGTCATAAAACGTTTGAAATAAAACCTATAATTGCATAATAAAATATCTGAAAAATACCTTAAAATACAGAAATGACATGGAATACACGTATCACGTAACAGTTAGGGTTTATCAGATAATCACACATAAATGACACATTAATTCACATATTTTATTATAATCATGATATAATATAAACGTAAAGTTCCCAGTCGTTACATTAATCAAGGACTACGATTGCACTATTAACTACCACCCAGGAAAGGCTAACGTGGTGGCGGACGCTCTAAGCAGAAAAGAAAGATTGAAAATACTAACCGCATCGCCAGAATTGCTTAAGGAAATGGAAAAGTTAGAAATTGAAGTCAAAATTCCCAACCAGACGATCGAGAAATTTCATGAAATGCAAGTTCAACCCGAGTTGATAGAAAAGATTCGACGATGCCAAGAAATGAAGATGGCGGAAAGGAAGTTGGAGCTAATATGTGAGGAAGTATTGAGTGCAAAGGACAATCAGGGAAATAAGAGATTTGCATCTAGGATTTGGGTCCCCAACATGCCAGAATTGAAGGAGGAAATTTTAAACGAAGCTCACAACTCAAGATACTCTATACACCAAGGAAGCACAAAGATGTATCAAGATATTAAGAAAAATTACTGGTGGCCCAACATGAAGAGAGAAATTGCAGAATGGGTCAATAAGTGCCTAACCTGTCAACGAATCAAAGCAGAACATCAAAAACCGAGCGGACTACTTCAACCTTTAGAGATACCTGAATGGAAATGGGAAAGCATTACTATGGATTTCATCGTCGGTTTACCCCGAACCAAAGCTAACCATGACATGATATGGGTTATAGTGGACCTACTAACGAAATCAGCTCACTTCTTGCCTATTAACGAAATATATACGGTGGAAAAACTTGTTGGCATATACCTGAAGGAAATCATTGTTAGACACGGAGTTCCAGTTACAATAATATCTGACCGTGACGCTCGTTTCACCTCGAGATTTTGGCAAAGCTTTCAGGAGTTTCTTGGAACCAAGTTGAATCTGAGTACTGCATATCATCCACAGACCGACGGACAAAGTGAAAGAATAATTCAGACAATAGAAGACATATTAAGAGCGTGTGTGCTGGATTTTAAAGAAAGCTGGGATGATCATTTATCCCTTGTCGAGTTTGCCTACAACAATAGCTATCACGCCAGCATCGGAATGGCACCATACGAAGCTTTGTACGGTCGGAAATGCAGATCACCTATTGTTAGGTCCCAATGTGTTTGTAGAAGGGGGGTTGAATAGAAACAATACCAAATAATCGAATTAAATGCGGAATAAAAATGTGAAACAAAATTCAAGTTAAATAAGAATATTATTAAACTTGAAAGGTGTTACAACAACTGTATCGATCACAAGGAATTAATCTCAAATTAATTATCACAAATCTAGAATAAATTTGACATGAACTTTTTCTATTTTTGCAATAAAAAGATTCAAATGCTAAACGTAATTTGAGATTAAGTTCTAGGGATTTTGATCCGCTAGATAGTTACACAAGAACAAGATAAAGATTTCTAGTGGTTTGGATTTAACTTTACAAACTAGAAATTATGATCTTGAAGTTTGCAGATGAAGGATAAAATATTTCTTCTGCGGCTGCTTTGTTTTTGTTCTTGTATTGGTTTCTGTATGTTGGATGATAATGAATGTATGCTGCTTCTGTTCTTTTTAAATCAATCAACAGACTCTCATTGAACTGGCAAGACAATCCTGAGCTCAGCAAGACAATTGGTAGGACTATTGATTGTACTAGCAAGACAATCTGATTGAACTACAATGACTTTTGGTATGACAATCGATTGAACTAGCAAGACAATCTCCTTCCCAGTAGAACTTTCGGTATGACTATTGAAATGACTTGGCATGTCAATCGGTATGACAATCCAGATTGTCATCCTAGTTCATTTTCAATTGTCTTGCTGATTTAAGACTATTTTTAATCCAATTAAACTTCTGAAAATTCTTAATATTAATTCTGAATTAATTAATCAATTAATTCAATTAATAAATAAATTAATCTTTGCAGATATAATTTATTTTCTTAAATAAATTATATGACTTAATTAATTAATAGAGAATTAATACTAATCCTGAGTAGCAACCATTCTTTTGAAAATCTTCTGAAAATCACTGAGAATTATGAATCAATTCCACCACTTCAATGTTGACACTTGATGTACTGTCTGGTTCATGAGTGACTAACTTCTGTGACGTTTCTTCATGTCTTGACTTTGATAATTGATTTTCTTCAGATTAAATCCTTGTAATTCTTTGATTACCTGACAAGATCTCTGTCACTTGATTAAATCTACAACCTTGATTTATATCACTGAGGCTTGATCAATTTCTTGAACTTCTTCCAGTGAATTAATTCCTCAAGTCTGTAGATGAACCTTGTTTCTGAATCCTTTGACATATATTACTTTGAGAGATCTCTTTGACGGTAGATCCACTATTTACTTATTACATTCTTATTTGAGTTGAGTTAAATCATCGAATATACAAATAGGCTATGTCATATGCCTTACAATCTCCCCCTATTTGTTTGTTAGACAATAACACACAAATACCTAGAGGATAACTCAACTAACAAATAAGAAAAAGATATAAACAGAAATGCAAAGTAAATAGCAGAAAAGTTCTGGATGACATTTAACCTTTTCCAGATTCAAAATAGATGTTCCTCTAGACTGAACATATCTTCAAGTAGTTTCATCTTCATTTGTACAACCACATTTCCTGTTGAGAAGCACATATCTCTCTTGCTTCTCCCCCTATGAGAATCAACTGATTAAAGAAGATCACCTTCGTTTACCACCTCTCCCGTACAATAGGATCCGCAGATAAAAACCAATGGTACTCCCCTAACAGCTTCTTCCCTTACTAGAAAATCACCTTGTGTTTACCACCTCTCCTGTACAATAGGATCCGTAGTTACAAACAACAATGGTGTGGTGTAGTGTACATGTAGGATCTTTTTTCTTCCTCCCTGCTATTTCTCCCCCTTAGTTGAGGAATCCTCCAAACTATTACTTAAGATTTTATCTCCCCCTTAGTGAAGGAATGTATGCCGTCGTCTGAAGGAGTTCTCATATTTCACTTGGTTGGAAAAGAAATAACAAGTAGTTTCTCTTTCTTCCTCACTGTGAGTGTGTGATTCTGTTTAGTGTACCTCACATGTGTTTCACTCTTCTCTCCACTCACGTTTACACTCATTCTCACAAGTGTATCACTCCACTCATAGCTCCAAAAATCAGCTGTACCTGCAAGGAAAATCACCTTAGCCATCCTTAAGGAGGTCACGGGTGGTGCAATGGGAGTTCGCAAATCCCCATCCTTGTTAAACTCGTCAGATGAATCTGAGTCATAATCTACAAGTTGCTAGTTTCCCTTTTAGGGTTCCAGATTTGAATTCTGGGAAGGTAAACAATGATCCAACAAATTTAGCATAAGGATCAAAGTTCCCTTCTAATGTCTGTGAAGACATTTCCTTGTGACTCATCAGGTAATATCTGAATCATTGTCAACAAGTTGCCGATCTGCACCTATGTCAGATTCACTATCCGCAGATGCATCCAGGGGATTTAAGCCTGGGGAGGTAGACACTGACCACTGACATATGGCTTTTGGATCAGTATCCTCTCCTAACACCTGTAAAGGCAATTGGTCCATTAACGAACCTTGAACAATCGAATCTGACCTTAAAATGGTCGAAACTCTTATTTCCGTCAACTCATCCTTTGTGTGTGTAACCTTTCCTTGTGCATCAAGAATTGTTTATATTTGAAGTGCTGACACTACATCGGATACCCTGGCCGACAGGCAAATTTCAATAGACACACCCTTTTGAGAGAATGAATCTAGTAACTGTTTTTGAGCCTTTTCAGCCATTACATCTTTTTGAGAAGATGTATGGGGGCTAGCAGTTGTCTCGGTTTAAATACTACTCATCTATGTAGGAGACAGAGCTGCTGGGTTGACTTCAGAACCTTCCTTATGTGGTGCACTAAGGCACTATCTCCCTCACGCTCATTCATACTACATTTAGTGGTAAGAGAGTGTTGGTTGGTTTTGTTTCTGTGTTTGTCTTTATAGTCTGGGATAGAAGTTGTGGGTTTTCAACCTCATGACTGTCAATGAAAGAAAGTCATTGGAGACTGAACCTGTATCACAGAACATATGGCAATAGAGAGATAAAATGTACTTAAGATATATAATGAATGAAAATTATACATTTAATCTTTTGAGAGAGATGATGTACAATAGTGATTTCAAAGGATTTTACATGAAATAAAAAATCACTAATGTAGAAAGAAGTTTGATTTTCTCTTAAAAGTGTCTACACATATAAAACAATATGTTTGTGCCTAGTGATAAGAGAGTTATTAATATGACGACTCTACTAGTTCATATTAAACTGTAACTTCAGTTAGAGTGTCATACCATGTCCTTGACGATTGCTTGAGTAGTACACTAGTTCATACCAACCTGAAGTGAGAATGTGAAGAAGAGATTGCATAGTCCAATAGATCTGCAGCTGCAAAGTCCATGAACTGTGGTGCATTGACTTCCTCTTCTGACTCACCAACCAGGAGTACACTTGTACACATCTTACTAGAGTCCAATTCCAAGTGTAATGTGTAGCAGGTGCCTGATATGTCGTAATATTCTCAAGTCCCGTCACTGGTGCTATATAATAGATACTGCTTCCTGATAATAACCTAGCACAATATACAAATTTACAATGATAACATTCCCAGCTTGCAAACAGCCATATCTCTCAGATAAACCTTTGCCGTTATCTCCAAAGGTAACCAGTGGGCCAGCTTTCTCAATCCATATTTGATAGCAGGGCTCTATCTGCAGTCATATATCTTGATGATCCACTTGTCAAGAATCCACACTACCGGTTACACCTGTATACTGCCCTGCACTTCAAATGGATTAGACCTTCTTCGGAACCCAAACTTGGTTGGGCCCGGCATACTTGTAGAATTGTCCTTTGTCAGGAAAAACAACATTTTTAATTTTAATGGTCTCAACATCCTCAATGACTGAACATTTGACCTTGTAAACAGCCTTAACAAATTTCTGTTTAGGCTTAGGCACAAATGTCTCCTTTCTAGCCTTCGAAGGACTAGCAGTCTTAGACCTATCATGCTTCTTATTATTCACATGCTGACGAGGAGTAGTCTTACCACTAGAAACATGCTTACCATTAAAATAAGCATACATCAAATTAAAAGCACAAGACATACAATTAGCAACACCACATGCTTTATGAGAGTGATTAACAACAGGCAATTTATGCATGGTAGACATGGCATTTTTGTTATCCAACTCATGTGTGTCTGAGTTAGTCTCAGTTGCTTTCACAACTTTGACTGGAACTTTTGACACACTTGACTTGGAAACAACCCTCTCATTAGCATGATCTTCAGGACGTATTTCTTCTTGAATAACAGAAGAGGTTGCATCAAATGGTTCAACAATTGATGCTTTATAGAGGGGTTCATCAACACCCTTAAGCACATGTGGTACTTCCCTACCTTTAGCACATACATGAGGAGGGGAGTTTATGCCTAATTCTCCAATAGCAGCATTTTAATCATAACCTATTCCAGATGTTTGATTAACAGCTTGCTTACTGTAGAACTCTTTAGCCTTCGAACAAGAATTGAAGTAGGCTCTAACCTTAGTCTCAAGACCGGTGATCTTGTCTTTGAGAATAGTTTTGAGTTGTCTATAACAGTCAACTCTATTCTCTAGAAAAGATACTTGTTCTTTTAACTTGTCTTGATTAATGTGCACAAGTCTTAATTCATTGACCTATTTCTCAAGGTCTTTGATCTGCTGACTTAACAGTTCATTATCACGATGAGCACAATCTAAGGAACCTCCTAGATGATAAACTAATTCAGCATCCGTAAATTTTACCTCTTTTCTTGATGATGAAGCTTTTCCATCAATAGCCATAAGAGCAAGATTCTCATCTTCTTCATCTTCACTATCAGTATCATCCCAGCTTCTTCCCTTTGCCAAGTAAGCCCTTTCAGAGTTACTCTTCTGATTTGAATCATAAGAGTTCTTCCTTACTTGCTTTGGCTTCCTGCATTCTGTGGCAAAGTGTCCCAACTCATTGCAGTTATAGCATCTAATGGTGCTCCGATCAACCATCCCTGTTTTGTATCCACCACTACTGGTGTTAGAGGATGAAGATCCACCTGTCTGGAATCTGTTGTAGTTGGACTTGTACTTGAACTTGGGATTTTTCTTGAATCTGACATTGGAGAATCTCTTGACAATTTGGGCCATTGACTCATCTTCCAATTGCTCCAGCTCTTCCAAGGAATAAAAATCATCACTGGATTGATTTGTAGTAGGAGGATCATATTCTACTACTATCACATTTTCCTCAGCCTTGGAAAACTGTACCATTCTCTCCGACTGTTGAGATTGTTGTTGTTGTTGACCTTCGGCTACAAGAGCAGTAGATGTGCTGACCATTCTATCTTTCCCGTAGACTTCCTTTTGCTGAATCTGCTCCAACTCATAGGTTTTCAACACACCATAGAGTCTATCCAAAGAAATCTCACTCAGATCTCTAGTTTCTCAAATGGCAGTGAATCTATGTTCAAGATGAGTTGGCAGTGTTAAAAGGAACTTTTTGCTCCTAACCGGTCAACGCGGTTTAACCCGCGGAAGTTGAAAATAATTCGCACAACCGTCAAGACAGAGACAGAGCGGTTATTTGGATAAATATATTTTATCGACTCAAATGTAGCCGAGGGTTGAGACGTCAACCCCTTTTAGGCCGGCCATATTAATGTATTTTTGCGAGCTGTTCTACTAACCGTGATCGGGCAAGTGTAAGTTCGCGGGTGAAGGTGCTTCGCGATAGTTGATCACATTGTTTTGGCACTGAGGTGGAAAATGACCATTTTCTGATAAATTGTTGAGTATTGCCAATTTCGAGAATTCTACTGTTGTGTGGGTAAATTTGTTAAATGATTTATAATAATGCTGTTCATATTTTGCACTCATCCCCTATCGCTTTGTATTGAATAGTTTTAGTAAATTCCTAATTTTATTGTTGAACTGGATATACTTGTTGAGCATATTATGCTCACCCTTGTTTTATATTATTATTCTTAAACAGTAAAGTGTGAGGAAGGAAATGACGAACAGTTAGTCAAAGCTCGGAAAGGGAAGGCACTCGCAAGGTGTAATTCGGAGTAGACAGTACCTAGTATAATTATCGGGTTGACATAGTCGCCTATATAAATAAATTTGTAAGACTTATACTCTCGGTATGTAATATTAATAAGATAGTGTGATACTGATGAAGAGATGATGAAACTGTGTGCTCTTATGGTGAAGGGTATCACAAAGATAGCCTACAGGAAATTCAGAAAAGGCAAGAAGTTTTCCAGGAAAAGTGGAAGTTCTGATAAGAAAGGGTTTAGAAAGTCTAAAGGCAAAGGAGGAAAGTTTGACAGGGGAGACAACTCAAATGTCAAATATTACTATTGTGGTGAAAGAGGAAGCTAAGCCCTTTAACATCAAAGAGCTTAGAAATTTTGGAACAAAACAGTCTTAATTTTAATATAAAATTAAGTGAGTTTTGAAGATCTGTGTTGTTTAGTTTCTGCAAGTCTAAATTCTGCATGAACACTTTTCTATACAAGATTTAATTTACTTTGTTCAACCATTATCTTTCAAGAAAGACTAAAATCAGAAAAACACATTCATCCCCCCTCCTTGTGTGATTCATTAGCTAACATGAATAATTAGTAATACTAGGGAGGACTTTTTTAATGTAGTACTTGGAATATGTTAGTGATAATCATCCATCATCTTTGTAAAATTACTGAACATTCTAGAAATCTGTCAGTAGAATTTGTTCAAAAAATTTGACCAAAAATCCAGTTCTCGCAAATTAGGAGTTTAGGGCGCGTCCTACCTTATTCAAATGTTAGGATTTCCCCCAACTCATTCCACTGAGAGCGCGTCCCAAGAAAAAGGACAAATCCTAATTTGACCTGATATAACCTAATTGCTTGGTCATTTGTACTAATTATGTTCAATTGACATACTTTCATCTAAATATTTATTATACCAAATTTTGTTTATAATACGAAATAATTATTTAAGTAAAAATATACAAAGATAGTTTGGAACAACCTGTTATAATAGGAAAGCCTTATATCATGAAATTAATTCATCAAGTTGATGATAAAATCCATGGACCGTGAACAAATGTGTTAACATTCTGTTCTCGTTTTTTATCTCGATATACAAGAGATAAACAATTAATTATTGTTATCATCATAAAATTTCATTTAATTGACATTTGAAATTTATAGCCGATTTTAGTAGAGTAGTTAAATATTGTCAATGAATATTTTTAAAAAATAAAAGATATATCAATACCAAAGAGAAGCTCATACAAGTAATTGGACCTAGTCCTTACAATTCTATTTGGCTAGGCCCCAAAACACAAAAAAGAAAAGAAAAAGCCATGTAAGTGTAATATGTTCAATTCCAAATTTAAACTATTCTTATATAATTTTTGGGAAAGCAACCGGTAGAATTCATAAGTTAACACATCATTGAAATTTAGTTACTAAGGATATTGCTCACAAATCCAAACTATGACACCCAAAAACTAAAATTGGTCAAAGATCCAAAATATGACAACCAATAATAGTTGTATTTCTCACATTATCTCTTCTCTATAGCCCTCTCTAGCCCTTTCTGTCCTCAGTTTTGCCATTTTTTTAAAGCTTGCTACATTAATCGTCCTCTGCATTTCACTTCATCTAGGGAGTCTTCCTCCTGCAATAAGAAAATAACAATCTAAGTACTAAAAAAGGTTTAGGAGTTAGTTAACTTACAACATGATTGTAAATGAATTATCGTTTCACTTGAGCCAGGAAGAATTAGGAACTTCATAAATACATGGCAGTAGTCAACAAGTTCCATGTGGCCGTAAACCATAATGTGAGCCATTAGAGCATTCCACACACCAATAATAGGTTCAATATAGGTTCAATGAGAATTCTTTTAGTGAAATCTAATGCTTCATTAAGATTTCCTCTAGTGCCTAACATGTCTACTATACTTATATAATGTTGCTCTGACCTCATTGATTTAAACTACAACTTCATCTCATCAATATCACACAAGATACTACAAGCTGTAAAAACGCTAGAGAAAACTTTGTCATCAAGTTTCAATCCTTGTTTTTTTAATCTTCTAAAAAGACCCTAAAACTTTCTCCGGACGACCATTCTTAGCAAGATGGAGTATCATTGTGTCTCAAGATGTAAGATTGCGTTGTGGCATATCATTAAACACCTTCCATGCACCATCCATAGATCCACACATACAATATATTTTTAGGAACCGATTACAACTTGAAACTTCAAAATGAAAGTTTCTTTTATTGAAGAGACGATAAACATTCATTGCATCCTCCCTAGATCCAACCTCCCCACATACCTTCATTAATGTAATATGTTGGTTCATTTCAACTTGGAATCCCTCTCGCTCCAACAAAGCAACCAACTGTCTAGCTTGTTTGACTTTACCCTCCTTGGACTCGATTCATCACATTTAAGAAAGTTGTTCAAAGTCTTCATTGTATAAGAGCACCAATTTTTTCTATCAAGGACCCGCTCTAATTGACCAGCCCAAGCCTTGTGGTAGATGGGGTCATAAGGAGCAAACTCTCCATTAACAAAAGGTTCTCCTGAAACAAAATAATTTCATTTAACATATTTAAACTTAATGAATGTGTATTCTATAAAATCGAGATAATTTTAAGGCAACCAAAAACTATATTTAACCTCTATAATCTTGAGTATCTACATCCACATAAGAGTCAGGAAGCACCCACAACACATTATCCAATCCTGAGAAGGCGATAAACATATTTATTAAGAAAGACTTAGAACTCATCTTAATAAAGTGAACAAGACAAGGCTGTTAGGTCCAAATGGTACATATAGAGGGGGGTGAATGTATGTTCTTCATTTTTACTCTTTAAATGCACCGAAAATTGAAATTATAAAACAAAATAAACAAACACAAGAGATTCAGGAAATAATTCTTATATTTAGAAATTAAACCGCAATGGGTTGCTTACACCTTTGAACAAATATTCAATGTTATAAATAAATAAAATCAATACAAAATATTAGCTATCAAACTATGGCTTGTATATACCACTCTTAAAACTCATAGCTCTTTTCAAATGATGAACAATATAATCAAGAAGCTATAAATGATGACTGTTGCAGTTGTGTAAGTCTTTATATGGTGAAAATCAAAATGGGCATGACCTCTCCTTTTCAAATAAAGTTTTTAAATGTGCTGGGAATATTTTTCAAGAGCTTCGCACTATTCAAGAATGGAGAGATTCAAAACCAATATGCATCCAATTATTTATATAGGCTGGCAGGTATTCAGGAGAGAGAAAGGACACGTGGCTTCTTTGTATCCAAGTATTTTGAATTAAACATCTTGCAAATAAGCTAACTTGCGTCCCTGAAATCTCAATTCATTTACTTGTGCACACTATTATTATGTTTAACTTGATTTATCATACATATTCATGTAAGTGGCGACTAGAGGGAGTTTCAAGCTGCTTAGGATACTTTTCCACTTTAATTCTATGAAAACCAAGTGAGTGGTGACTAGAGAGCTTCCTTGAAAGTCTTACTTGTGATTCCTAGTAGCGTAGAAGCTAAGTTGTGAGTCCTTGAGTCACTAAGGGACTTTAACTTGTGACTAGAGTGATACAACAAGGTATGCCTTAGATTTTCTCTAGGTGGCGACCCCTAGGTGACCCAAACAACCTTACTTGATACCATTGATCTTCTAGGAGACTTCACCTTTGCATTTTCATGCTAACTTACGATTAAAACACTTCCTTGGAGCCCGTAGTTGCGAATGAAAGAGCCTAGGAAACCTTAGTTGCGAGAGGTGCAACCTAGGAGGCTAGGATGTGAGCCATAGAGCATATGGGAATGTTTTTCTCTTTCCTTCCCATTCTAAGTTGTGACCAGGAATACTAGGATAGCTAGGAGAATTGTTTAACTTATAAAATAATCAGGTAATGCAAATTAACTCCTTACTAGCGACCATAATAGTAATACATGCACCTCTGAATTTCTTTTTGCTCTCGTTTATTCCCAGATATTCCTACTAAGTCAAGACCAATTCTTGTACTAATATATCAAACTGTATTTCTAGGATATTGCTTCTGATAATCAATAAACTGATCATGGTGACTCCTACTACAAGGTAGTGATAGTTATGCAATCCTTGAGTTGTACTGTCTTCAAGTCTTCTCTCTCGAGTCTTCGTATGAACTAGAAAACCTGTATTCTCATAGATGAATCCTCACTTAACAATCGTTCTAATGATAGTACAGTTTCCTTTTACGGATCACTGACACCAAGTGTAATGGTCTGGTTTACAGGTGACTAGTTCCGCTTTTAGGCCTTCTACTATAATCTTCTCAAATCATTGTTAAGTCTTCTACCAAATACATAAAACTTCACGTAGAATCCTTGAGATCTTCACACTGATCCTAATAACTGCTTCGATTGACTTCAACTTTATTCCTCCGTTGTCTGAACATGTTAATGAAATTCATACGGATCTTTGTTGATGTCTTCTTCACTGTAGCTACCAAAACTATCATGTATATGCCCAATAAACAATCTGTACTGATTCTAGTGGAATGTAGATTATTTCAATTCCTTTTGTTCTATGTTGAGTTATCCAAACCAGTATTATATAGAGTTATACATACAGCTTCAATCTTGCTCAATAATCTCCCCTACTTGAGTGTTACACTTGACGGTCAAATAATAATGGAGAATCCACAGTTTGGAGGATAACTCAACTAACCATAACCAAAAATCTTCAATCATCTTTCAACTTTCATATCTGGACTTGGAAATACTGCTATCTTATATCTACCGCATCTTTTATAAACATTCAACTTCAGCAGAGAACATATTTTTCTCTCCCTTATGTAAAGTTGCAGATAAATATGTCTTCCAAATATTGTCTTTCATCTTCAGATCTTCCCATATAGCATATAGACAACATTTTGGAACTTAGAATCAAAACCCAATAATCTGTCCCCCTAAGATGAAGAATCCCCTCCTTTGTACAATAAAGTTAGAAATTCCTCTTTTTAGTTTCAGAAAGACCATCGAATCCCTGTATATATGCCTTTTTAGCTCTATATTCTTTTGAGTGAATACAGATGGGCTTACAGATGTCTCATGTTATATATATATACTCCACTAATTTGTGAGAGACAGAGCTGTAGGGTTGACCTTTCCTTCCTTATGTGGTGCTTCTTAGCACTATCTCCCTCATTCTCAACACAACTCCAATATCAAGTGGTAGTGATACCAGCAGTTACTTTAGATGTATCAGAGCAAAAGTGGTACCAAGGGTGAATATATCAGAGCTAGGTAAGGATGCTCTTTGAGATGTGTTTGGTTCTAATGACTTGGGTTAGAACCTATGGGGTCTGATAGGCTCATAATCAGTTCCTAAAACCACTGAGGGTTGAAGATCATAAACATCCGAAGTACAATATCAGAGAATTTAGTGATCAATAACAGAGTGATCTCAGGTCCAGAGAGTTTTACCTTTACTTACACCACCATATGGATTCATGAAGGATGTCTCAGATGATCATGCTTTCTAATTCTTTTAAAAATAGTATTCAATTAAATCTCTTTAGCTCAAAACAGTTTGTGTTAGTCCAATATAGATATATACTATAGAAGAGGTAAAAAACTGTTCTAAAACTAGAAAACTTGCATAAGATAATCAGAGTATTGAAATCATATTAGGATCTAATATCCAGAACAGAGTATAAGCATAGAAGGATCATAAGAGATAAACAGACAAGATCAACATATAAGTCACAAAGTCAAATATTTATGTCAAGAGTGAATTCAATAAGTCTGTACCAATATTGATAAGACACAACAAGTCTGAACCAATTTAAATTCAACTCCTGACATAACCATGTCATAACTAATACTAATTATGCTACACATTTATTTTAGCACAAGAAAAACAAAGTAATTCTAGCATAAACAGAGCATCAGAGTGACCCGTGAATCTGTTGTCAGAATTACCTAGGGTCTGATCCTCAATAATCACACAAAATCTACTGAGAGTTTATGATCTAATCATACATAATCTTATCATATCAATCAGAGTTAAGACATGATCTAAAATTAGAGTACATGAACTTAGATCATTGAGCAATAGGATTGAGATGTGTGTGCTAAAATAAATATAAATATCATAAGTGTTTGCATCAATGATAAACATATAGCATGTTAAAATTCAAACAACTCATATATTGCATCAAAAACTCTAACTTACTTACCACTAGCATATAACATGTAAAGTATGGTAATCAGTTAGCTTCAAACAAGTTTACAAACATGGATATATATATAATGAGATAGATATGTAAACTTACATTCCCCTCAAAGCGTCATCATAGGGGTTGTAAAGTTTACCCACATCAAATTACATGTGATATCCCAGATTTTTAGCTGGCATTCTTATTATTCTTTGAATATGTTTATGTGCTTTTTTGATTTAGAAGGAATAAAATGATGGATATTTTATTCACGTTTGACGAGTTTCTGTTATTAAATGGTAATGTACTAATTGGTAATTGGTCCCAATCCCTATTATTAGTGTGAAAATATTTAAATACTTTTACTACTTCAAAATTTTATCTGAAAGCCGATCGTTTTATCGGTATTGGTAAACTGAGTGTGTTTTCCAGTCTGGGGATCGAGTGAACATTTTACTCGCCTCAGTATTGTATCTGTGTTCACCCTGAAAGTGGGTAAGTTGAAAAATATTCGAAAATAGTGTTTAACGACTATTTTGTTATGTGTTAAATGAATTATTATGTGTTTAATATTATTTATATTAATGCTGGCCATGATTTAACATGCAGTGGATTTGTATGTGGTTCCGTAAGGACCAGAGTATTTGTCGGATACTCGTTACGTGTTTAAAATGCATTTATATGAAATTATATGTGATTTGAACGCGTGTTAGAGTGCATTTTTATCGAGTTACTTGTTTTATATCATTTTGCTTGAGTTTGCATACATTATATGTATTTTCAGGGTTTATTTTAAATTTAGAAAGTATTTTGATTTCGTATAGATTATCGGACCGGCCCCTACCGGGACGTCAAAGCCCACAAAATTCATATTTTTATAAAATCGTGCATATTTCAAAGATCGATTATTTTTGCATTTTTGAATCATTCATAATTTTTGGGGAATTTTGGCATAAATATTGTATTTATTTAAAAAATATTATTTTATAAATTATTCCCCAAAATTATTATTTTTGGGCCAAGTTATTTTAATTAAGGGATAAAAACAATCTTAATTGACTTTAGGGATATAATTTTCCCGTAAATATAAATAACTGATTTTATTATTTTATTTTCATAATTATCCAAAAATTTCAGATAATATCAAATATTTCAGGATAATCTTGAGCGTGTTTAATGTGTTATTGAACACAAATTTGTTGATTCCCAGAGCTGTAGAGATCCGTTTGAAACACTCTAATAATTAAATTGAAACTCTCACCATCCCCTTTTTGTTGATACCAGTTTCATGAACCAAGGTTGATTACTTTTTAAAATCATTTTTTTATCATGTTCTTCGAATTGGGTTCCTCGTGTGTGATAATTTTCTTTTGTTTTAGATATCATAAATAGTTTCACCATGATTTTTGTAGTCGAATTATGCTATTGTTTTGCTTGTTTCATTACGGAATCGACAAAGTCGAGTTTTTATTTTTTTAAAGATTTAAAATTTTAATGTTCTGGATAATATGAATGTTGATTGTTGATTATGATAAATAGTGAATTATATATGTTAGGGGCTTGATTTTGAAGCAAGAATCGTGAATTTTGGTTGATAAACAAGGGTGCTCGTGTTTCTCCATATTTTTGGTCAGAATTTTATTTGAATTTGGCTGGGGATTTGATTCCGCTGATGGGTGGATAATATAATAATTTTGGTTGTGTTGTGGGGATGGTAGGGAACGTTTTGACATCAAAATGAGCTTGAAGCAGAGGGTTATGGGAGTGACTAGGTGATCGTCGGAAAACGGCGAAATCGCCGATTTCTCGGGATGAACTCAGATTCCGGTCGACCTTCGACCGGTTTCCGGTCGTCTTCCCCACTTTGTCGCCCTCAGATCTTCCAAAACCCAACCCCGGTTTTGCAAAACTGTTTCTACATTTTTGATTTTAAAAATAATTCGAAAATTTCAGATTTTATTTCTTTTTGATTTTTAAATTTCAAATTTGATTTGGTTAATTATTTTTAATAATTAATAGGATCATTTTAATTTCCAAAAAAATATTTCTTTTATTATTCTAGAAAATCCAAATCTGACTTAATAATTTATAATTTATTTTGATTTATTATTTATTCATTTAATTAATTGATTAATTTATTTAATCAATTAATTTTATATATAAATAGTTAAATGAAGTGCAATTATTATAATTGAGACAAATAATATTCTAAAAATTATTTTAAGCTTTTAAAATTATACAAAAGTATTGAATATTCAATTAATACTATTATTAATTGAATTATTCTTATTTTATTCGTAAAAAATACACCGTTTATCTGTTTAATACGAAATGAACGCGTCTCTCAGAAAAATATCATGCTTCTATTAAAAGTACTTTTGATACCCAAATCCTTTTGTTTCGAAAGGTTGCTTATTTTGCAAGTTAGTTCCGAGTCGCGTATTTCTTAAAAAATCTTATTTCGATTCGATTTCAGTTTTAAACGTACCGAGTCGAATGTTTTGACAATCTAAATTATGTGTTATATGAATGTGAATTTGTTAGGTCCTTAATACAACTGTAGACAGTAGAGGGGGGATGGATACAGTTTATGTAGATAAAATGAATTAAGCACTCAACAGGATAAACAATTTTCTATTGATTGATAAAAACCGATTATAAACTAATCTCTCAAAGGATGAACAAATATCCTTGAGAGCTGTTAGGTTACACAAAATATATATCAATACGCGACACATAAAGTGTTAACCTAATATGTACTTATATACTACACGACTACATAATCAAATAAAGAATCCTATTCTATTACAATAAGGAATCATAAAACATATCCTTAATTTGATTGCTACTAGAAGTAAAGTCTTTCACCGACTTGAATTCTGTAAACTCTTTCCATCTTTGATATCTCCCGATCTTTTGTTATAATGACTAAATACTGATGTCATTTACTTATCAGCAAATGCTAATGACAAATGTTGATGATGTCACCTTCTGCTAAACTCTGATATCAAATGCTGATAATAAACTCTGATAGTTTATAAGATGATATCATCAATTTCTTCTAAAAATCTCCCCCAACTTTTGCATTATGAAATATGGACAAGTTCTTAATTAATGATGTCAAAACTATCTAAATGTATAAATTCAAACAAATAACTATCTTATAGTCAGTGCTTCTAAACTTTATCTTTAGTTTTGAACTTCAGTACAATCAGTAGCTTCATCAAGAAATTTCTTGAGTAGTTGATTTTCAAGAACATTTACATACGTTTGCATTTGATGTTTGATATCCTTAAAGTCCTCTGTAGATTCATCATTCTGATAAACAACAGCTTTGAGGTCATATAAATTTGATTCTCCAAGTGCCAAATCATCCAGTTCCAGAATTCCAATCTTCTTTCCATCATGATTGAAAGTATTTTCTTCCTAGAGACTTAACCACTTTGGCTCCTCTAGTAGGCATATTAACAACATGTCCAGATTCATGAATGTATTTTGGAACATAATTGGACTTGTATGTCATTCCTTTCTACTTCATGTGTACTAAGTTCTTCAAAAATTCAGACCATCTAGCAGTAGTAGAGTTGGTTACCTTGAGTAAAGTAGTGATGAATTCCAACTTCTGCTATGGTTTATTCTTCAAATGCTCTCGAGTGAGCCTCAACCTTCTTCCAGATTCCAGAGAATAGATTAGCTTTTCACCAACTAGATTATTCATAATCTGAACTGATTTAATTTTCTTCAAATCTTCATGCTTTGTGTTATCACCAATCTCTATCATATTTTCAGGTTTTCTTAGAATCAAAGCATCAACAACATAAGTATCAGCATTTTGAAGACCCAAGCCACTTCTTCTACCATATCTTCTAGACCGAGAGTTTCCACTATAGATCTTCTTTATAGTCTCATAAGAATCTTTTACTGGTGCAGGTGTCTTGATTCCCCATAATAGATTCTTATTTTCTTTAAAGGTTAATTATGACATATCAGAGTGTAAGTCTTCTGAATCAGGATTTTTGACTTCAGCTTGCATTTTTCTTGAAATGTCAATAACTTGAGTAGTATCAGAGGTTGTGACTAGTGAGCTGCAACAATTATTTCTTCTACAACTTGAGCATTGTCAGAGGCTGTTATCAACTTCAATTTCTTAGCCCAATCAGCTCCAGGAATCATATTTCTTCTTTTGTAGAACTGATTGGCTTCATCTTCTTGAGTCTTTTGATCATCAGCATCATCATGAGCTGCTACTACTGAATTGATTGTATCTACCAGAGTTTGTGATTTTGAACTTTTAGATGATGATTTCTTCTTAGACTTAGTTTTAGGCTTTGGATTTGACTTCTCACCAATCTTCTCATTCCCTTTATAACTCCTGTCAGCATTTAAAATTGCCTGAGACCCTAAAGGCCCTTCAGCATCAGTTTGACTAACCTTGTTGATTACCATACCTTTTGTAGGTCTAGTACCGGGAATATCTTCATAAGGTAAGACATCATCAATATTTGCTGTTTTCAAAGATTTGTATTCTTCTTCCAAAATCCCAAGCTGTTCCATGTCAACTCTAGGATTTTTTCTTTCAAATATTCTTCTAATTACCTCATAATCAAAAGATTAAATCTTTGGGTCCTTGTAGAATATAGTTGTTTTCTTCCCTTTTACTTTCAGTGTTTGTATATACTGACTTGCTTCAGCACCAACTTCTATCTCCAAAATGCCTTGGTCTTCATCAACATTTGTGACTTTGAGAGTTTGAGATTTAGTCACAGTCATAGTCAGTTCCCTACTCTGCACAGTCTTTGAGACTTGTATTCCAAATCTCCTCCTTTCTCCACCTGCTCCACCTGGTCTAGATTGGGTAGTGGTTTTAGATGTACCACTAGAACCAATTAGATCTCCACCTTGTTTTCTCAAAACATGCTCGTTCTTTTTACCATCACCACTGGGACCATCCTTGTCATCAACATCTTTCAACTGGAGCTGCTTGCATTTATATTTCAACACTTTCTCCCCCTTTTTGGCATCATTACCAAGTAGGAGGGAAACAACGAGCTCCATAGACTGCTGTACCTTATCCAATTGACTAGACATCTTAGCTTGAGTAGCTTCCAACTTAACCTAGTTGGCTTCCATTTTGTCTTGTCTAGCAATGATGGGTGCTAATTGTTTCTGGATTTCCTTGGTTTTGGTCAGCTTGGTTTCAATAAAGGATTCCTTGAGTTTATCAATTTGAGTATTCGCCTGAGACTGAGTGTGTAAAAAAAGATTTGACCAATAATGTAGAAGCCTTGAGATGTGTCAGAATATCAAAATTTGCAATACTCTGCTCTGCTCTCTCCAGATGTTGAGAAGCATTAGCAACAAAGATAGGATAAGAAGCATCCTTCCAGGTAGAATTCCATTCTGCATCAGAACTGTTCTCAGCATCAAGCTCAACTAATCTCCTTTATTTTTCATGTTTAGGCATGTCTTCAGGAAAGAAAAGTTCATCAAGATCCTCATCATGATCTAAAGCTACATGAACATTTTCTCCGTCATGAGACTCACTCCCATGTAAAGATTCCTCATCAGCAACTGGCTCCTATACAAACTGAGCTATTTCATCACCGACATCAATATTTAGTAAATCATCAGGATTTGGAGCTATATGACAATCAGCTGCTTCAGAAACTGCCATGTCCTTAGCATTTAACTCCATATCTTCCAGAATAGTGGCCATATGTGGTGGAGCTTCAGCATATATCTCTAAAACCTCAATATTAGTGGAGTATCGTGGTGATTCTGTAATGATGAGTTCATCTTGAATGGATTGTCCTGCATCTGCATCAATAACAAAGACAGGGATAATAATAGATGGTGGAACTATAGAATGAGTGGACCGTCCTTCAGCAAGAACAAGGATTATTGTGGTGGATGACATAGAGATGTGAGTGGACTGCAGAAAAGTATCAGTATTTAGACCTGCAGGCAGAATATCAGCATTTGACACATCAGAGTTTATCCAAGGGTCTATAGACTATTGTTCAGCAGCTGTGTCTTTAATACTCTGTGCACCTGCAAAATTTTCAATAATAACACTTAAATCTCTGTACTCTTTTAAAGTAGTCTCACTACTTCTCACACCACTCATCTCATGACTTTTAATAGTCTGAGTTTCCTCACACGGATTAACTAAATCTTGACACACATCTACCTCTCTTTTTTCCAGGTAAGGATCTTGCATCTCTTTAATTATGTTTTTCTCTACATCTTTTCTCTCATTCTCACATGAAAAGCTCAGATAAGTTTTTCCTACAGAATTAAGAGGTGGCTAAGAAGAGTTGTTTGTGATCATATGACTAGAGGTATTCTTTTGTAAAGTTCTAATCACATTCATGTCATCAGGATTTATAGTTCATACTGATAATTCAGAATCAGTATTTAAAGAAAATGCTGATAAAGATAAATCAATATTTATACCTTGTGTTTCTGAAGGGTCGGCTTCTTTGTATACATCCAGAGGTTGAACTAAGAGAAGTTTAGCTGATGTAGGTGTAGGGTATATCTTCCCTTCAGAATCAACTGCTAAAAAAACTTGATCAGGAGTTAAGCCTTCACTACCACTTTGAGGTAGTGGTTCTTGTGGGGCAGGAGATTCAAGAGTTGCTGGATGACTTTGACATTCAGGTTCTTGTGTACTCCTCTCCTTAGTTTCTGACTCCTGAGTTGCTACAAATGGAAAGCCAACTCTATACTTTGAAGTGTGCCTTTCTACAGACTTGCAGATGTCTTTGATTCTGGAAGCTTCAGCTGTTATCTTTGCAGTTGCTTCAATGTGCCATTCTTGAATGGACTTTTCAGAAAGAGGTTCCACTTGAATAAAGTTTGTCACACTACTTTGAAGTATAGGTTCTTGTGTGATAGGATCAAGATTTATAGAAGCCATTGTTTCCCTTTGAGATATAGGTTCTTCTATGCTTGATCCAGGAAACAATCTTTGTTTCTGCAGCCTCTTGACAGATTCCTCCACTTGCTCATGAGTGATCTCCCTCACTCTTTTCTCCTTTGCCGGAGAATAAATAATTGTCACCGGTGCATCAGTAATTTGGCTAGTCCACTGATCAGTACTTGTAATAACCCCAAAATTTTTCAACTTTTTGTAACCCTTGTGAATAGTGTTTTAGCTGAATGAGAAAACTTTTCACGCCACACTATGTAGGGGTTCTGTTATGGATATTCTGGGATTTTATTAGTACTCTATGAAGTATATAAGTGTATGTAAATATCGTCAGAACCCAATTCCGAACACTTTGGTTTTTCCCGGAAATCCATAAGATACGGAGAGAATTGAGTATAAGGTAACAGGATAAAAAGGATTTAAATTAAAGGATTATAATAGAGGATCATAAAAAGGAATATAATGTATTGAGAAAGGTTAAGGGAACCTAAGTAATAAGATCCCGGGTATGATCCTTCAAACGATAAACGAGAACGAAAGTTAAGCGAACCGTATAACAGATCAGCGGTCATTAGGCAAACGATTAGGAAGTTAATCAAAGGGATTAATGGGAGTGATGTCATCCAACCAATAGAAAGAAGACAAGGAAGGAAGGATGACATCATGGGGATGAGGTAAGCATGACATGGGAAGAAGGGAGGTGTGGTTGATTAAGGACCACACAAATTCAAGGGCAAGGTAGTAATTTGCTAAATCAAAAACAAAACCAAGCCAACCAAGCTAGCAAATCATTTCATCAAAAATCAAAAAAAATCAACCAAGGCATTTGTTCATCACCTAGCTCTCGGCTTTTTACACTTTTTCAAGGCTAAAATTTTCAAAATCAAGATCCAAGCATCCTTAATTGGTAAGAAAATTCCCTAACCATCTTTATGCTTAGTTATGGCTATATCATGAGTTTAAGCCATTAATTCTTTCTCTAGCTTCTTCATTTAATCAATGAAGAAGACAATGAATAGTGTTTCCAAGTTTTTAACTTGAACTTTTTCTTGTTTTTCTTGAAGATCCAAGCTTTCCTAAGGCTTCTCCAAGCTTCTTAAGGCTTCCTAGCTCCACCCACAAATCCAAGGAAGGTATACCATTTTCAAACCCTAGGTTCATATATATTATAAGGTGATTTTGATGAGTAGGATGTTATTGTAGTTGTTGTTATGATTAGAGTTTGAGATTTGGAATGGTAGTGAAATGAAATGGTAATTTTGTGGTTTTGATTTAAAGAAACTTAAGTATGATTAAAGTTAGGTTTAAGCATAAGTATGAAAGATTAAATTGAATTGGTTGGGGTTGCTATGATGTGATAAGGATGGAGGATGGTTGTATGTTGGATTTGAGGTTGATTTGGGTTGTTTGTGAATGGGTTAAAATTTGGATATCACGTAAACATAGCCGTCGTAACGTCCGATTTTCTTTGGACTGTTTTTGTGCATAGCATTAGGACCCGAGAACCCCCTGCTAAATTATGACCACTGCCATGTTTAGATAGCTCATGTTACGAGCTTCGTTTTGATATGTAGTTCGTTCGATTCCGATTTACGGTTTAAGAGAAACGACCGTTTCAAGTAACGGCGTTTCGCGAACGAAACTTTTTCCCTCGCCTTACTTTGAAACATAGGTTAAAGACCAAAAAGGGTTAATTAATGTGTGAAACATTTATGGTAAGTGTGTTAGGCAGTTGGTAAGTCATTCGCGAAGGAATCGCTTTAAAACTCGTAAAGATTAAATTATTAAAAATGATGGAGCCGAGGGTACCCGAGTGACTTAAGCAAATCGGTGAGCGCAAAACAAGCGTTAGAGTCTAAGTTAGTTAAATTATAGATTTACAAGTGATTTTGGTTTAATTCCAACTTACTTGTTGTTTATAGGTTACCAGACTCGTCCCGAGCCTTTCTCACCCCCAAGTCGCTCAGGCAAGTATTCTATCCGATACACTGTTGTTGTGATGTAAATGTATGTTTATGCATTATCTTGTGATATTGCATGATTGTTATTTAGAAAATGTTGCGATATATTGTAGCATGTGATATGGTATATATGCATGCCTGTTTTATATTCTTGAGATATATATCTGTTGGTTTATTTGATAATACCTATGCTAGAGGATAGTTGTATCTTGCATATACCCTTAGTATAGGGACTCAAAGGTGAAAATATTTTCTAAAAACCGGGAGTCGAGGATCCCGAGTAATCTTGTATATATGGATATGGATATATATATATATTTATTTATATATATATATATGGTTATAGTTTTCCAAACTATTAATCGAATAAGGTTTATTCGATAACTTGAAACTTTATTTTATTATTGAATATTATTTCGAATATTATTCGAAGGCGTATGACTCCTTTTATTTATTTATCTGAATATTATTTGAATATTCATTCGAGGGCTTATGACTCTTTTATATTATTTATTGAATATTATTTGAATATTCATTCGAGGGCTTATGACTCAGTTTATATTATTTAATGAATATTATTTGAATATTCATTTGAGGATCTATGACTCCGATTATTTGTTGAGGTATATTCTTTATTTTATTAAAGAATAAGGTGTCAATAATCAAACTTATTTTCGATTATTCAAATAAAGATAATACTTTCATATAAGTATATCTTTGGTTATTTAATACTCGTTTCAAGTATAAATTTTAATACTTCTACTTCAATTATTTTTATAAAGACTATTCTTTATGGGAATATTATTTAATTAATAATATTCAGATATTTTCTAATATTCTGGGGACTGATTTACTTCATTAAATCAGCCTTACTCCAAACACTCTTTAAAGTGTTTTCGAGTCTTCAAAATGATTTTTAAAAGTCAGAGCGGATCCCAAAACTCATTTTTATATTTAAGATCTTCCTTTTTAAAGGGGATTTAAATACTCGCTCAAAACCTGGGGAATCCGGCTCTGTGGTGTATTTTATATTCGCAACGAGGTTGCAGATTTGGTAAATGAATTGATTACTTGCCCAACGTTCGGGAAGTAAGCCCATCTCATTGAGTCGGCATAAGCGACAGGCCGGGGTACGGTCTATTATTGTGTAAGTGGCTGGGTGGCAGTCCATCAACGCGTGAGGGGCCGGGGTACGGTCTAGCGCGAGGTCCTAATGCGGCCAGGGTGATGACCGGTGAGGAATTCATCCATCTACAGTAGAAAAGGTTACTTATTGGTATCTTTGCCTGATCAGCAAGATATCGGGTTTATGCCAAAATTCTTTTCCTTTCCAAAATTCATTGGATGTTTCGAACTCTGTTCATACTTCACATAACAGAGGTTCCAGGAAATGTTTTCGGGATATATATATATGTGGATATATATATATATCGGGACTAAATAAAGTATCTCATAACTTTTTCATTCAATAATATTTCAAAGATTGAATCTATTCAAGTCTTAACATGTGGTCTCATCTATAGGATGTTTTTCTTAAAACCTATAATACTTTGAACGGTGGCAGTTCAAGTAGCTTTATATATGATATAAGTGTGGTGAAGTATTGGTAACTTCATTCCTTGTTTTTACTTATATCTAGTAAGTAATTATCTTGCATATGATAGAGATGCTTTCAAGTATCCATTTAGATACTTATATTATTGTTATCACTATACATATTATCTTGCGAGCTGTAAGGCTCACTCTTGCTTTATTTCTTCATCACACAACAACAGTTAGGAGAGATGGCCAGACTCCAGCAGACCCAGCGCAAGCGCGTGGGAAGCGTCCCGCGTCTTCCCGCTGATGTTGTAGCTGCTATAGCTGCAGAGGTAGATCCATTGTAGTTTAGACCATCTACTTTTGAGAATCAAATTATGTATAATTATAACTTGTGGCAGATAACGGCAATTAACTGTAAATTATCAAGTAATCATTTTGGGTTGTAATAATTTTAAATTGTGGATTCAAAGACTTGTACTTATTTCAATTTCATCTCTGAGACTATAACGGGTTGTGGTGTGTGTTAGTGTGGGGTCACAGTATGAGGTTATTTATTATTAATTAAGTGAAGTGATATTGTGGAAAGAAAGACCGTGACAACCCGGATCCCCGACCCCGGATCTGGGGGTGTTACAGAAATGGTATCAGAGCTAAGCGTTATAAACCTCAGAGATGATGCGACGATAAAATAATAAACTCACAAAGATAATAAGAACTCTTGCCAAGTTCATGGTCGGACTACTTAAAGTAGTACTGACAGCTAAAACCCTTACGGGAACCCTTATAAGTATCATGATAGTAACTTAGCTCATTTAATGTGTAGGCGCCTGAGACGGAGGACCCTGAGATGTACGAGCGTGAGCATGATGAGGCACTGCTAGATGTTGAGGATCAGGAGGAGCCTGAGATGGAGGAGGATGAGGAGGACCCCTCAGAGGAGTCAGAGACGGAGGTCATTGCTATTTCAGATGAGGAGGACCCGGATGAGGTCCCAGTAGCTGAGGAGTGTGTTGGACCTATGGTAGTGTATGATGGTATCCCTTTACCCACACTTCCGGTGGTCAGAGCCCCTACCCCTCCACCACTATCTTGGATTCCTGATGATGACAGCTCAGAGACCCATACTTCCGAGCCTAGGCAGACCGAGGAGGCACCCTCAGCGGCTCCGGATTCACCACCTCTTGACCCTGCCCAGAGACAGTCTTCGTTAGCTCATGGATATGTTCAGGATGTTTTGAGGACCCGAGTGGCTGTTGCCGAGGCCCGACTGGATGAGGCCAGGAGGGAGTTGGATGCAGAGAGGGCGGGTAGGCGTACCCGAGCTTATGAGACCAGGGCTTCTATACCCCGATCCTTGAGGAGGGAGCTTACGGGGATAGAGCTCACGTCCCGAGCGAGACTCAGATCTCTCCAGGGGGACAGGCATGGTAGGATCTCCAGGCGGCAGGCCGACTATATCTTCCGTCGTGCGATGGAAAGGGTTTGGGAGCTGACCCGTTCCGGTGTGTGATTCAGGATTGATGATGGAATAGTCTAGTTGTCTAGTTAGCCGAGGCCTTAGTAAGAGCCAATTTTCCGGGATAGTTGACTTGTATATAGCATCCCTTTTTCTGACTAGACAGATAGACTCTTGTGTATCACTTTTGGGACAGATGACTGTAGCACTGTTGTACTTTTGACCAGATCAAACTATGTATTCTCGCATTATGTATATATTTGTTTCCTTTCAGTTCAGTTCCATAGTGACGGGATCACTGTTTTATTATTATTATTACTGCACTTCGTATTAGAACTTTCTTAAAATAATAGAATTGCGATATACGTTCTCCCCATTATAAGAGCTGTGCAAGGCACAATGTTGTATATGATTGTGACCTAACGTTGAATTTTTCTCAATAATTGTTTTTATTATTATCAGAATCATGCCGCCAAGAAAGATTGGAACTAGGGCGAACCCTGGGTCTGAGGACCAGGGAAGCCATAATCAGGACAATAGAAACCAAGAACACAGTGAAGAGGAAGATGAGGATTATGTGGAACAGGATGACTCCCTGTATGAAGAGGAAGAGGAAACGTATGATGTTGAGGGATTCGAGATAGAGGCTGAAGAAGGAGAAACCGAGGTTGAGCAACCAGTACCAAACCCAGGCATGGATCCCATGAGCCAGTTCATGCAACTCCTAAGACAGAATTTGGAACGTCAACCCAACCCACCCCCTCAAGGAAGTAACAATGCAGTGGCAAACTCTTTCAGGGCTTTTAAGTCCCTTAAGCCCCCTGAGTTCCACGGATCAGCCGACCCAGTTGAGGCAAGGGCATGGTTAAAGGAAATGGAGAAATCTTTTGAGATTTTGAGTATCGATGAGGCACAGAAAACTGTATTTGCTACCTACCTTCTGAAAGGAGAAGCTAACTACTGGTGGGAGGCCAAGAAAAACATGGAGACAGATGCTATTATAACCTGGGAGAGATTTAGTCAGTTGTTTCTGGGAAAGTATTTCCTGAGGTTTATGGAAAACCAGATGGAGCTCAAGTTCTTGGAGCTAAAGCAGAATGACTTGTCTGTAGCAGAGTACGAAGCGAAATTTACTGAATTATCAAGGTTTGTGCCGGAGTTTGTGAGCACTGAGGAAAAGAAAGCTAGGAGGTTTCAGCAGGGACTGAAACCATGGATTCAGAATAGGGTGGCAATCCTTGAGCTTACGGACTATGCCACTCTGGTGCAAAAAGCAACGATTGTAGAAGTTGGAAGTGAGCAGATGCAGAAGGAAAGAGAGAAGAAAGGAATAAAGAGGAAAAGTATGAGCATGGGTGGAGGTTCCGCAGGAAGGAGCTTCCCAACTAGGTTTAATCGAGGAGCAGTGTCCCTGCCAAGAAGGAACACTGGGTTTAAGCGACAAATGAGTGTGAGTGTGAGCCAGGGCGGCCAGAAGTCAAGAATGTCCTATTCCAACCAGTCTCGACCCCCATTGCCAGCCTGTAACAAATGTGGAAGGAATCACACTGGGGAGTGTAAGGAAAGGCCAGTAACCTGTTTTAAGTGCGGTCGGGAGGGCCACTATTCAAATAAGTGCCCATCATTAAACCCTGCTGTCGTTCCAACCACCAATTGTCATCAGTGTGGACGCTCGGGTCATTGGAAGAAGGAATGCCCAATGAACAAACCAGCAGCTTCGGGAGCAAGCAGGGCTGCTTCCAATAAGCCACCTACTGCGAGGACTTTCAACATGACAGTCCAGGATGCTATGAAAGATTCAGATGTGATAGCAGGTACCCTTTCTCTAAATTCAGTCAGTGCAAATGTTTTATTTGATTCGGGAGCAACTAAATCTTTTATATCAAAGGACTTTGCGCGTAAGTTAAGACTTAAGGCTAAACCCTTGATAGAACCCTTACAAGTAGAAATAGCCAATCATGAAATTATTCCTGTTAACCAGATTCACCCCGCCTGCGAGATAGGCATAGAGGAGCAATCTTTCAGTGTTGATCTGATTCCTTTTAAATTAGGGGAGTTTGATGTAATTTTGGGAATGGACTGGCTATCTAGCAACGATGCTCAGATAGACTGTAAAGGGAAGAAAGTTAAGTTAAATATCCCCGGGAAGAAAGAAATTATATTTAGAGGAAAAAGGCAGACGCAGAAATTTTTGACCATGGCTCAGGCCAAAAGGATGCTACGAAAAGGAAGTGAGGCCTACCTAGCCTATGTGGTGGACACGCAGAAGGAAGTGCCCAACTTACAAGATATTCCAGTAGTCAACGAATTTGAGGATGTATTCCCCCAAGACCTTCCGGGATTACCACCCGATAGAGTGATTGAATTTGCTATTGAGTTGGCCCCAGGGACGGCGCCAGTTTCAAAAGCACCTTACCGGTTAGCCCCGTTAGAAATGAAGGAATTAGCTATCCAATTGCAGGAACTCTTGGATAAGGGTATGATAAGACCCAGTGTGTCCCCGTGGGGAGCACCAGTTTTATTTGTTAAGAAGAAAGATGGGAGCATGAGGTTGTGCATAGACTATCGAGAGTTGAACAAGCTAACCATAAAGAACAGGTACCCATTACCTAGAATAGACGATCTGTTCGACCAGCTAAAGGATGCTGTTTATTTTTCCAAGATTGACCTGAGAACTGGATATCACCAACTAAAGATTAAACCCGAAGATATTTCCAAGACAGCGTTCCGTACCAGGTATGGGCATTATGAGTTCTTGGTAATGTCCTTTGGATTAACCAACGCCCCAGCAGCTTTCATGGATTTAATGAATAGAGTATTTAAGAAGTACTTGGACAAGTGTGTGATAGTTTTTATCGATGATATTTTGATCTACTCAAGGACTGAGGCAGAACATGCAGAGCATTTGAGGATAGCTCTAGGAATACTCAGAGCGGAGCAGTTATATGCCAAATTCTCGAAGTGTGAATTCTGGCGGAATGAAGTACAGTTTTTAGGACATGTGATCAATAAAGAAGGAGTATTGGTCGACCCCTCCAAGATAGAGGCGGTCTCAAATTGGGAAAGGCCAACCACACCCACAGAGGTAAGGAGTTTCATAGGATTGGCCGGCTACTTCGTAGATTTGTGCAGGACTTTGCGAAGATCGCAGCCCCTTTGACACGACTTACTCGTAAGACAGAGAAGTTTGAATGGACGGAGAAATGCGAGAACAGTTTTCAGGAGTTAAAGAAAAGGTTGATAACGGCTCCGGTATTGGCATTGCCGGATGGAAAAGGAGATTTTGTGATATATAGTGACGCATCGCACAAAGGATTAGGATGTGTGCTTATGCAGCACGGTAAGGTCATTGCGTATGCGTCGAGACAACTGAAGGAATACGAGGTTAGATATCCTACTCATGACCTTGAGCTCGCGGCAATAGTATTTGCTTTAAAAATTTGGAGGCACTACTTGTATGGAGAGAAGTGCGAGATTTTCACAGACCATAAGAGCCTCAAGTACATATTTACGCAGAAAGAGCTCAACATGCGCCAGAGGAGATGGTTAGAACTAATCAAGGACTACGATTGTGAGATTCTCTATCATCCAGGGAAAGCCAATGTGGTGGCTGATGCCCTTAGTAGAAAGGAAAGACTCAGAATGATAACGACTTCGGAAGAATTGATAAGGGATTTTGAGAAAATGGAAATAGAGGTAAAGGTAACCGGAACCGGAACTGAAAAGCTTTTTGAGATCTCAATGCAGCCAGAATTATTGGAAAAGATCAGATTGTGCCAAGAGAAAATAATGAATGAAGACAGAAAGTCAATGACTGGAGAGGAGATCCATACTGAGAAAGATGATAAAGGGATAATGAGGTATTCCTACCGAATTTGGGTTCCGAATGTTCAAGAACTTAAAGATGAGATTTTGGATGAAAGCCATAGTTCAAGGTATTCCATTCACCCGGGAAGTACCAAGATGTATAGGGATTTGAAGGAATATTACTGGTGGCCCAACATGAAGAGGGACGTAGCAGAATGGGTGAACAAGTGTTTGACTTGCCAAAGAGTAAAGGCAGAGCACCAGAGACCCAGTGGACTTTTGCGACCCCTGGAGATTCCCGAATGGAAATGGGAACAGATAGCGATGGATTTTGTTGTAGGCTTGCCAAGGACGAAAGCCAATCACGACGCCATTTGGGTAATTATAGACCGATTGACAAAGTCAGCTCATTTCATTCCTATCAATGAGAGATACACAGTCGATAGACTGGTGGACATTTACCTTAAGGAAATAGTAACGCGACATGGAGTCCCAGCGTCCATTGTCTCAGACCGAGACCCAAGGTTCAACTCCAGATTTTGGAGGAGCTTTCAGGAATGTGCGGGGACCAAGTTAAATATGAGTACCGCGTACCATCCCCAGACGGATGGACAGAGTGAAAGGACCATCCAGACACTAGAGGATATGTTGAGAGTCTGTGCAATAGACCTTAAAGGAAGTTGGGATGATCACCTGCCGTTGATCGAGTTTTCTTATAACAATAGCTTTCATGCTAGCATCGGGATGCCGCCTTATGAGGCCTTGTACGGAAGAAGGTGTCGATCTCCCTTATACTGGGATGAAGTAGGAGAGCGGAAGATGCTCGGACCCGAAGTGGTCCAAAGGACCAAAGATATAGTGGATCTTATCAGAGGGCGACTTGTAGCAGCCCAAGACAGACAGAAGAAATATGCAGACCTAGCCCGAAAGGACAAGGAATATGAAGTAGGGGACTTAGTACTGTTGAAAGTATCCCCTTGGAAGGGATTAATAAGGTTCGGAAAGAAAGGAAAACTAAGCCCAAGATATATTGGACCTTTTGAGATATTAAGACGGATTGGAAAGTTAGCTTACGAGCTAGCCCTACCCCCTAATTTGCAACAAGTTCATAATGTGTTCCATGTGTCAATGTTAAGGAGGTATCATCGGGATGCCAGGCACATAGTGGAGTACGAGCAGGTGGATATGCAGCCAGATCTAACTTACGTGGAGAAGCCAGTAAGGATTATGGATAAGAAGGAGCAGGTGCTTCGGAACAAAGCGATCAAGCTAGTCAGGGTACTATGGCAGAATCATAATGTGGAAGAATCAACTTGGGAACTAGAGAGCACAATGCTAGAAAAGTACCCCCATTTGTTTTCTGTTTGATTCCGGGACGGAATCCTTTTAAGGAGGGGAGACTGTAATAACCCCAAAATTTTTCAACTTTTTGTAACCCTTGTGAATAGTGTTTTAGCTGAATGAGAAAACTTTTCACGCCACACTATGTAGGGGTTCTGTTATGGATATTCTGGGATTTTATTAGTACTCTATGAAGTATATAAGTGTATGTAAATATCGTCAGAACCCAATTCCGAACACTTTGGTTTTTCCCGGAAATCCATAAGATACGGAGAGAATTGAGTATAAGGTAACAGGATAAAAAAGATTTAAATTAAAGGATTATAATAGAGGATCATAAAAAGGAATATAATGTATTGAGAAAGGTTAAGGGAACCTAAGTAATAAGATCCCGGGTATGATCCTTCAAACGATAAACGAGAACGAAAGTTAAGCGAACCGTATAACAGATCAGCGGTCATTAGGCAAACGATTAGGAAGTTAATCAAAGGGATTAATGGGAGTGATGTCATCCAACCAATAGAAAGAAGACAAGGAAGGAAGGATGACATCATGGGGATGAGGTAAGCATGACATGGGAAGAAGGGAGGTGTGGTTGATTAAGGACCACACAAATTCAAGGGCAAGGTAGTAATTTGCTAAATCAAAAACAAAACCAAGCCAACCAAGCTAGCAAATCATTTCATCAAAAATCAAAAAAAATCAACCAAGGCATTTGTTCATCACCTAGCTCTCGGCTTTTTACACTTTTTCAAGGCTAAAATTTTCAAAATCAAGATCCAAGCATCCTTAATTGGTAAGAAAATTCCCTAACCATCTTTATGCTTAGTTATGGCTATATCATGAGTTTAAGCCATTAATTCTTTCTCTAGCTTCTTCATTTAATCAATGAAGAAGACAATGAATAGTGTTTTCAAGTTTTTAACTTGAACTTTTTCTTGTTTTTCTTGAAGATCCAAGCTTTCCTAAGGCTTCTCCAAGCTTCTTAAGGCTTCCTAGCTCCACCCACCAATCCAAGGAAGGTATACCATTTTCAAACCCTAGGTTCATATATATTATAAGGTGATTTTGATGAGTAGGATGTTATTGTAGTTGTTGTTATGATTAGAGTTTGATATTTGGAATGGTAGTGAAATGAAATGGTAATTTTGTGGTTTTGATTTAAAGAAACTTAAGTATGATTAAAGTTAGGTTTAAGCATAAGTATGAAAGATTAAATTGAATTGGTTGGGGTTGCTATGATGTGATAAGGATGGAGGATGGTTGTATGTTGGATTTGAGGTTGATTTGGGTTGTTTGTGAATGGGTTAAAATTTGGATATCACGTAAACATAGCCGTCGTAACGTCCGATTTTCTTTGGACTGTTTTTGTGCATAGCATTAGGACCCGAGAACCCCCTGCTAAATTATGACCACTGCCATGTTTAGATAGCTCATGTTACGAGCTTCGTTTTGATATGTAGTTCGTTCGATTCCGATTTACAGTTTAAGAGAAACGACCGTTTCAAGTAACGGCGTTTCGCGAACGAAACTTTTTCCCTCGCCTTACTTTGAAACATAGGTTAAAGACCAAAAAGGGTTAATTAATGTGTGAAACATTTATGGTAAGTGTGTTAGGAAGTTGGTAAGTCATTCGCGAAGGAATCGCTTTAAAACTCATAAAGATTAAATTATTAAAAATGATGGAGCCGAGGGTACCCGAGTGACTTAAGCAAATCGGTGAGCGCAAAACAAGCGTTAGAGTCTAAGTTAGTTAAAGTATAGATTTACAAGTGATTTTGGTTTAATTCCAACTTACTTGTTGTTTATAGGTTACCAGACTCGTCCCGAGCCTTTCTCACCCCCAAGTCGCTCAGGCAAGTATTCTATCCGATACACTGTTGTTGTGATGTAAATGTATGTTTATGCATTATCTTGTGATATTGCATGATTGTTATTTAGCAAATGTTGCGATATATTGTAGCATGTGATATGGTATATATGCATGCCTGTTTTATATTCTTGAGATATATATCTGTTGGTTTATTTGATAATACCTATGCTAGAGGATAGTTGTATCTTGCATATACCCTTAGTATAGGGACTCAAAGGTGAAAATATTTTCTAAAAACCGGGAGTCGAGGATCCCGAGTAATCTTGTATATATGGATATGGATATATATATATATATATATATTTATATATATATATATGGTTATAGTTTTCCAAACTATTAATCGAATAAGGTTTATTCGATAACTTGAAACTTTATTTTATTATTGAATATTATTTCGAATATTATTCGAAGGCGTATGACTCCTTTTATTTATTTATCTGAATATTATTTGAATATTCATTCGAGGGCTTATGACTCTTTTATATTATTTATTGAATATTATTTGAATATTAATTCGAGGGCTTATGACTCAGTTTATATTATTTAATGAATATTATTTGAATATTCATTTGAGGATCTATGACTCCGATTATTTGTTGAGGTATATTCTTTATTTTATTAAAGAATAAGGTGTCAATAATCAAACTTATTTTCGATTATTCAAATAAAGATAATACTTTCATATAAGTATATCTTTGGTTATTTAATACTCGTTTCAAGTATAAATTTTAATACTTCTACTTCAATTATTTTTATAAAGACTATTCTTTATGGGAATATTATTTAATTAATAATATTCAGATATTTTCTAATATTCTGGGGACTGATTTACTTCATTAAATTAGCCTTACTCCAAACACTCTTTAAAGTGTTTTCGAGTCTTCAAAATGATTTTTAAAAGTCAGAGCGGATCCCAAAACTCATTTTTATATTTAAGATCTTCCTTTTTAAAGGGGATTTAAATACTCGCTCAAAACCTGGGGAATCCGGCTCTGTGGTGTATTTTATATTCGCAACGAGGTTGCAGATTTGGTAAATGAATTGATTACTTGCCCAACGTTCGGGAAGTAAGCCCATCTCATTGAGTCGGCATAAGCGACAGGCCGGGGTACGGTCTATTATTGTGTAAGTGGCTGGGTGGCAGTCCATCAACGCGTGAGGGGCCGGGGTACGGTCTAGCGCGAGGTCCTAATGCGGCCAGGGTGATGACCGGTGAGGAATTCATCCATCTACAGTAGAAAAGGTTACTTATTGGTATCTTTGCCTGATCAGCAAGATATCGGGTTTATGCCAAAATTCTTTTCCTTTCCAAAATTCATTGGATGTTTCGAACTCTGTTCATACTTCACATAACAGAGGTTCCAGGAAATGTTTTCGGGATATATATATATGTGGATATATATATATATCGGGACTAAATAAAGTATCTCATAACTTTTTCATTCAATAATATTTCAAAGATTGAATCTATTCAAGTCTTAACATGTGGTCTCATCTATAGGATGTTTTTCTTAAAACCTATAATACTTTGAACGGTGGCAGTTCAAGTAGCTTTATATATGATATAAGTGTGGTGAAGTATTGGTAACTTCATTCCTTGTTTTTACTTATATCTAGTAAGTAATTATCTTGCATATGATAGAGATGCTTTCAAGTATCCATTTAGATACTTATATTATTGTTATCACTATACATATTATCTTGCGAGCTGTAAGGCTCACTCTTGCTTTATTTCTTCATCACACAACAACAGTTAGGAGAGATGGCCAGACTCCAGCAGACCCAGCGCAAGCGCGTGGGAAGCGTCCCGCGTCTTCCCGCTGATGTTGTAGCTGCTATAGCTGCAGAGGTAGATCCATTGTAGTTTAGACCATCTACTTTTGAGAATCAAATTATGTATAATTATAACTTGTGGCAGATAACGACAATTAACTGTAAATTATCAAGTAATCATTTTGGGTTGTAATAATTTTAAATTGTGGATTCAAAGACTTGTACTTATTTCAATTTCATCTCTGAGACTATAACGGGTTGTGGTGTGTGTTAGTGTGGGGTCACAGTATGAGGTTATTTATTATTAATTAAGTGAAGTGATATTGTGGAAAGAAAGACTGTGACAACCCGGATCCCCGACCCCGGATCTGGGGGTGTTACAGTACTAGTAGTTGCACCATGTGTCTCCTCGACAATTTCTTTCTTGATCTGCATCAGACTTTAAGCAATGTAGGTTTTGACCAATTTTTACTTCTTGATCCTTAGTCTCGGGTTTGAATCAGATTGAACAGCATCACCACCTTCATCAGGTACAACTGGACTCTGAGTAGAATCAGGATTTAACTTCTTAACTTTAGATGATAAGTTAGCATTTTCCTCATCATCTGATTCTGACTCAGCAAGTACAAGCTTTCTCTTAACAAGGTCTGAAGGCTTAGAAGAATGAGAAGCTTGTACAGAACCACTTTTATGTGCTACATCAGCATTTGCAGCACTTGCTCTTTGACCATAAGGCTTAGCAGATTGGACAATAATGTCCTGTGGGTTCTCAATTGAAACAATAACCCTAATATCAACTTTTGCTGGTTTCTTCCTTTCTACAACAAGTGTCTTTTAGGAGGCACCTGAGCTGGATTGTGTTTGAGGAAGTGTTTGGGTTGCAGTGTTGGGGTTAGCTACAACCTATTTCCTATAGCTTAGCACTTTGTTGGTAAGGCAAACCATAATTCACAGGAAGCCTTGCAATTAGCAAGTTCCTGGCAATCACTGGCAACCTCATGGGAGCTTGAGCAATCTTTTCTGAATCTTTAGAAATAAGATCAGAGAAAGCTCTCTTAGTGAGCTTAAAAACTGACACAATTTGGTTAGAAAAGATTGAGGTATCAGGGAAACAGACATTAAAAATTAACTAACAAAATCTAGCATAATATACTAAATTCCTATCAGCTTTTAATCTATCCCCTATAAATTGTAAAACAACTTTACCAAAATCATAATTTGCACCATGAATTAGAGAGTACCCAATTTTCCGTATCATGATTGGAAGGGCATCAAAACTGGTGCATTTGTTATTGAATGCCCTTATAATGCAATCAAAAAAGAATTCAATTCCTTTCTTAGCCCATTTCTCTTCAGTTGGCCAAGATTCTTCATATCTTTATCATATCCAATCACTGTGAAGAATCTCTTCATTTCAGCATATCCTACAAATGTTGCATATGAGGTGGGTACTGGAAGATGAAGAGCATCACGAACTGTCTGAGGCAACTCTCTGCTTGGCATCAAACTCAAAAATGATGCTTGGAGTGCCTGCTTTGCCTCCATCATCATATAGACCAGTCCTCCATAAGGCAAGAACCAGATCTCCAGAAACAGTCATTGGAGTTGTCAGAGCATACCCAACTTCACTCGCCCTTAAGAAATCTTGAAAGATACGAAAATCAAGATTTATCCCATTGTTGTCCAGGATATCAGTATAGTTGTTTGTTAAAAACTTGGCACCACCATAGTTGAAGGGTATAAAAGTAGCAGATGAAGACATGATGTTTCTCTAAGTAATTTACTCAAACACTAATTAGGGTTTCAGAGTTTAAGCTCGAGAGTAAATGAGATTAAGAGAGTAAAAAGATAATCAGTAAGTGATAAAATGATAATTAAAAATTGATTTTGTTTAACACTCTACTCCAAATCACACAGACCGTTCAACTTAGTGGGACACGTGGCATGATATGATTGATTGTACAGTAATCATGAAAGCATGTAATTATGGAAGTTAATACGTGCACAATTTCCAAATGTGATATTTGGTAGATAAGCCAATCATTTTTCCATATCCTCACACCATCAATTAACACTGTAATCAATTTAAACTTTTCCACTAATTCTACTACACACATCTCTAATTAAAATACTAATAAAAAACATTTTGAATAAATTCAAAATATTATAAGAATATAATGGTCAATCAGGATTTGACCAATATCATTATTTAACTAGCTATTGTCAGGATTTATCAATAAACTCTACTTTGACCAATATTAGTACTTATTCATATAATTAGAGTTTATCATGCAAATACTGTCAGAGTTTAACTAGCAGGATTTAAATTTGACTTGATAATTTAACAAAAAGCATGAATACATGGCATCATAGTTTAACAGTATTATCAGATTTTAACAAATATTGATACAAAAGATAAAGATACCACACTCTAATTATTAACTAAAAATCACAATTTTTCATCAGAGTTTGAGAATTGTCCTGAGATCATTCCCAATTCATTCACCAATCTGGTAAAGGTGGCTTCACAGAGTTGTTTGGTGAAGATGTCTGCTAACTGCTGATCTGTAGGCACAAAGTGCAATTCCACTGTACCTTCCATTACATGTTCCCTTATGAAATGGTATCTTATGCTGATATGTTTAGTCATTGAATGTTGTACTGGATTTCCTGTCATTGCAATAGCACTTTGATTATCACAATATATAGGAATTTGAGAATATTTTAACCCATAATCTAATAATTAATTCTTTATCCAAAGTATTTGAGCACAACAGCTTCCTACATCAATGTACTAAGCTTCAGCAGTTGATGTGGAAATTGACTTTTGTTTCTTGCTAAACCAAGAAACTAATCTACCACCAAGAAATTGGCAGCTTCTAGAAGTGCTTTTCTGTCTATTTTGTATCCTGTAAAATCATCATCTGAATATCTAATTAGCTTAAAGTCTGAATCTCTAGGATACGATAATCCAAGATTATGGTGCCTTTGAGATATCTAAAAATTCTTTTTACAACTAACAGATCTGGTTCCTTTGGATCAGCTTGGAATCTTGCACAGACACAGGTAACATACATGATATCAGGTCTACTAGTAGTCAAATATAGGATTGAGACAATCATACCTCTGTAGTTAGTTATATCTACTGATAAACCAGTATTTAATTTTAACTTGATTGCAGTGGCCATGGGAGTTGTTGCAACCGAACTTTCTTGCATTTCCAATCTTTTGAGCAAATTCCTGGTATATTTTTCTTGATTTATGAAGATACCTTCATCTATTTACTTTACTTGTAAACCTATAAAATAACTCAATTCTCCCATCATACTCATCAGATATCTTGACTGCATTAGCTTTGCAAATCTTTCACAAAGTTTATCATTAGTAAAACCAAAAATGATATCATCAACATATATCTGTACAAACAACAAGTCCTTACCATGGTGCTTATAAATAGTGTTTTATCAATTATACCTCTTTTGAAACCACTTTCTAACAAAAATTGAGCAAGTGTTTCATACCAGGCTCTTGGAGCTTGCTTTAGTCCATATAATGCTTTATACAGTAAGTAGACATGATCTGGATATTTTGGATCAATGAACCCTTGAGGTTGTTCAACATAAACTTCCTCTTCAAGTTCACCATTTAAAAATGCACTCTTCACATCCATTTGGAACACCTTGAATTTCATGTGAGCGGCATAGGCCAGAATAATGCTGATTGCCTCAAGTCTTATAACTGGAGCAAAAGTTTCATCATAATCAATACCTTCTTGCTATGAATAGCCTTTTACAACCAGCCTTGATTTATTTCTTAACAATTCCCTCAGTATCAATTTTGTTTCTGAACACCCACTTTGTACCAACTACTGATCTGTTCTTAGGTCTTGGTACAAGAGTCCAAACTTTGTTCCTTTCGAATTCATTCAACTTCTCTTGTATTATTGTGATCCATTCAGCATCTTAAAGAGCTTCTTCAACCTTCTTGGGTTCTGTTTGAGATAGAAAAGAATGATAGAGACATTCATTCTCAGTGGCTCTTCTTGTTTTTACACCACTATCAGGATTTCCAATGTTTAAGTCAGGTGTATGTGACTTAGTCCATTTTCTTACAGAAGGAAGTTGAATTCTTGATGTAGAACCTCCCCTTGATCCATGAAGTCCCTTGTATCATTTTTCCTTGTACCACTGTTATTTCCTGATGCTCCCCCTGAATCAGTATTTCCAATACTATCAGTATTTGACTCATCAGTATTTGAGGAATCATAGTCTGATGGAGTATCTACTGAAGTTTCTTGATTTATATCATTTGACCCTTGATGTGAATCATGTTGCTCCCCCTAAACATGTGTTTTAGTTCTTGCAGAGTTTCCACTATAATGTAGCTCATCAGAGTTTAGAGTGATGTCAAGATTTGTTGTATGTATCAGGATTTTTTAGATTATCAGAAATCGTCAAACTATCATGATTTAACTGTTCAGTATATGGTACTTCATTTTCAAATCTCAATTCTTCATGGTCATCTGCATCCTCTAGACCTGTAATCTTCTTGTCATCAAAAGACACATGAATAAATTCCATGACCACCCTTGTTCTCGGATTATAAACTTTGAAAACTTTTGTTCACAATGGATATCCAACAAAAATGTCTTCATCAGCTTTTAGATCAAATTTTGTAAGTTGTTCAGGATGAGTTTTGAGAACAAAACATTTGCAACCAAAAATGTGAAAGTACTTCAAATTTGTCTTTTTCCCCCCACCATCTCAAATGGTATTTTACCATGCTTGTTGATCAATGTTGCATTTTATGTGAAGCAAGCAGTTTGCACAACCTCAACCCAGAACTAGGTAGGCAATTTTGCTTCCTCAAGCATGGTCCTTGCAGCTTCTAAGAGAGTTCTATGCTTTCTTTCAACAACTCCATTTTATTGTGGAGTTCCAGGGGCAGAAAATTCCTGTTTGATCCCCTTGTACTTGTAGAATTCTTTCATAGTGCTGTTCTTGAATTCATTTCCATTATCACTTCTAAAGATCTTGACTTTGTGAGCTGATCATTTTTCCACTTCCCTTACATAATCAAGAAGAATGGATGGTGTCTCATCCTTGGTGTGAAAAAAATACACCCATGTGTATCTTGTATACTCATCAACAATAACAAATGCATACCTCCTCTTTGTAATAGACATTATATTTACTGGTCCAAAAAGATCAATGTGCAGCAAGTGATATGGTTCAAGAATTGAGGATTCAGTTTTACTCTTGAAAGATGTTTTCCTTAGTTTAGATTTCTGGCATGAATCACATAAGCCATCAAGAGTAAATACTATATTGGGAAATCCTCTATCAAGATCTTTCTTCATAAGTTCATTGATGTTGTTGAAATTGAGATGAGAAAGTATTTTATGCTAGTTCCAGTTGTTTTCCACAGATGCTCTACTAAGTAGACATACTTCAGAATTTTCAGTATTTGTGGAGACCCTGACTTCATATAAGTTACTATGTATAACATCAGTCATTGCAATCTTGCCATCTGATTTACTGACAATTTCACAATGTTCCTTATAAAAATTCACATGGTAACCTCTGTCACAGATTTGACTCACACTGATCAAATTATGCTTGAGTCCTGCAACTGGAGCTACATCTTCAATGATGACATTTCCAAGCTTAATTTTTCCATATCCCAAAATCTTTCCTAAGTTTCCATATCCATAAGAAACATTTGGGCCAACCTCTTCCTTAAACTCTGAAAGCAGGGATTTATTTCCAGTCATATGTCCTGAACATCCACTGTCCAAGACTAGAGAATTCTTCTTGCTACCCTGCAATCAGGTTTAACAATTAATTAGTGTTTTTAAGGACCCAGACTTGTTTGGATCCTTTGGCCTATTTAAGTTTGTTAACATTTGCAGCAGAAGACTTTGAATCAGAGTTTATGCTAACATTCTTAATATCAGAGTTTACACATGTAGAATCTATTTTTGATTTATTTAAAGAGGGTTTCAGTTCATAATAGTCATAATACAAACTGTGATACTCTTTACATGTGTAAATTGAATGCTAAATACTACCACAATGAAAGCATGGATTCTGTGGTTTATATCTAACTGTTTTATTCTTAAACTCTGACTTAGGAGGAACAATGTTTATCCCTTTATTCTTCCTGCAAGCAACAACAAGATGATTAGTACTACCACATTTAAAATAGACCTTTCAAGGTGCATTAGAGGTGAGTTTATATTTTTTCTCCTTATTCATACCTTCTTTTCCATTCCTATTCTTTCTAGGTTGTTTTTCCTTATTTTTCATTTTAACATCCTTCAGCTTTTGCTTAAGCTACTTCAAAGTCATTAATCCAACATTTACTGATTTTGTATGAACATGTTCATACTTATCAATTTTTAAATTTGATTTAGATGATGATGTTGACCCTTTTTCATTAACTGACTTAAGAACATCAACACTTAAGTTAAACTTAATGGGTCTTAACTGAGACTGGTTCAGTTTTACCCTTATATCAGTATTTACTAGTTTAGCTTTCTCAAGTTCCTTTTTATTTCTTTTATCAGAATTAGTCTTCTCAGCATATCCTAATCTTGATCCTCAACAATCATTTTCTATCAAACCCCGAGTTGTTTTTCCTGAACTAGTCCAAAGCTTAATTACTGCTCTTTCTTTAGTTAATTCTTTTACTAGATAAGCATGTTTTTCTAACAATTTCTCTTTAACATACAAAGCATCATCTCTTTCCTTTTGAGTTTCTAGCATGAAAATCAACTCAGCTTCTAGGTAATCATTTCTTTTCTTAAGATCAAGGTTTTCACTCTTAATCCTAGCATTCTCAAATGTTTGATCCCTATAACTAACATGCAGATATTTAAGAAACAATCTTAACTCACAAATATTATCAATATCAAAAGCGATTGTGGTTTGAGGTACCTTTAACTCAACAGTGTCATCCTCAGTTTCAGCATTTTCCATGAGAGCATAGTTGACTTCATCATCTGATTCTGATGTATCATCCTAGTTCTTTTTCTTGGTGATCAAGGCTTGTTTCCTCTCAGCCTTAGGCTTTCTACAGTCAGCTGCAAAATGTTCTACTCCATCACGATTATAGCACTTTTCCTTTGACTTGTCAAACTTTCCAGATCTTGACTCCTTTGCATCAGAGTTTCTTCTATAATTCCTCTTGTCAGAGTTTAAGGAACTAGAGCCCTTCTTGAAAAATCTCTTGTTGTTGTTCTTGAAGTTCTTGTAGACCATCTTCTTGAAGCTTTTAACCAACAGAGTTGCCATTTGCTCAATATCTTGATTGTTATCATGATCACTTTCAGTATCTGATTCACTATTAGAGTTTGAGTCATCATCAGAGTTTGATGACTCAGTATTAGAATTTGCAATCATAGCATTTCCTTTTGAGTGGCTTTTTCTTCTGGCTTTCTCATTTGGCTTCTCTTCAACTCTGAGAGCACCATGTCTTGCTCTTTTTCCTTTCCTCTTGTTCGTCTGCTCCATCTCCCGTTCATGAGTCTTCAGCATGCCATAGATCTCATCTAGAGATATTTCATCCAATTCATAGTTATCCCTGATTGATGTGACTTTTAAGTCCCATGTTTCTGGGAGTGCAAGAAGGAACTTCAAGATAGAGTCTTCAAGATTATATTCTTTGTTAACCAGAGACAAGTCGTTGATCAACTTTTGAAACTTGTCATAGATTTCAGTCAAGGAGTCATCATATTTTGAGTCAAAGTGTTCATACTCCTGAGTAAGTACTGTCCTTTTGTTCTTCTTGATAGTAGTAATTCCTTGACACTTGACTTCCAAAGTGTCCCAAATTTCTTTGGCACTTCTACATCCAATAACTCTGTTAGACATAACACTGTCAAGACTGCTGTAAAGAATATGTCTCACTTTTGCATATTCCATGATGGATGAAAGATCTTCAGGAGTATAGTCCTTCTTATCCTTATCAAGCATCTTTTCTTCTTCGCCAGCAACAACAACATCTACCTTCATTAGCCTACGTGGACCATCATAAATCCTGCTCAGATATTCAGGGTCTGTAGCTTCTAGACACATGGCCATCTTCACCTTCCAGATTGGATATTCATAAATCTTCAGGATTAGAACTTTGATAACCTTATATCTGCTCATATTATGATTGATGGGTTGATTGGCTGGTGGAGGAGGTGGGGGAATCTGTTGAGGTTCTTTATCTGCCATTATAAATTAATTTTAGATCTTAAATTGTTCGTATATCAACAGCAAGCTCTGATACCAATTGTTAGGTCCTTAATACAACTGTAGAGGGGGGTGAATACAGCTTATGCAGATAAATCGAATTAAACACTCAACAGGATAAACAGTTTTCTATTGATTGATAAAAATTGATTATAAACTAATCTCTCAAGGGATATACATATATCCTTGAGAGCTGCTATATTACATAAAAGATATATCAATACGCGACACATAAAGTGTTAACCTAATATGTGCTTATATACTGCACAACTACACAATCAAATAAGGAATTCTATTCTATTACAATAAGGAATCATGAAACATATCCTTAAGTTGATTGCTACGAGAAGTAAAGTCCTTCACGGACTTGAATTCTGCAAACTCTTTCCATCTTTGATATCTTTAGATCTTTAGTTGTTATGACTAAATACTGATGTCATTTATTGATTAGCAAATGCTGATGATGTCACCTTCTGCTAAACTCTAATATCAAATGCTGATAATAAACTATGATAGTTTATAAGCTGAAATCATCAATTTCTTTTAGTAGAATTATGTGTTTACATGCTACGTTAATTACATGCGTACGTGTGTCAAGGTCTTGTGTTTGACTGTATTCTTTATGTGCGGGCTGTCGTATGATAGACGAAAGGGTTTTGTCACGCAGTTCATCGAGTAATTATCGTGCAGACAATTAAAGTATTATCTTTTAATTATAGATACGAGTTGTTCAAGACGATCAAGACCGGGCAGTGGGATCCAGAGTAAAGATGAACAGTAATACATATCAGGCTTCTAGCAGTCGTAGGAGCAGTATATCAATGAATTGTCGAGATAGAAAGATAAAGAAGTCATGAGACGTTAGAATGAGATATTTTATGTTATTTCAAATGTGCCTAACCGCTAAAAATTAAAGTCAAGTATTCCTATACTATTCTAATTCCAGAATAGTTTAATGTTTTACTTATCAAACTGTTTAATTATGACTATGCAAATTTTCATACACTATTCTACTTCCAGTATAGTTATATGTTTATATATTTGGATTAAACTTTTTTATAAAGATTTTTGGAGACATTGCATGCATATAATCATGGATTATTGAAATCATGCTATTCTAGCAATTGTTCTGCTAGAACATTATTCAATTTCAGATAGATAGTGAATAACCATTCTATCCAGATATCCTCTATACAGTGAATTTTAATTATATATTAAGCGAATAACTAATCATTCTAGTTATCTCGCCATCAGTTAATGCGATTACTACGGACCATGTGACATGGGGAGTTATTTGAATAAGGATGTCGATTGATAGGCTCCTTTAAGGAAAACATTTTGATTGGATGAAGGCGTAAGAGGTCATGACGGCGGTCCATTAAAGAGATATGTATTATATTGAATATTTATAATACAACTTCTGCCACATGCCAATATGTTACCTTTTTATTTGAGTACATAGCGGTGTTGTCCGATATGTTGCTTTTATTTGAGTACTCGTGTTGTGGGATATGTTTCAATGAATCATGATCCAGTGCTATCACATGAACTGATCAGCTGTGATAGTACGTCCGTCTATTAAGGATTCTAATCCAAAAACTTATTGTTTACTAGTTAAGCTTATGATAGCTTTTGAACTGTTATCGATAATCATAAATAGATGAATTATCATAAATTATCATTGTATGGTTTACATCAAAAATTGATGTTGAAATTCAAATTGTTGTTAAATATCAAAAGTGGTATTAATATATATGATTGATGTTGACTTCAATATGGAATATTGTGAGCATCAAAGTTAGTATTAATATCTAATTTGACGTTGACATCAAAATGAGTATTAATATAAAGAATGCGATTTTGAATAAAGTTTATGATTCAGTCCATAATCACTATTTCATATTGTTGTTTACAATATTCTGTTAGATCACACAACACTGTAGAAGGGGGTTGAATATAGTGTTTATACAATCAAATCGATTTAACATAAGTATGTAACAAAGATCAAGTATATTCAATAAACTCTGTTACAATATGAACTGCTGTTCTCTCTCAGTGATGAACAAATATCACTAAGAGCTGCTAGGTTACAATGTATAATCTTCTCGATAATGATAACACATATAGTGTAAACCCTAAGTCTGTGTTTATATAGTACACAGTTACAAGATATATTCGAATTGATATGGAATATAATTCTGTCTCCTAAAATATATCAATCAGATATCTTCTATAAGTCTTCTAGTCCTATAACTTCTCGATAATGATAACACATATAGTGTACTTGATGATTTCTTTAACAAAACACCTTGGTAGATTTTACTTAGTGAAAATTGTAGCACTCGACGGATAAGGATTATAGTCCCGACGGATGACTCAATATAGTCCCGACGGATGATGATTTATTATCCATCGAGTGAGTAGCTTATGTAACAATAAGTCTGTAGCACATTTCTGCATACACATTGTTTAGATTCTGTAGTAGTACTCAAGTCATGTTGACTTTAACTAGATATGCAGAATAGGTTGATTAATTATACATAGATGATGTCTTGTAATCCTGCATAAATGAAATGAAGTCAAGTACCAGATTGCTACCCGATGGATAAACAACAATGCTATTCGACGGATGATCAACAAGACAACCCGACGGATGATCATGAACTCGACGGATGATCATGAACTCGACGGATAAAGAATTAAAACATCTGTTAACAGTGACAACACAGTCACATACGTCGAGTGTATGCAAATGGAATATGGAAGCCTATTCAACTGGGTTTTAGAGAACAAAGTAGCATTGCCATTTCCATGCTATTATGAAGATATTCAAAGATGCTGGAATAGAGTAATGAAGTAGCATAGTATAAGACTTGATAGTTTTTGTTTTATTATCTTGTCTTATTGCTTTGTAATCTTGGTGATATATAAACCAAGAAGCAACAGATAGAAAAACTAACTAAGCAACCAAGAGAGAAATATTTGTATGCTGTATTCTTAGCATTTCTCTACAATCTTAGTTGTTGTCAATTTGTAAGAAGCTGTGAGCTAATTGCTACACAGAGTTCTCTTGATATATTATATATCTCTGGTGGATACATTCAAATCCACCAGAAAGTTTTTGAAGACTTGTGTTTTTAATTACTTGTGTTTTGATTCATTTCAAGTTATTATTCCGCACTCTGTAAATCAATTCACACTGATATATATATATATATATATATATATATATATATATATATAAGTTAGAACAATCTTATTTGTAAAAAAGTTTCAAGAATTCCATTCAACCCCCCTTCTGTAATTCTTGTTGCATTGTTAAGGGACTAACAATTGGTATCAGAGCAAGCTCTTGATAAACAAAGAGTTTAAAGATCACAACAAAATAGCAAGATGATCAAGAAGGATGTTCGAGTCAAGATTCCTTTTCTAGATAAAGATAATTACCATCACTGGAAGGTAAAGATGCATCTTCATTTACTTTCTCAAGATGAGGCCTATGTAGATTGCATAGAAAGAGGCCCTCATATACCAATGAGAGCTGCAACTGGAAATGAGCCATCTGTCCCCAAGTCAAGGCATGAATGGTCTGATCCTGATATTGAACAAGTCATGAAAGAGAAGAAGGCCATGAATATCCTGTTCAATGGAGTTGATGGTGATATATTTGACAACATCATCAATTACAAAACTACCAAGGATGCTTGGGATACAATACAAATTATCTGTGATGGCACTGAGCAAGTTAGAGAAAACAAGATGCAGCTACTGATTCAGCAATATGAGCATTTCCATAGTGAAGAAAGTGAGTCTCTCATTGACATCTTTGGTAGGTTTCAAAAACTACTAAATGCTCTGAAGTTGCATGGAAGGGTCTATCAGACAAAAGACTCCAATCTAAAGTTCCTTAGATCTTTTCCAAAGGAATGGAAACTTATGATAGTTTCATTGAGAAACTCTCAAGATTACAAGGAGTTTACTTTGGAGAGACTGTATGGTATTCTGAAAACCTATGAGCTTGAAATAGAGCAAGATGAGAGGATGGAGAGAGGAAATAAGAAAGGAGGATCCATTGCACTAGTTGTTGAGTTAGAAAAAGAGAAGGAGATGAAGATGGAAGCTGTTGAATCAACTTCAAAGGTCTGTGAAAACAAGGGCAAGGGGCTGGCAGCAGAAAATGAAGATTCTTTGAGCCAAGATGACATGGAGGATATTGATGAACATCTAGCATTTCTTTCCAGAAGATTTACCAAGCTCAAGTTCAAGAAGAACTTTGGAGCAGCTAAGCCAAATAGAAACATGGTGGATAAATCAAAATTCAAATGTTTCAAATGTGGCTTGGCATGGCACTTTGCCAGTGAGTGTAGAAAGTCAGATTCCAACAAAAAGAAGTTTGAGCCTGTGGATTATAAACAGAAATACTTTGAGCTGCTCAAACAAAAGGAAAGGGCTTTCATTACACAAGAAAATGACTGGGCTGCAGATGGTCTGGATGAGGATGCCAGCTATGTTAATCTAGCCCTAATGGCCAAGTCTGATGAAACAAAGACAAGTTCTTCAAGTAATCAGGTAATCACCACTAATCTTGCACATTTATCTAAAGCTGAGTGTAATGATGCTATAAATGACATGTCTAAAGAATTATATCATTTGCGTGTTACACTTAAGTCTCTCACTAAAGAAGATGTTAAAATCAAAGAAAATAATTTGTTTTTAAGTGAGAGGAATAATGTGCTAGAGTCTCAGTTCATTGAATTTGAAAAATTAAGAATTGAGTGCAAAATTGCTAAGGCTGAATTAACTTAGTCCTTGAAGAAAGAAGAGATCTTGAAGAAGCAGCTTGATCGTGAACAGGAGGTGATTAAGGCATGGAAAACATCTAGAGATGTTCATGCTCAAATCACCAAAGTTCAAGGGATTGAGTCCTTTTGTGATGCAGCCTGGAAGAAGAACAAGGAGAAGCTGGAATCCAACTTGGTGGAAGGATTGCTAATAGATGTAGACTCGACGGATGATGAGGGTCATCCATCGGATAGTAAAAAGGGTTATCCATCGAGTGACATAAATCCTCATCCGTCGACTGTGAGCAAGCCTGTAAGTAAAGCCAAGCTTTTCAAGTTAAATGAGAGATATGGATCAGTTTCCAAGAATTTTGTTCCAGGAGAATCTAGTCAAGTGAAGAAGGAGAAGAAGGCAAATGTTGGTCATATGACTGTCAAGCAATTGAGTGACAGACTTGAAAAGATTGAAATTAAAACAGAGGCTAAAAAGAAAAATAATAGAAATGGAAAAGTAGGGATTAACAAACACAATAACTACACACATGATAAATATGCTCCCAGAAAAATTTGTGTCAAGTGTGGTAGTGTAAATCATTTATCTGTTAATTGCAAATCTGCCATGCCTACTTCCATATCTGTGCCACCTCACTTTCCCAACATGAATGCCATGCCTCCTATGCCTATGAATGCTATGTCTATACAGAATATGAATGCACAGTTTGCTAATATGTCATTTGCACCTAATACTTATTATGCTGCATTTAGTATGCCACAAATGCCATTTAGCATGCCTTACTGGAATAACATGTTCACTAAAAATATGCCATTCCCTGTTAATCATAATATGCATGATAATTCTGCTGTAATGAATGGTTTCAAAGGTTCAACTCAAATAACTAAGGATGAATCTGATATCCCAAAGTCAAATGAGATCAAACCTAAGAAACAAAAAAAGAAAGCTAACAAGGCAGGGCCCAATGAAACTTGGGTACCAAAATTAACTTGATTTGATTTGGATGTGTGCAGGGAAACAGAAAGAATTTATGGTACTTGGATAGTGGTTGTTCAAGATACATGACTGGTGATTCTACCCTGCTCACAGAATTCAAGGAGAGAGCTGGCACTAGTATTACTTTTGGAGATGACATCAAGGGTTATACTGTGGGATATGGCTTGATTTCAAAAGACAATGTCATCATTGAGGAAGTTGCCTTAGTGGATGGTCTCAAGCATAATTTGCTGAGTATCAGCCAGCTTTATGATAAAGGCAATTCAGTAACCTTCAACTCAGAAGCCTGTGTTGTGACTAACAAGGGGAGCAACAAAGTGGTTCTCACTGGTGTGAGAAAAGGAAATGTGTACCTAGCTGACTTTAACTCATCAAATGCAGAATTTGTTACTTATCTTCTCAACAAAGCAAGTTAGGATGAAAGTTGGTTATGGCACAAGAAGCTATCCCATTTAAACTTCAAGACCATGAATGAACTAGTAAAGAAAGAACTGGTTAGAGGCATTCCTCAAATGGAGTTTTCTAAGGATGGATTGTGTGATGCCTGTCAAAAAGGAAAGCAAATCAAAGCATCATTCAGGAAGAAGCTTAATTCAATAATTGGAGAACCTTTGCAACTGCTACACATGGATTTGTTTGGACTAGTCAATGTGTTGTCCATTTCAAGGAAAATATTTTGCCTAGTAATTGTAGATGATTTCTCAAAGTTCTCTTGGACATATTTCCTAAAATTTAAAGATGAGGCTAGTGAAATCATCATCAATCACATAAGGCAAGTCAATAATCATCCTGATTTCAAAGTAAGGAGAATCAGGAGTGACAATAGAACTGAGTTCAAGAATTCTGCCATGAGAGCATTTTGTGAAAAAAATGGAATTTTGCATGAGTTTTCACCAGCAAGAACTCCACAACAGAATGGAGTAGTGGAAAGGAAGAACAGATCATTTATTGAAGCTGCCAAGACAATGCTTGAAGAATCTAAATTACCAACATATTCCTGAAGCTGTAAATACTGCAAGCTACACTCAGAATATTTCTCTGATTAATCAAGCAAAATGCATGACTCCCTATCAATTGTTCAAGAACAAGAAGCCAACAATAAATTTTCTTCATGTCTTTGGATGCAAATGTTATATCTTGAGAAATCAAACTAATCAGAATGGGAAATTTGATGCTAAAGCAGATGAAGGAATTTTTGTTGGATATGCTGTTGATAAAGTATATAGAGTCTACAATCTAAGAACCAACATTGTTGTGGAATCAATACATGTTGTGTTTGATGATAAAAAGATTAAAGGACTGCAAGATGGAGAGTACCATGAGAGCCTCAAATTTGATAATGTGGAGATGGTTAGTGATGACAGTGATGATGAAAGTGATCAAGAAACAGTATCAAAGGATAATGCAGAAAAATCTACTACCAATGAAGCACAAAATTCAACATCTATCGAGTTGCATAATGCTTCATCTGTCGGGAGACAATCTGCCTTATCCGTCGGAAGGAAACCTGCTTCATCCGTCGGTACTCCAAATTCATCATTCGTCGGGTTATCAAAAGGAGCTGGGAGTCAGGTTAGATCACTTACAGAAAGCTCCCCTTTCTCAAATCAAAGATCCATTAACTCAGGGGGAGTTTCTAACAATCAAAACTCAATCACACATCAAGACAATAATGAGGCCTCTTCATCTAGAGCTAATCTACCTCAACAAAGAAAATGGAAAAAAGATCACCCTTTTGAGCTCATAATTGGTGATGTATCTTCTACAGTTCAAACAAGGAGAGCAACTCAAGAAGAATGTCTGTACAACAGCTTTCTTTCTAAGGAAGAACAACCAAAGAAGTTAGAAGAAGCTTTGTTGGATCCTGATTGGATTTTAGCTATGCAGGAGGAGTTAAACCAATTTGAAAGGAACAAAGTATGGAACCCAAACCTAAAGGAAAAAAAGAATCCAATTGACACCAAATGGGTATTCAGAAACAAGATGGATGAAAATGGCATAGTAGTCAGGAACAAAGCTAGATTGGTTGCTAAGGGTTATTTTCAACAAGAAAGAATAGATTTTGATGAAACATTTGCTCCTGTTGCAAGACTTGAAGCCATCAGAATCTTCTTAGCCTATGCAGCCCATGCCAATTTCAAGTTCTATCAAATGGATATCAAAAGTGCCTTTCTGAATGGAGACTTGGAGGAGGAAGTCTATGTTAGTCAGCCTCCTGGTTTGGAAGATCCAAATTTTACAGAATATGTCTACTATCTTTTGAAAGCACTTTATGGACTGAAGCAATCACCTAGAGCCTGGTATGACACTTTATCAAAGTTTCTTTTGGAAAATCACTTCACAAGAGGTACTGTAGATAAAACTTTATTCTTTAGAAATGTTAATGGCTCTAGTATACTTGTTCAAATTTATGGAGATGACATTATTTTTGGCTCTACAGATGAAAAACTTTGCAAAAAGTTTGCCAAATTGATGCAGAGTAAGTATGAAATGAGTATGATGGGAGAACTAACTTACTTTCTTGGTTTACAAGTTAAGCAAGTTAGTGATGGAATATTTATTAGTCAAACTAAATACATTTATGATCTTTTAAAGAAGTTTGATCTAATGGATTGCACATCTGCAAAAACTCCCATGGCCACTGCAACTAAGCTTGAATTAAACACTACTGAAAAGTCTGTGGATATTTCAAGTTATAGGGGCATGGTTGGCTCACTTCTGTACTTAACAGCTAGTAGGCCAGATATAATGTTTGCTACATATTTGTGTGCTAGATTTCAGGCTGATCCTAGAGAATCTCACTTAGTAGATATTAAGAGAATTTTCAGTTATCTCAAGGGAACACCAAAACTCGGCATTTGGTACCCTAAAGATTCTGGTTTTGATCTAACAGGTTATTCAGATGCAGATTATGCAGGTTGTAGAATTGATAGAAAAAGTACAACATGAACCTGTCAATTTCTAGGAAATAAGCTTGTGTCCTGGTTCAGTAAAAAGCAAAATTCAGTTTCTACCTCTACAGCTGAAGCTGAATATATTGCTGCTGGCAGTTGCTGTGCACAAATTTTGTGGATGAAAAATCAATTGCTAGACTATGGTCTGCAAGTTGAGAGGATTCCTATTTTTTGTGATAACACAAGTGCAATTTCCATCACCGAAAATCCAGTACAACATTCAAGGACAAAGCACATAGACATCAAGTACCACTTCATAAGGGAACATGTAATGAATGGTACTGTGGAACTACATTTTGTTCCAAGTGAAAAGCAGCTTGCAGATATTTTTACCAAGCCACTGGATGAATCCACCTTCTCAATGTTGGTAAGTGAGTTAGGTATGCTTAATTATTTTTAAATTATTTCAGATAATTTGCAAGTTGTTATGCAGCCAGAAATTTAATTAAGTGAGTTAGGTATGCTTAATTATTTTTTAGTCTAAGATGGAATTTTGGCTAAGTCAAAATTTACATCTCGACGGATGATCTTTATCTATCGAGTTTGATCATCCGTCGGAATATTGCCTGTAAATAAAAATCAATTATTTTTCTGGAATATTTTATAACTCGACGGATAACAGCTTATCCTCATACGTCGAATTATCTTAATCTTAGCCGTTAATTTCCTGAACATTATCCATATAGTATACTTACAGTTTGTAAGCATAACACGACGGATAATTGATGGAATTTTTACAGTTTATTTTTAAACGGCTATTTTAGGCAATTTTCATTGGTTACTTTATTTTACTTTATTATTTTTGACAATTATTTTTGAGATAATATAAAAGCTTATTTCATTTCCATTGCTTTTCTTTTATCATTCTCAAATTATCTGCTCTAAATTCTCTCTTTCTCAAAAGCAATTAGCATCTCTATCTCTGCAATTTCCACTCTCTAACAATCGCACCAGTAGTCAAGATCATGTCACAAACTGGATACATCTATGAGAAGAACAACTTCACGGCTCTAGTAAACAAGGGGATTCAACATTCAAGTGACTACCACAAAATGATGGATTTTGTGAAGAACTGCAAACTCAGCTATGCAATGCTAGAATCACCCACCATCTTCTGTGAGGTTGTTGAAGAAATGTAGACTACTGCTTCATACAACTCGACAGATAAGACCATCACACTCACCATTAAAGGTAAGGAGTTCTGTATTAATAGTGATGTTATCAAAGCATGTTTCAAGATTCCTGATAACACTATGACCTCACCACACACAGACACTGATATAGTTAATATGCTTAATTCCATGAACTATGCTCTCTCTACTTTTAAGTTAAGTGATATTAGGAGATTGGGTGTTAGGTTGGAATGGAGTTTCATGTGTGATGTAGTGACCAAGGTCTTTTCTGGTAAAATCAGTAATTTTGATTCTGTCAATATTTCCATGCTTAACATGCTAGTTACAGATAAATTCTTTAATTTCAGTGATCTTGTTTTGTTTGAGTTGGGATTTAAATTAGGAGAGTTAAATAAGAGATGTAACAATGTTTATTATGCTAGATTTTTCATGATGTTAGCTAACCACCTCTCTGAGGAAATTGTACTTGAGAACCCAAACAACAAATTAGATTGTTGGGTTTAAGAGAGAAGAATTATTGCAGATTTGAACAGGGCAAATCATCATAGAGAAGTGCCACTCTTCTATTTCCCTATAATGGTAGCACCTCAGGTAAGTGAGGTAAGTTCATCTGTCCATGCTATTCCAACCTCACAAATTTCTTTGAATTCTAGTGTAGCAATGGCAACTGTGTCAATGACCCAACAGTTGCCTACCCAAGTTACTAAATCATCAAAAATTTCAAAATCCAAATCAAAGAAAGCCCCCTCTGGTATCTCTCAAAAGATGCCAGTTGCAAAATCTACCAAAACCAAGAGGGGAGTGTGAAGGTGGGTAAGGTAGGTGAGGGACATGGTGAACATAAAAGAAACCCTAAGAATAAGGATGGAGAGTTGAGTGGTTCCCAGCCTAGCCACACTGCAGTTTCCCAACAAACTGCAGTGATTAATAATGATAAAAGCTCATTTCTAGTTGCATCCTCCTAAAAGGATGTGGCTATTGAACAAAGCTCTCAGCCAAGAGCACAGGCCAAAAGGGTAAGGGACACTAGCTCACCCCAAACTTATGCCAGAAAGAAGAAATCCAAAAACCTTGGGGATGTATAGGGTTCACATACTGTGCAAACTGGTGCTAAAGACACATTCACTGTACCTTCACAAATTCAGCTTGATGTGGCTCCAATAAATGTGGAGTCACAGCCAAAATCATTAGTTATAGAAGCACCTCAAACACCAAATTCTCCCATAAACTTTCTGGATGTGGACATGATCAACACATCAATTCTTGATTCCCCTTCTTTAACTTTGTTGGGGAAGCCAAAATCTAATGCAAGTGAGCATCATCTTTTGGATGATTTGTTGGCTCACTTGCCAATTCTTTCAGGAACTGTTGAATCATTTGTGCCCAAAATCTCATCAATCAGCACAGAGTCCACAATAGTTTCAATTCCAAGTTCATTCATTTCTACTCTCTCGATGGATATTGCTCATCCGTCGAGTAGTGATTGTATCCCGACGGATAAGCTTAACAGCATTTATCCGTCGGATAGTCAAACTGCTAACCCGAAGGATATTCCTCATCTGTCGGGTGTCTCTGCATAACTTCCAATTTCATCTATTATCTCTAGTACAGAAGACTTAGTGGTTGTACAGTCACTCTTAGGATTGAGGGAAGCGAGTGCTATGAGTGAGAGTCTAGGTTGCTCCCAGGAAAAAGGAGAGAAAAAGAGTGAAAATATGCAATCTATTTTTTTAGGATTGGCAAAAGAGAGTGAGAGGAGTCCCACCTTAGATGGTGAAGGTGAGGGTGGGAAGCTAGGGTGAGACCCTGATGCAACAAAAGAGAGAACAAGAGAGAAATGCAGGTATAGGAGCTATAAGGATGGATGTACAAGAGCTATCTCAGCAACCTCAAGCTGTTATAGATTCCACCTCCCTTGATGCTGAGGTATTTACTCATCCTGTTCCAGCTTATCAACTTCTAGCTGAACAGGGCAATGATAATGCATAAAGGATGCTCAATTTGGTGCATACCACTCAGTCAATGCTAAGAGCTAAGGATGCCATCACAGCTTTGCCTTCTACAGCTGGTGATGTTGATTATGAGACTGGTGGTTCAGCAGATTTCTTTGGAGATGAAGGTGGAGATAGTGAAGATGAGCCATTGGACATAGGGGGAGAAGTAGGCTCTAGTTCAAGATCAGGCATGCCATCATGGGCATTTTCAAAATATTGTGATGAACACTACTTCAAGACAACCCTGATCCAACTCATAAATCAGACAAATTCTGCTCTTCAAACCACTACAAATGCCAACACCAAGAAGCTCCTTCAAGCACATCTTGCTTCTCTGCAACTACAACAGATTCAAGGCTTCCAACATGCTAGAGATGTCAACACAATCAAGGGTGATACTGATGAGATGAAAAAAGCTATTTTTGACAAGATGGACTCTAAGCTTCCAGAAGCTACAATGCTTGATATCAAGAGACAACTCAGGAAAAATTCTGATCTTGCTACAAAGATAGATGCCTTAGATACAAGAATGTCAGCTATGGAAGCATCTCTAACAACCATTCATCTTCATCAAGCTCAACAAACAAACTTGCTTCAGAAACTGGTGGCTGCACAAACCTCCTCCTCTACTCAACTTGACGATAACAAAAAGGGGGAGAAAGGACCAAGTAAGGGGGAGAATCTTCAAATTCAAATTAGTAAAGTAATTGTGCCTACAATTGCTTTCACCAAGCCACCAGTTACAGACAGTATTGATCTGATCAATGAAGCAGTAGCCAATTTAAGTGCAGCTGAAAAGGAGCAGCTAAAACCAATCAACTGGGAGAAGATTGATGAGGACATACAAAAGAAGTTTGGGCTAGTAAAGAAGCCAGAAAAGTCAGCCATTCATCACTCTCAAGTTAGACAAATCTCTATGAATGAAATGAGCATGAACTATCTAGAAAGGGGACAACCATCCTGCATCAAATCTCCAAAGGATGAAATAATTCTGAAGCCAAGGGTAAACTATCCAAAATCATCATTAAAGAAACCTTTGGATACAGTGTATGAGACACCTAAGCCTGATGAGAAGAAACTGTTATCAAGGTCAATTGCCTTCCACTAGGATCCAACTGATTCATCTTTAAAAAGGAGGATTGTTAAAGTTTTCAGGAATGGGAAAAAAATTTGTGTGGTGGCTGGACATCCTCAATTTGCTCAAGCAAAGAGAGTAGAAAAGGCAAGATTAAAGCAGGAAAAGAAGCAAGCTATTCTAGATGTTAAAAAGGCTAAACAAAAGAAAGAGCAAGCTGCTATCTTGGCCAAGCTACAAGATGTGAAACCAATACAACAGATTCCTACTCAGCCATCTGAAATCACTGAATCTCAAGATCCAAAGAAGCAAGTTGAATCATAACAGAAGAAATCACAAAGATACAAGGAATTGGCCAAAAGAACCAAAAGGAAATTGGACTTTGTTGGTAAGGAATTGGAGGATCAGTTTCCCAAGGAATCCACTCCAACTACAACTCAAGAATCAAAACCCTCTGTGGTATTTGAAGACATCAAGGTGCTGGATCCTTACAGGAACATTCATGGTGAACCTATTGTGCCTAAGGATGAACCAATAGACTGGGAGAGCCTACCAATTCCTGACTTCAATCTGCCAACCCTTAACAAGCCAAAGAGAACAAAGTCAAGAGCAGTCAAGAAAGTGAAGTTGTCTCCTCTCAAATCCAAATCTCTAGTCAAAGCTCAATCTAAAGTCAACAAGGGAGATTACCTGTACTTGTATGACATCAAGGAATTCTCTGATCTAAATCTCTATCTAGATGAACTAGAAGAAGTGAGAGGGATTGATGCATACAGAAATCTACCTGAAAGGTTAGTTTTCAAGTACAAGGGAGGAAATGAGATTCCATGACCACTTCACAAGATCCTTCAAGAAAGCCAAGCTGTACTGATAAAGGTTTATTCATCTTTCAAGAAGAACTTTGGGTTCAATGTAACTGCAAGAAGACTGGTTCTAAAGAAGATTGAAGAACTGAGGAGTATTAGAGCTAAAGATGCACTCCCAAAGACTCTAATTATTTCTTACACAGGGAGAAGAGTGCATCTAAGGCCCTATTGGCTGATGGAGTTCATGGATGACAAAGGAGTTAGAAGATTTTTCAGATTAGAAGACCAATTGAGCATCTCTAGCAATGAGACTCTCTTGAAGATGCAAGATAAGCTAAATCTCTCAGAATCTGATGAACTGGAATTCCACAGACAGCTCCAAAATCAGATAGAAGAAAACAACAGAAAGCTTGGAAAGAGATCCAGACCTTCAAGGAACTAGATAAATCTGCTCACGCTAGAGGAGCACCTTAAAAATGACTGTGAGCTAAACTTTGTACATTTTGATTAATGGTGCACTTTAAAGTTTTATCTACTTACTTTCAAAGTTGTATTTTTAGGGTGTTTTGTTATCATCAAGTTTCTCTTAAATTTTGGCTACAATTCTAGTAGACATAAATTGGGGGAGATTGTTGTATAGATGTTGTGTACTTGATGATTTCTTTAACAAAACACCTTGGTAGATTTTACTTAGTGAAAATTGTAGCACTCGACGGATAAGGATTATAGTCCCGACGGATGACTCAATATAGTCCCGATGGATGATGATTTATTATCCATCAAGTGAGTAACTTATGTAACAATAAGTCTGTAGCACATTTCTGCATACACATTATTTAGATTCTGTAGTAGTACTCAAGTCATGTTGACTTTAACTAGATATGCAGAATAGGTTGATTAATTGTACATATATGATGTCTTGTAATCCTGCATAAATGAAATGAAGTCAAGTGCCAGATTGCTACCCGACGGATAAACAACAATGCTATTCGACGGATGATCAACAAGACAACCCGACAGATGATCATGAACTCGACGGATGATCATGAACTCGACGGATGATCATGAACCCGACGGATAAAGAATTCAAACATCTGTTAACAGTGACAACACAGTCACATGCGTCGAGTGTATGCAAATGGAATGTGGAAGCCTATTCAACTGGGTTTTAGAGAACAAAGTAGCATTGCCATTTCCATGTTATTATGAAGATATTCAAAGATGCTGGAATAGAGTAATGAAGTAGCATAGTATAAGACTTGATAGTTTTTGTTTTATTATCTTGTCTTATTGCTTTGTAATCTTGGTGATATATAAACCAAGAAGTAACAGATAGAAAAACTAACTAAGCAACCAAGAGAGAAATATTTGTATGCTGTATTCTTAGCATTTCTCTACAATCTTAGTTGTTGTCAATTTGTAAGAAGCTGTGAGCTAATTGCTACACAGAGTTCTCTTGATATATTATATATCTCTGGTGGATACATTCAAATCCACCAGAAAGTTTTTGAAGACTTGTGTTTTTAATTACTTGTGTTTTGATTCATTTCAAGTTATTATTCCGCACTCTGTAAATCAATTCACACTGATATATATATATAAGTTAGAACAATCTTATTTGTGAAAAAGTTTCAAGAATTCCATTCAACCCCCCTTCTGTAATTCTTGTTGCATTGTTAAGGGACTAACATTGTTTGCAAAGGTTCTTGTGATGCAGTCAAAGAAGAAACTCCACTCCCTCCTGATGTGGGGTCTCTTTAATTGTCCAAGCTTTGCCAAAGTCTTTTCATAGCCCAGATTGGCCATTAGCTGTTGAAGAGTTGGCTCCTCAACTGTGGAAAAAGTGCAGTTTTCTGGTAGATATAGAGGTTGGAGAACTGTAGACACAGTCACCACATGTTCATCCTCCCCTGTTGTGAACATAATACTAGGGAACCCATTTTCTCCACCATCATCATACACACCACTCCTCCAAAACTCCAGCACTTGAGTTCCTGAGAGTGTGTCTGGTTAGGTCAAAGCATAGCCTATTTCACTTCGAGACAAAAATTCTTGGATGAAGTGAAGTTCTGATGGAGCTTCATCCTTGCTAAGAATAGCTGAGTAATTGTTAGGAACAAACTTAGCTCCATTGAAAAAAATGTCTTTTGGTGCCATTTCTGTAAGAAAGAAGTGAGAGAATAGAGTTTACACTGATGGATTTTAAACGCAGCGGGGTCATGACAAAACACTTTTACACATATAAAATCCAAATAAAAGCATACAGATCATGAATAAAAATTCGAGGGATCGAATCTAACCTTTAAAAAATAATTCGGAGACAACGATCAGAGATCCTTAGCAGTTGCTCCTCAAGTGTGAAGCACTCCACCGGTATCCACCAAGAAAACGATATTAAGGAGGAGGAAGGAGGTGGAGAGAATTGGGTTTTCCAAAATTTTTGGGTTTTCGGGTTTGATGTGGGTTAGAATAAAATAGGGTATATAATAGTGTATTTATAGGCAAAATTTTCAGCTGAAATTTTTCCATAAATAATATTATTATTATCCCATTTATTTTTCTCATTAATAATTAAAACACCTTTTAATTATTAATCCTTTTTCTAAACACTTTAGAAATAATTCTCTCTCTTGATTTAATTTCCAAAAATTAAATCCTTAATTAATAATATTAAGAACTTTTCTTAATTAATTTATAATCAATTAAATCTCATTTAATCAATTATTAAATTTGCCAATTAATTATTTATTTCATAAATAAATAATTATTAGCCATTATTAATTAATTCCTCCACCATTAAATCATTCTCTTTTTATGGTGTGACCCAGTAGGTTCAATATTAAGCCGGTAGTAGAAATAAATAATAATAAAACTATTTTATTTACATAAATTCTCTAATTTATTAAATATGATTAATTAATTAATCACATTTATTCTACATCGTGAGGGATACTTCTCAGCATATCGCGACTATCCGGATAATATGAATTCACTGCTTAGAATACCAAGAACCTATTCAGTGAATAGTTATCGTACAATAAACTCCTTCTACCCTACAATGTACCGATTAAATACAAGGCATGGATCTCGTGTCAAGCCTATCTAATTCAATCACTTTGCTTACCATTTATTATGCGTAGTTCTATGCAAATTAGAAACTCCTTTCTAATTTCATTTACTCTGGCCAGAGATTCCTGAACTAGCATAAGTGGATCAGCCTTGAACATTCGCTTCCTTCAATGGAAGGGGTAGATCCTTTATTGATCATACACTATCTTCGTGTACAAATTCCTATACCCAGAAGAGCCCTAATAATTATCCCTGGAGACTAAGAACTAAACCAAAGTATAGTTCAGTGTACACAAGATGACTATGATGACCTCAAGTCTAAGGATACTTGTACAACTATCACTATGTGAACAACTGCTGACACGTGAGTGAACTCCATCAGTTGTTCAGCTGTGCGAGTCATGTTCAGTGAACTTATTCCATAATAAGCACCTACATACTAGCTATAGTGTCACCACACAAATGTCTATGAGAACAGACATCCTTCATAATGAAGCAAGCATAGTATGTACCGATCTTTGCGGATTATTAATTACCAGTTAGTAATCCTATGACTAGGAACTATTTAAGTTTAGAGTTATCATCTTTTTAGGTCTCACTATTATGATCTCATCATAATCCATAAAAAGCTTTACTCTAAACTATGGTATATCTTATTTAAACACTTAAATAGATAAAGCCCGTAATAAAAATAAAATAAGTCTTTATTAATATCAATGAAATCAAAATAGATTACATAAAAGTTATTCCTAAATCCTAATACATGATTGGACTTAGGACATATTCCTTTCAATCTCCCACTTGTACTAAAGCCAATCACTCTGGTATCTAATACCCATCTTGTCTTTATGACGATCAAAGTGACTTTCATAAAGTAGCTTTGTGAGTGGGTCTGCTATTTTGTTATGTGTGTCAACTCTATTTCAATACAATACAAGAAATGTTACCGCGCTCCCACTAACCCTTTTGTAGACGCATGGTTCATCTACATTTTTGATAAAATCAAACTCTTTGATTGTCTCATCAAAACGAATGTTCCATCTTTCGAGAAGCTTGCTTTAAACCACATATGGTTCGCAGCAGCTTACATACTAGGTTTTCATTTCCCTTGGAAAGAAAACCATCTGGCCATTTGCCAGATTTCATAGTCGTAGTAAGCAGCAATCGCAAGCAAAATCCGAACTGATTTTAACAGGGCTACAGGTAAAAGGTTTCATCAAAGTCAATCCATTGCCTTTGTTTGAATCCTTTTGCCACAAGCCTGGCCTTATAGGTCTCCACCTGGCCATATGCTATAGTCTATCTTTTGTATACCATATACATAGATTCCATTTCGGATTTTATGGCACTATGCCATTTCTCTGAGTCAACACTACTCAGAGCCTCATTATAGGTTACAGGGTCGTCATCATCAATGATCGACAACTCATTGTCATTCTCAATGACAAGGCCATAATACCTCTCAGGTTGGCGAGACACTCTCCCTGATCTATGAATGGGTTGTTCCATAAAAGGTTGTTCAGTCAGAACAGGTGTTTCCACTTGATCCGTAGTAGTTTTTGCGACTTGAACTTCATCAAGTTCAATTTTGCTCCCACTGTTTCCTTCAAGGATAAACTCCTTTTCCAAGAAGGTAGCATGTCTGGATACAAACACCCGATGATCGGTGTAAAAGTAATACCCTAAAGTCTCTTTAGGATATCCCACAAAACTATATTTTACGGATCGATATTCCATCTTATTTGGGTCAACTTACTTGACATAAGCTGGACATCCCCAAATCTTAACGTGTTTAAGACTCGGTTTCCTTTCTTTCCATATCTCATACGGAGTTTGAGGAACATATTTGGAAAGCACCTTATTCAGTAAATATGCTGAGGTTTCCAATGCATAACCCCATAGGAATACTGGAAGATTTGCATAGCTCATCATGGACCGAACTATGTCTTACAAAGTTCAATTTCTCCTTTCAGATAACAATCTGGAGGCGTTCACTGGGAGACTATACCATTTACTTTGAGATAATCTACAAACACTCCATTAAAGTATTCACCACCTCGATCTGATCGAAGAGTTACAATACTATGTTTGGTTGTTTCTCCACTTCATACTTATATTCTTTGAACTTTTCAAAGGCCTCAGACTTGTGTTTCATCAAACACATATCCGAATCCAGATCTATCATCTATGAAAGTAATGAAGTATGAAAATCCACCCATGGCTTGCGTAGACATTGGTCCACATACATCTGTGTGTACCATTCCTAGTAAATCTGCAGCCCTCTCTCCATGTCCACTAAATGGAGACTGCAGTGCCACCATAAAGTGAGATTTTCATCATCCCTTTTCTTTTATTAGTTTGTTCAATCTGAAATAAATTATGTCACATACATACAGACCATTATTTAAAGCACCACGTCTATAAAGAATATTATCTCTAAGAATAGAACATTCTTTTCTTAATAATAAATGAAAATCCAGCCAAGTCTAACATGGGAATAATATTCCTCACAATCGAGGGAACAATATAACAATTATTTCAAACAATAGTCTTGCCCGTAGGCCTATGTAAATGAAATGATTCTACATCTTCAGCAGCAACTCTTGCTTCATTTCCATCAGTAGAATCACCTCCTCTTCCTCAAGAGTCCTACTTCTCCTTGGTCCCTGCAACAAATTGCAGATTTGAGAATCACAGGCGGTATCTAATACCCAAGTAGAAATTTGATTTAATGAAATATTCACTTCTATCATGAACATACCTGAATCAGAAGCTGTAGTCTCACTACCCTTCTTCTTCTTCAATTCTGCAAGGTAAACCTTGTAGTTACTCTTCCAGTGCCCCACCTTGTTACAGTGAAAGCAAACAACTTTGCTCTTGGGGTCTTCAGCTTTTGGTGGAACCGGCGTTTTCTCACCTACTTTCTTCTTCTTGGAAAGGTTCCTCTTCCTTTTCTTAGGATTGGAACCTTCACCAATTAGAAGAACAGAACTCTTCTTAGGGGGAAAATTTGATTCCGCAGTCTTCAACATGTTGTGGAGTTCAGGCAGGCTGACATCCAACTTATTCATGTGAAAGTTCACAACAAACTGCGAGAACGAACTCGGAAGCGATTGCAAGACCAAGTCTTGGCTCAGCTCCCCATCCATGGCAAAACCAAGTTGTCCAAGACGTTCAATCAAATTGATCATCTTAAGTACATGGTCATTCACAGATGATCCCTCAGACATCCTACAACCGAACAACTCCTTCGATATCTCATATCGAGCTGTCCTCCCCGCCACATCATACAACTCTTGTAGATGCATGAGGATAGTGTGAGCATCCATATGCTCATGTTGCTTCTGTAGCTCAATGTTCATGGAAGCTAGCATGATGCATTGAGCAACATTTGTCATCTATCCACTTACGATACACAACATGTTCATCATTATGTGCATCACTAGCAGGTTCAGTAGGCTTAGGTGAGTCAATCACGTATCCCAGCTTCTCAATCCTGAGAACAATTCTCAAGTTTCGAAACCAGTCAGCATAATTAGGACCAGTCAATTTGTGAGCATCTAGTATGCTCCTGAGTGATAGTGCAGAAGACATAACGTACAAAGTAAATCTGTAAATGATAAACACATAACAACACTTAGCAAATATTCGATTTCATTTCAAAACACTATATGAATCGGGTCTTTATTTATAAGTGGCTCCCACTAGTTTTCCAAATTTATTCAACCCCCTACATGAAAAATTAAGCATTCATAATGCTAGTGGGAATAGGGATCCTACATTCCATTACACAACCCCGGCTATGGCACGAAACGCCATGTAATGTTCAATAGGCAGACAACTCTTGTCAATTACATATAATGTTATTCCCTAATCAAACTTTAGCCTCTTGAATAATTGAGTCACGGCTGTGGCACGACAAACTCAATATTCTAAGTCAAGTCTAACCCAACATTCCGTACAATTGAATCAGTCCCCAAAGGCCCACGGCTGTGGCACGTAACGACCTTTAGATTCTTATTCAATGTACACATCTCTATGTAATAGACAAGTATTTCTTATTTCGAAATCAAAGCCCTCGGCTGTGGCACGAAACGACAATGATTCAAAAATAAGAACTACTTTCTACCATGTTGGAAGGCTATGACCGACACAAGCCCGTTGTGTCATTGGCCAATTACTACTTGATATTATTTAATTTTAGAGGGATTATATTACGTTACAATCATAATCATAATATAAAGAGATTCTTCCTTTTAAATTAAATATTTCAAATCAATAATCAATAATCAGATGATTCCCAGATCGGGTGGAGCATTGTCAAGAGACGTCACTTAATAACCCTTTCTTACAGATAGAAATCCGTTGTTGACAGAATCATCCTTTCTCTCATATCGAAAATTCATATTCAATTACGTGTTTCATAAACACAAGAATCTCATGATTGTATTCATAATATTATTATTAAGGTTATGAAACAATTTCACTATACTAGGTTGTCTAACAAACGCCTTATGTTCATTTAAGTTCACCTAAATCTATCGTCGCATGATAAAACTAAGCATATATCACATATATAAACATGAATAAACATCAAGGTAGGCATGTTATATCATCTAGCACATTAGTCTAAGCATTATACATCTCTATGTATCACATGAAGCATTTAAAAGCAGTTAAAACAGTTAAAAACAACTTTAAAACACTTCATGGAAATATAAACAGTTCAAAACTTTTATACAAACTAAAATTGATCTTTCCATTAGATCCGTCTCGAAAAAACGAATCCAACGGTATATTGCACACCCAAAATGGAGTTACGAAACTCCCAGAAAATCAATTTTAATATCAAATGACGGGCTGTAACGCATTACAGGAACGCGTTACAGGACCTGTAACGCATTCCGGTGATGCGTTACACCCCTTTTAAGCCATTAAAAGGTGTAACGCATTACACGAATGGGCAATAGCCTTCTCGCGTGCGCTGCACGCGCCGGTTCCTATTCGCCTCGCCTGCCAGCCGCCTGACATGCTGTGTCCTGGTCTGTCTACTTTTCTGTCCGTGCATTCAACCAACAGCAGTATAGATATATAACACAGACAGTACAAATATATATACATACATGCAATTCATATATATATATATATCTTTATTTAATTACGAATTTAATTACAATAACTTCAAAAATTCATAATAAAAAATCTATACATCATAAAATTATGAAAAAAATACCCAGACGATCTACAACACTTGTAGAACCCAGATCAACAATCAAAATTATTCTGAGAAACGATTTCTTATCAGACAAAATTAATCCATGATATAACTTGTAAAAATCATATTTAATTCATACAAGCATATAAAATTCTGAAATTTTTACCACAGATCTATATGCATACAACCTATGCTCTGATGCCATTGATGGATTTTAAACGCAGCGGGGTCATGGTAAAACACTTTTACACATATAAAATCTAAATAAAAGCATACAGATCATGAATAAAAATTCGAGGGATCAAATCTAACCTTTAAAAAATAATTCGGAGACAACGATCAGAGATCCTTAGCAGTTGCTCCTCAAGTGTGAAGCACTCCACCGGTATCCACCAAGAAAACGATATTAAGGAGGAGGAAGGAGGTGGAGAGAATTGGGTTTTCCAAACTTTTTGGGTTTTCGGGTTTGATGTGGGTTAGAATAAAATAGGGTCTATAATAGTGTATTTACAGGCAAAATTTTCAGCTGAAATTTTCCCATAAATAATATTATTACTATCCCATTTATTATTCTCATTAATAATTAAAACACCTTTTAATTATTAATCCTTTTTCTAAACACTTAGAAATAATTCTCTCTCTTGATTTAATTTCCAAAAATTAAATCCTTAATTAATAATATTAAGAACTTTTCTTAATTAATTTATAATCAATTAAATCTCATTTAATCAATCATTAAATTTGCCAATTAATTATTTATTTCATAAATAAATAATTATTAGCCATTATTAATTAATTCCTCCACCATTAAATCATTCTCTTTTTATGGTGTGACCCTGTAGGTTCAATATTAAGCCGGTAGTAGAAATAAATAATAATAAAACTATTTTATTTATATAAATTCTCTAATTTATTAAATATGATTAATTAATTAATCACATTTATTCTACATCGTGAGGGATACTTCTCAGCATATCGCGACTATCCGGATAATATGAATTCACTGCTTAGAATACCAAGAACCTATTCAGTGAATAGTTACCGTACAATAAACTCCTTCTACCCTACAATGTCCCGATTAAATACAAGGCATGGATCTCGTGTCAAGCCTATCTAATTCAATCACTTTGCTTACCATTTATTATGCGTAGTTCTATGCAAATTAGAAACTCCTTTCTAATTTCATTTACTCTGGCCAGAGATTCCTGAACTAGCATAAGTGGATCAGCCTTGAACATTCGCTTCCTTCACTGGAAGGGGTAGATCCTTTATTGATCATACACTATCTTCATGTACAAATTCCTATACCCAGAAGAGCCCTAATAATTGTCCCTGGAGACTAAGAACTAAACCAAAGCATAGTTCAGTGTACAAAAGATGACTATGATGACCTCAAGTCTAAGGATACTTGTACAACTATCACTATGTGAACAACTGCTGACACGTGAGTGAACTCCATCAGTTGTTCAGCTGTGCGAGTCATGTTCAGTGAACTTATTCCATAATAAGCACCTACATACTAGCTATAGTGTCACCACACAAATGTCTATGAGAACAGACATCCTTCATAATGAAGCAAGCATAGTATGTACCGATCTTTGCGGATTATTAATTACCAGTTAGTAATCCTATGACCAGGAACTATTTAAGTTTAGAGTTATCATCTTTTTAGGTCTCACTATTATGATCTCATCATAATCCATAAAAAGCTTTACTCTAAACTATGGTATATCTTATTTACACACTTAAATAGATAAAGCCCGTAATAAAAACAAAACAAGTCTTTATTAATATCAATGAAATCAAAACAGATTACATAAAAGTTATTCCTAAATCCTAATACATGATTGGACTTAGGACATATTCCTTTCATACACAAGGTGTTTGATAAAAGGCCTGTAAGATACTAGCTTCAGAGAATATTAGAGAGAGAGAATAAGAGAGATTAGAGAAAGAAAAGTAGGTAAAAGATTATAAAATCTTTTAACTCCCATATATATAATCTCTTTTTGATAACTGTTATGATTGAAGCAGAACAGACTTTAGACACCTGGCAGCATATCATTAGTCGAAACATTATTAGTGGGCACCGGTAATAAGCAGTAATAAATGTACATATGCAGTGTTTCAAGGAAAACATGCTTCCCACTAACCAAATTATTATGACTGTTTTTATCTCACGTAATTATATTCTGATAAAATATGACCGTTACAATATTTACCACAAATAAGTCAAGTAAATAAATAATGCCACATAAGCATCAGAGCTTCCATCAGGATTTAATATCAGAACTTGACTATTATGAGATTTTAACGGTCATCAGAATATGGCTTCTGTACTCAAAAAGTGAATGTCAGTTTCTGTGATTCTTCATACAAATACTGACTTGTTTCTTCAGAGTTTAAGCATCAGAACTTCCATCAGAACTTGTCCTCAGAATTTATGCAAATGACACTTAACTATTTGTCAAAAATAACTTAATCACCACAATAATTTTCATCATTCATATAGAGTGAAAGTGTGTGCATTAGCAAAATATTAGATAAGAAATAAAGCATAACTCAGAAAAGTGCTTAAAATCTGTCATTAATAGTGAAGTCTACTATAGAATAAATTGATGCAAGAATCCACCTCAACTGTTTGTGCTCATTTTATGCATCTTTTGAAATTCCTTTTTACAGTGACTTCTCAGTGTAAGTGAGTCACAACTGCTATCAGAATTTATGCTATTATCAGAGTATTTCTCCAGTAATCAGAGAATATGAAAAGTCACCAAGAAAAATTTATTTGCTTTTCTAATGCATCTAACTTAATACCAGCAATGCACTTGGGTCTTCCCTTCCACATATTTACTCTAGATCTCAAAGGAGTACCTGACTTCAATTTTCTTTTCTTTTCTTTAGATAAGTGAGGCTTATCAAGCATGTAGTTCATCCTTAAGATTTACTGACATCAGAATTTGACAGATAAGAAGCAAGAATCTAGTTTGTGACTTAGTAAAAAGATACACAAAGTAAATTTGACTAAGCTCATCATCAGAATTTGCTTGTATTATTGAATTTCCACATAAACATCTAATTCAAACATGGGATTTTCAGTATGTTAAAGACTACTAGGTCAGCATCTAGCACAATAATCCTCATCGGATTGAATAGTCATAGAACATTCAAAACACTATCATAGTATATAGATCCACATCAGATAACAATCAGTATTTAATGTATTACAATTTAAGCACAGATTACAGGAGATAAGACAATCTGTAAACACTGATCATAAAGTTTAATGCATGAAAACAAAAACTAAGCAGATTTTGAGAAAGAACCTGAAACCATTCCAAGTTCATTTACCAGTCTTGTAAAAGTAGCTTCACATAGTGGTTTTGTGAAGATATCTACTAGTTGTTGATCTGTTGGAACAAAATACAATTCCACTATACCTTCCATCACATGTTCCCTTATGAAATGGTACCTAATGCTGTTGTTCTTTGTCATTGAGTATTGAACTGGATTACCTGTCATAGCAATAGCACTTTGATTATCACAGTAAATAGGTATTTTAGAAAATTCTAACCCATAGTCCAGTAACTGATTCTTCATCCAAAGAATCTTTGCACAACAGCTTCCTGCAGTAATATATTCTGCTTCTGCAGTTGATGTGGAAATTGATTTCTGTTTCTTGCTAAACTAAGAAACCAATCCGCCTCCAAGAAATTGGCAGCTTCCACTAGTGCTTTTCATGTCTATTTTGCATCCTGCAAAATCTGTACCTGAGTAACCTATTAGCTTAAAATCTGATTCTCTAGGATACCACAATCCTAGATCAGCTGTACCCTTGGGGTACTTGAAAATTCTTTTCACAGCTATTAGATGAGGTTCTCTTGGATCAGCCTAAAATCTTGCACAAAGACAGGTAGCATACATGATATCAGGTCTACTTGCAGTTAAATAGAGTAATAAGCCAATCATACCTCTGTAGTTAGTACAATCTACTGATGCTCCAGTATCTTTCTCTAACTTGGTTGCAGTGGCCATGGGAGTGGATGGAGTTGAACAGTCTTACATTCCAAATTTCTTCAGTAAATTTTTGATGTACTTGGATTGATTGATAAAAGTACCTTCTTCATTTTGCTTGACTTGAAGTCCCAAAAAATAGCTAAGTTCTCCCATCATACTCATTTGATATCTTGACTGCATTAGCTTTGCAAACCTTTCACAGAGTTTGGCATTTGTAGAACCAAATATGATATCATCAACATATATCTGTACCAAAAGTAAGTCCTTTCAATGGTTGAGGTAGAACAGTGTTTTATCAATTATACCTCTGTGAAATCCACTTTCCAGAAGAAATTGAGTTAAAGTGTTTTATCAATTATACCTTTGTGAGCTTGCTTAAGGCCATAAAGTGCTTTATCAAGTCTGTAGACATGATTAGGAAATTATGGATCTACAAATCCCTGAGGTTGTTTAACATATACTGTAACACCCCCAAATCCGGGGTCGGGGATCCGGGTTGTCACGAGTTCCATTTCCCTTAATAACACATAATTCTTAATAAACAATCAACTACTGCGTACTGTGACCCCACAATATACACACACACCAAAAGTTATAGTCTCAGAGATGAATACCAAAATAACACGAGTCATTTTATTTCACAATTATAAGTCATTACACCTCAAAAGGGTTTCTGAATAAATTAACATATTCTTTGCCATTATTACAATTCATAAATACACATAAGTCTAATATATCAATAGTTGAAAACCTGGTCTATTAGTAGTTCCTACCTCAGCTACAGCGTCATCAACGCCTACAGGAAACTGCAAGACGTTTCCTATCCGCTTGCGAATTGGGAGCTTAGTCCTGTTCATTTTGTCTATCTATTGTTGTGTGATGAAAGAAGAAAGCAAGGGTGAGCAACAAGCCCACCAAAATAATATGTATAATGATTAACAATGTATGAGCATTCTCATCATAATACTCATGAAAGTCTTGGTCAAGCAGATATGAACCAAGTTTGATATCTTAACGTGACCAAGTCGCAAAATATTCAGTATATATGTATATATACTTTTTCAAAAACTTGGAAGTCCTCTACCACGCATAATATACACCGAGTTCCAGTTTATAATTGTATAAAAATATCGTTGCAAGGTGATCTCATATATCTAACCTTGTCTCAACGTCTTTCTGAAAGTCTTTGTCATGAGTAAGATAATTATTTACTATATATAAGTTTAAAAGATGAAGTTACAAGATAATCCAATATACTTATATCTTTTCTGAATGCTACTTGAACTACCACCGTTCAAGTTATAATTAGTTTCAAAAGTTCATCACATAGATGAGGCTACAAGATAAGACTTGAATAAATTTAATCTTTGAAATATCATTCAAAAGAAATGAAGTTACGAGATACTTCACTAAGTCCCGATATATGTATACACCTATATATATATATATATATAGGTGTATAAGCAATTGAATTGATAATCGAATATCAAGATTACAAAACAGGCATGCATATAAATGTCATATCACATGCTCCAATATATCACAAGACTTTGCTAATAATAACCATGCACTTATCTCAAGATAATGCATCAATATATTACATCACAATAAAAGTATAACAGGTAGAAAACTTGCCTGAGTGTTCTGGGATAGACTTAAGCTTAGAGTGGGTCCGGTAACCTATGAACAACAATATAATCCGTAATTAGACCACAGTCGCTTAAGAAACTAGTCAAAACTCACTCAAACCCTAACGGTCGCTTACATACTCAACGATTCACATAAGTCGCTCGAGTACCCTCGGCTCCACCATTTTTAATAAATTAACTGTTACGAATTTTAAGGCGACGCTTTCGCGAATACCCTACCAACTGACCCTTTAACCTTACATAATTATTTCATACTCCAAATAGTCATTTAAGGACCTTAACCAAGGTTTCAAAGTAATGCGAGGGTAAATGGTTCGTTCGCGAAACGCCGTTACTTAAAACGGTCATTTCTCCTAAACCAAACATTGGATTAAAGCGAACCACATATAAAAACGAGCATTAAGAAGTCCTAATAAAATATCTAATACCTAATACCTAATAAAATATCATCGCGTTGTTGCTCCTCAACCTCAGGGTTCGGAGTCCTGCTACCATATATGATAACGAACTACGCCTCTATCACGATATTTATAAGGGTTCCCCTAAAGGTTTTAACTGTCAGTACTACATTAGGTAGTCCGACTATGAACTTGGCAAGAGTTCTTATTTATCTTAGTGAACTTATTATTTTAACGTCAATTCATCTCTGAGGTTTATAACGCTTAGCTCTGATACCATTTCTGTAACACCCCCAAATCCGGGGTCGGGGATCCGGGTTGTCACGAGTTCCATTTCCCTTAATAACACCCAATCTTAATAAACAATCAACTACTCTGTACTGTGACCCCACAATAAACACACACACCATAAGTTATAGTCTCAGAGATGAATATCCAAAAATAACACGAGTCATTTAATTCCACAATTATATGCCATTACACCTTAAAAGGGTTTTTGAATAAATTTATATATTCCTTGCCATTATTACCATTGATAAAGATACATAAGTCTGGTACATCAAAAGTTGAAAGCCTAGCCTATTGGTAGTTCCTACCTCAGCTACAGCGATATCAACGCCTATAGGAAACTGCAGAATGTTTCCTATCCGCTCGCGAATTGGGAGCTTGGTCCTGTTCATCTTGTCTATTTGATGTTGTGTGATGAAAGAAGAAAGCAAGGGTGAGCAACAAGCCCACCAAAATAATATGTATAATAACTAACAATATATGAGCTTTCTCATAGTACACATGAAAGTCTTGGTCAAGAAGACATGAACCAAGCTGATTTCTTAACGCGACCAATTCGCAAAATATTCAGTATATATATACATATATACTTTTCACAATCTTTCAAATCCTCTGACATGTATAATATACACAGAGTTCCCGTTTATAACTGTATAAAATATCGCTGCAAGGTGATCTCATATATCTAACATTGTCTCAACGTTTTTCCGAAAATCTTTGACATGCACAAGATAATCATTTACTAGATATAAGTTTAAAAGATGAAGTTACAAGATACTCCAATATACTTATATCCGAATACTACTTGAACTACCACCGTTCAAGGTATAATCAGTTTCAAAAGTTCATCACATAGATGAGACTACAAGATAAGACTTGAATAGATTCAATCCTTGAAATATCATTATAAATAATGAAGTTACGAGATACTTTATTAAGTCCCGATATATATATATACACCTATATATATACATTCATACACTCCTTTAAAACCTCTGTTATAAAAATAATAAACAGAGTTGCAATATCCAATGAATTTGGAAAGGAGAAAACCTTGGCATAAACCTGATATCTTGCTGATTCGGCAAAGATACCAATAAGTAACCTTTTCTACTAGTAGATGGACGAATTCCCCACTGGTCATAACCCTGGCCGCAATAGGACCTTATGCTGGACTGCCACTCAGCCACTTATGCATTTGATGGACTCCCACTGAGCCACTTATACTTTTATGGACGCCCACTGAGCCCATGTTGCTTATGCCGACTCAATAGATGGACTTACTTCCCGAACGTTGGGTAAATAATCAATTCATTTATCAAAATAGCAACCTCGTTGCGAATATAAAATACACCTCAGAGCCGGATCCTTTAGATTTTTGAACGAGTATTCAAGTCCCCTTCAAAAAGGGAGATCTTAAATTTTAAAACGAGTTTTGGGATCCGCTCTAAACTTTAAAAGTCATTTTGAAGACTCGAAAATATTTTTAAGAATGTTTGGGGTACTGCTGATTTATTAAAATAAATCAGTCCAGATATATTAGAAAATATCTGAATATTATTATTTAAATAATATTCCCAAAAAGGATAATCTCTACAAAAATAATCGAAGTAGAAGTGTAAACTCATACTTGAAATGGGTTTTAAATAACCAAAGATATACTTATACGAAAGTACTATCTTTATTTGAATAATCAAAAAAATAAGTTTGATTATCGAAATATTATTCTTTAATAAAATAAAGAATATTACTTAGTAAATAATCGGAGTCATAAGTCCTCGAATGAATATTCAAAATAATATTCATTAATAAAATAAACGGACTCATAAGCCTCCGAATGAATATTCAAAATAATATTCATTAATAAAATAAACGGAGTTATAAGCCCCCGAATGAATATTCGAAATAATATAAACTAAGTCATAAGTCCTCGAATGAATATTCAAGTAATATTCATTAAATAATATAAACTTATCGAATAAACCTTATTCGATTAATAGTTTTGAAAACTATATCAATATATATATATAAATATATATATATCATATACTCGGGAACATCTACTCCCAGTTTTGGAAAAGGGTTCACCTTTGGGTCCCCTATACTCAGGGTATACGCAACTACTGCTTATCTCTAGCATATGTATTATGCAACTAATAAGCATTTGAATCAACAATTAGATATCAAGATTACGAAACAGACATGCATATAAATATCATATCACATGCTCCAATATATCGCAAGACTTTGCTAATAATAACCATGCACTTATCACAAGATAATGCATAAACATATATACATCACAACAACAGTATAACGAGTAGAAAACTTGCCTGAGCGACTGGGGGTTATAAATGGCTTGGGGCGATTCTGGTAACCTATAAACAACATATAAGTTGGAATTAAACCAAAGTCACTTGTAAATCTATACTTTAACCAAATTAGACTCTAACGCTCGCTTTGCGCTTACTGATTCTCTTAAGTCGCTCGAGTACCCTCGGCTCCACAATTTTTAATAAATTAACCATTAAGGGTTTTAAGGCGATTCTTTCGCGAGTACCTTACCAACTTCCTAATCCACTTTACATAAATGTTTCATACCCCAATTAGTCACTTAAGGTCTTTAACCTATGTTTCAAAGTAAGGCGAGGGGTAATGGTTCGTTCGCGAAATGCCGTTACTTAAAACGGTCGTTTCTCCTAAACCGTACATCGCAATCAAACGAACTACATATCAAAATGAAGCTTGTTACATGAACTATCTAATCATGACAATGGTCAAAACCTAGTAGTGACTTCACGGGTCCTAATGTTAAGAGCAAAAACAGTCTAAAGTAAATCGGACATTACGACGGCTATGTTTACGCGATTACCCAAATTTAAAACACTCCAATTCAACCCACAATCAATCCACTATCACAACCCAATAAAAACCCCATCCATACTACATCATAACAGCCCCAACAACTCAACATTAACAATTTATACTTATTCTTAAACTTGAATTTAACTACACTTAAGTTCATTAATCAACAATCCAAGAATTACCACTCCAAAACTTCGCAAAACTAACTAATCTCTACATTCACAACAAGCAAGCCTCCCTTGAATTGAAATCAACAAACCTAAACCTAATTACTCAAATAAAGTTAGGGTTTGGAGGGGTTATACCTTCCTTGGAGAGTGGAGAATCAAGAGAATGGCTTGAAATCACCCTTAAAGTCCTTATCCAAGCTTAAACTAAACAAAACTTCAAGAACAAAAATTTTAGTTCTTGAAAAACACTATTCACCATCTTCTTTCATGATTTTTAGGAAGAGATTATGAAGGATTTAGGAGCTCAAACTTATAGGATATCCATAACTATGCATAAGGAGTCTTAGATAAATACCTTGCAATTTAACAAAGCTTGGAACTAGGTTTCTGATTTTTCTTTCTTTGGAAAAGAAGAAAAGCCGTGAGCAAAGATGAAGAATAGTGAAAAAATTTGTGTTTTTGGTGAAAATAAAGTGTTGGCTTGGTTGGTTGACCTTTTGACTTGTTTTGTTACCTTTTTACCATGGTAATTTTTTGTGTGGTTCTAATTCAACCAACAACACACTTGCTTGGTCATGCTTATGTCACCATGTGATGTCACCCTCCCTCCTTTGTCCTCTTCTCATTGGTTTGATGACATCATCCCCACTAATCTCTTTGATTAGCTTTTAATTATTGGATAATGACCGCTGATCTGTTATACGGTTCGCTTAACTTTCGTTTATCGTTTATCGTTTATCGTTTGAGGGATCATACCCGGGATCTTATTACTTAGGTTCCCTTAACCTTTCTCAATACATTACATTCCTTTTATGATCCTCAATGAAAATCCTTGAATTTAAATCCTTTTTATCATGTTACCTTATACTCAATTCTTTCGATATCTGGTGGATTTTTGGGAAAAATCAAAGTGTTCGGATTTGGATTCTGACGATCTTTACATACACTTATATACCACATAGAGTACTAATAATATCTCAGAAGATCAATAAAAGAACCCCTACATAGTGTGGTATGAAAAGTTTTCTTATTCAGCATAATCAGCAAAAGCACTATTCATAAGGGTTTCGAAAATTCCAAAATTTGGGGTAACCCTGACGGACGGGGAAAAACTTTTGAGCCCACACTATGTAGTGCATGAGAAAACGAGTTTCAGAGTTGATATTACGACTATACGTATCAAATAAGTGTATGTAAACGCTATTAGTTTCCGAAGAAAACGAACTTTGAAAAACGACCGTATTTACGACTCATAGAGGATTACGGGAATCACAATATAATTACGATATTAAAACCTAATGGATTTATATTCAAGTAGGATAAATAAAAATATAAGGAATAAATACGAAAGGAATTACGTCGCGAAACAATTACGAGTAAGTATTACATAAACGTTTAAGCACACGAGCGAACGCGTAAATGATTAAATAAACGTAACACACTAACTAAACCATGGTAAGGAAGTAACCATGGTTACTTCATCAAATAGTGAGCTAACCATAGGATGATCAAGCTAGCAAGCTAACCATGTAGTTTAGCTTGTAACTTAGCAAGCTATTAAGATTTGTCCCTAAGATTTGCAACTAAGAATTAACCTAGAATGCTATACTAGGAGAATAAAATCAATTTCAAGATATCAACCCATCTTCCTAGAAGCAACCTAGAAAAACAACCAAGCTAAGCAACCAAGAGGAGTATAAATACCCCCTTGATGCTTCCATTCAGCCCTAATGAAAAAGGGGAAGAATTCAAATTCAAAACTCCAAGTTCTAGCTCTTGTAAAATCATCCAATTAATTCTCAAGCCTCCTAGAAATTAAACTAAGGTAAGAAAATTCTTTCATCTCTTTTTATCAAGGTTTGATGGGTGAAATAAATTCAAGAAACTCACTAGTGAATAGTGTGAATAGTAACCTCTCTTTGGTTTCTTAATTTCAATGGTGGTTTTAGGTTCTAAAAATCATACCAAGCACTTCCAAGCCTCCACCATCCTCAAGAACACATCTCAAGATTTCAAGAAATGTAAAAATCTTTGGCCCAACTTTATTTAAGATTCATTTTTGAGATCCATTTAGTATGTGGTAGAAAACCTAGTGTAATGAGTATTATTGATGAAATCTTAATGATTAAGATAAGTAGATTTAAGGTTGGTTGTTGTTGCCTCAAGAACATAAAGTTCTTGAGAGGAATTTGTGTGTTGATGATGATATGATGATTGTTGGTGGTTGTGTTAAGATTAGGGCGTTAACGAAACCCCGATCGTAAATGTAACTTCGTTAAAACCAACAAATCGTAACTTTAAGTTTCTGCAGAAAGTCCCGAAGTTGTAAACTGTAGTTTCTTGAAAAATAACCTTTTTTTAGGATAGACAATGTTATAAGGATCGTTTAGGCGCTTGAATCGCTTGATTCCTATTTACAGATCAAAAGTTATGACTGTTTTAGTAAAAGTGATTTACGCGACAAAAACTGCTACGAATTACGAACTTTGAAAATATAAAGGATAGACTTAAAAGTGTTCATAAATAATGAAATTTTTACAGAGAGTAACATATTTAGTTTAACTGCCATAAAAATTTCAAGTGAAAATAATGTGAACCTAAGATACTTAGGAAAAATGAGAATAAGAATCCATAAGCGGAGCCGACGGCGATAATAAGAATGAACCTAAGATACTTAGGAAAAATGAAGTTACCATAATGTGAATATGACTTAAAGGAATAATAAGGGTAGTATAAGTTGAGAGGGTGCATAATAAGTAGTGCATGAGTGCGAGTTGCCGTAAATTAGAACGGAACCTAACAAAATTAAATGTGTTTATGGTTATAGATTTCCGAGCGGAATATAGAGCATCCTCCACCTCGAGATACCCAGGCAAGTTTACGAACCCAACTCCATTTTACTGTTGTGTTGTGAAAGGATTGTTTTACTATCATTGCATAAATACCATGCTTTCCATGATACGTAATTGTTGAATTTCGCATAATGTAGCGATGTTGTACGATAAATTATATATCGTGAAATGTTATTTCGCTTTAAGCGTGACGTATTATATAAGACCGAGAGTTGGTCGGGATTTAAAATAAAATCCGGGAATCATTTCCGGTGATATTATAGGACGGTTATAAGTCCATAGTAGTACGTTTTAAAGGGACTCAATGTCCACTTACGAAACATTAAAACACCTCGAACTTTTATTAAAACAATTTCCCAACAATCATATTCCCTCAACTATATTTCATTGTTCGAATAATAAACACTATTTACTTATTCCTTTATTATGGGAGTAGTATACTCCAACGATTATTTATTTCAAACCCGATTAATCATTATATATTATTAATTATGTAGACACAAACTAGTTGAGGAATATTATTTTAAATATTCTTTTAGAGAGTAAACTCATTCGAGGTTTAATTATTTATCGACTATTATTTATTATTCTTAAAGGGTTTATTATTGATTTGAAAATCATAGATCCTGATTTAAAATATACTTTCTGATTTCGGAATATCATTCAAATAATTTCAGATCGTCGGTGAATATTATCCCGACTTATTTAATATGTTGGATATAGTTTCAAGGAGAAATTTTTTCCCCTTATTAATTACAAGTTGACAACGGTCAACTCACATCCTTAGTACTTCCTCCGAAATTATCGGAAGTACGTATATACATATATATACACTTATATCTTAAAGAGATAAGCTATTTTTATCAGCAAGCAAAACGCTTGGGGAACTTCGATGTGGTTCGAGTTCTCGAGGTTGATAAAATTCTTTTAAAGGACAAAGGAGGGGTAGACTCTGGTACTATGTGTGCTAGATGGACTACCAAAGGTACCGCAGGTGAAGGTACTCAGTGTACTCAAGAACTTGTGAAGTATGTGTATACCCGAAAATGGGACACGTAGCCCGAATGCGGCAAGGGTGATAACCGGGATACGAAGGTGTTGTCCTTTTACTAGTAAAAAAGGTTACTATTATCGTATTATGACTGATCATCGTATATGGTGGCTCCAACGAGTGTCCTAATTCTTCCAATTGAAATTGAGATGCAATACCGTAATCCAAGCCTAGGTGCTGGGATTACTATTAAGGTATTCGCAGGATATTAAAATCCCTTAAAGAATTGTTTTCATAAAAAGGTGTGTATCACCAAGGAAAACTATTTTCGAATAAAACATAAATATCAAATATGATGTTATCATACAGTCATTTTCATACTGTACATTATTATGCTGGGCATTATAGCTCACACTTGTTTTCTTAAATTGACACAACACAACAGTGAATCAGGATGCCTGCCATGAGAACCATAACCAGGAAGCGAGTAGGAAATGGCCAGCTGTTCCGTAGATTGTTTGGTGTTGTACCACAGGTAGTCAAAATAAGCTGGATTAGTTTTTAGTTGTTTATAGTTCGGCTTATTTATAAGTATGACTTATGTAAGGTAATAAACAAGAAACGTATATTTAGCCGGCGGACTAGCCTTACCTATAGGTCACTCCCCGGTAAGATTAATTACTTTTGGGTTGTAATAATTATCACTTGATGGTTGACAATTACTTTAGTTATGATGGTTCATTTCCAAGACAATAACCTGTAAGTTTGTGTGTGTGTGATAAGTATGGGGTCGTGAAGCGTGAGTATTTATATACTGTAGTGTGAGTTGTGTGAGTTTAGATGGCGTGGCTTCCTAGACTCCTGACCCCGGGTTTTGGGGCGCCACAGAAATGGTATCAGAGCCTTAGGTTATCAAATCTTGGAAACGATAGGACATAAAATACGTAGACATAAGAATAATAAAATAATCAATTAGAACTCAAGTCTAGTTCGTCGTCGGGCTACACGGGTAGTCTTGACCGTTTTACCCTTAAAGGAATTCCAACTCTAAGTTAGTAACACCTTGCATATTGTGTCAGGTGCCAGTGGAGCCTAGGAGGGAGGTTGATCATGTTGATGATGTTATGATTCCTGAGGGTGACCCTATTACCGAGCCAAAGAGCCCCCCCATTGATGATTCAGACGATGACCCTACTGAGGATGTCCTAGAGGAGGAGACTAACTTTCATGTCCCCATAGCTAATGGCGTAGTATGGAGGGATGTAGAGATGTACCCTCACCAGGCTATTCGCTCTCCTACACCACCCCTAGGGATCCAGAGCCCTATGCCTTATACTGATGATGATGATAATGAGGAGGCGATACGTGCACAGTTCCACGAGGTTCATGGCATATCCTCTAGCGACCCAGATTCACCTCTACCGCCACCGGCGACCATGCATGTAGCCGTACACGACTGGATAGTGGGTCAGCTTAACGCTGAGATCACTACGGCATCTGCTCGCATTGTGGAGTTATGTCAGGCACTGACAGCTGAGAGAGCCACCCGACTAGGATACCCAGGAGATTTCAGAGCTACTTCCCCAGCCATAGCCCGCAGAGAGATCGATGGGATCGAGCTCCATACCAGGGTTCAGATGAGGATGACAGCAGTGGGAGGATAATTCCCGGTAGTTGATGCAGAGCTGATGATTGCAGGAGTGATGAAGAGGGTGCGTGACCTCACTTGCAGTGATAGTGACTGAGAGACTAGTGACTAGATATGGACCTTGAAGAAGGTTGGGTGACTTGTCACCAATTTTGGTAGGATAGCTAGTAGTAGATAGCGTTCCTAGCCCTTCAGGGTACACGGCTTATGTATTTTCATTTCAGTATTCAGAACTAGTAGTGATGGATTGTAATCAGGCATGTATGAACTCGGCTAGTTGTTTCACCCCCAAGATATAAGTGGGAGATCTTATTAATATACATCTAAGCAGTTATTAAGAAATGATGTCTATATTATTGCACATTATAAGAACTTGCTAGATAATAACTGACATGCTTACATATGAATAAAATAATCTAACTGTTATAATTACAACTATGTTGACTAATATTCATTATCAGAACAATGCCACCCCGTAGAAGAGGAACCAGGGCATAGCCCGCAGAATCTGTTAACCAACAACGAGGTGAACCTGACCCTGTAGTGAATGAGGAAAGTGAAGAAGACCTAGACTATAATGAATATAATGAGGAAGAATATGTAGAAGAAGAGGCTGAGGATACCCATCAGGGAGGGAACCCCATGAATGAATTTATGGAACTATTAAGAGTGAATCTGAACTGACAGCCTATTCCACCATAGCCACATGCTGCCCAACAGACTGCAACTACTGCCTTTAGAGCCTTCAAATCTCTCAAACCCCCAGAGTTTCTAGGATCTGCCGACCCCGTTGAAGCACGGGCTTGGTTCAAAGAGATAGAAAAGTCCTTCGAGATACTAGGTGTTGAGGAATGACATAAGATCATTTTCACTTCTTACATGATGAAAGGAGAAGCTAACTACTGGTGGGAGTCCAAACGAAACCTAGAAACTGATGTTGTGATTCAATGGGATAGATTTACCCGACTGTTCTTAGACAAGTACTTCCCTAGGTTTATGGAAACCCAGATGGAGATTAAGTTTCTGGAGTTTAAATAGGATAAGATGACTGTGGCAGAATATGAGGCCAAATTTACTGAGTTGTCGATATTTGTGCCTGAGTTCTTGAATACCAAAGAAAAGAAAGCGCGAAGGTTTCAGCTTGGTCTGAAACAGTGGATACAGAACTGAGTAGCAGTGTTAAAGCTGACAGACTACGCCACCTTAGTGCAGAAAGCCTCGATTGTTGAAGATGGCAGTGAGCAGAGTGTGAAGGAAAAGGAAAATAGGAAGAGGAAGATAGGAAGCCCAGAAATAGGAACAGGAATTGGAGCCTTCCGAGCAGGTTCGTCAGGGGAGCGGTGTCCCGACCTGCACGAGGCCCCGGATTCAGAAAGGCCCCAAGCGAGAGTGTTGGCCAGGGCGGCGGACAATCTAGGGCAACATTTCATAGCCAACCACGTGCCCCAATACCAGAGTGTCAAACCTGTAAGAAGAGACACATTAGAGTGTGTACCCAGACAAGAGCCCCTTTGAGATGTTACCGGTGTGACCAAATCGGACACCTTGCCAACAACTACACCCGACCCAATGTAACGTGTTTTTAATATGGAAAGGTAGGACACCTGAGAAAGGATTGCCTAACGTTGAAGCCCCAGCCTCAGGGATGAGCAAAGCTGCATCCAACCGACCCCCAGCTGCTAGGACCTTCAACATGACTGTTCAAGATGCTTTCTGAAACACTGACGTGATAGCAGGTACCCTTTTGTTAAATTCTGAACATGCAAATGTCCTATTTGATTCTGGAGCAACCAAGTCTTTTATATCTCAAGATTTTGCTAAAAAGTTAAAACTTAATGCCATACCCTTACGTGAGATATTACGAGTGGAAATAGGAAACAAAGAAATAATTCCTGTAAATCAAGTACACCCTAAGTGCAAGTTGAAATTAGAAGGGAAGATCTTCGAGGTTGACCTAATCCCATTCGCGTTAGGATAATTTGATGTAATCTTAGGAATGGATTGGTTATCCAATAACGGAGTGCAAATAGATTGTGAACGGAAGAAAGTAAAGATAAGAGTACAGAATGAAAAAGAAGTAGTGTTTAAAGGTCAACGACAGAACCAGAAATTTCTAACCATGCCACAAGCAAAAAGATTATTAAGAAAAGGTAACGAGACCTATTTGGCTTATCTGGTAGAAACCAATAAGGAAGTCCATAATATACAGGACATACCCGTAGTAAATGAATTCGAGGATGTATTTCCAGAGAACTTACCAGGATTGCCACCTGACCGAGAAATAGAGTTCGCTATAGAGTTATCACCAGGAATGGCACTAGTATCCAAGGCCTCATATAGGCTAGCCCCAGTTGAGATGAAGGAACTAGCTTCTCAACTGCAAGAGTTATTAGATAATGGAATGATAAGGCCCAGTGTATCGCCATGGGGAGCGCCAGTACTGTTCGTAAATAAAAAGGACGGTAGTATGAGATTATGCATAGACTATCGAGAGCTGAATAAGTTGACTATTAAGAATAGGTACCCTCTCCCCAGAATTGATGACCTATTCGACCAACTCAAGGGAACTGTACATTTTTCCAAAATAGATTTAAGAACAGGTGATCACCAGTTGAAAATCAAACCGGAAGATATTACGAAGACTGCTTTTTGCACTAGGTATGGACACTATGAGTTCTTAGTTATGTCGTTTGGGTTAACCAATGCACCCGCAGCCTTTATGGATTTGATGAACAGAGTGTTCAAAAAGTACCTGGATATATGTGTGATAGTTTTTATAGACGATATTCTGATCTACTCAAAGACAGAGCAAGAACACGCAGAACATATGAGGATAGTCTTGGAAATATTGAGGAATGAGAAATTGTATGCCAAGTTCTCGAAATGCAAGTTTTGGTTGAGAGAAGTTCAGTTTTTAGGACATGTGGTGAGTAGCAAAGTAGTTTTAGTTGACCCTGCCAAGATAGAGGTGGTATCCAATTGGGAAAGACCAACTACCCCAACGGAGGTTAGGAGTTTTGTGGGTTTAGCAGGATATTACCGAAGGTTCGTGCAGGATTTTGCTAAGATAGTCGGACCACTGACTAGACTTACCCGGAAGAGAGAAAAGTTTGTATGGACAGAAAAATGTGAGGAGAGTTTTCAAGAACTGAAAAGGAGGCTGGTGTCAGAACCAGTGCTCGCTCTTCCCGATGGAAAATGAGAGTTTGTGATATACAGCGACGCATCGCTTAAAGGGTTAGGATGTGTACTAATGCAGCACGGCAAAGTTATAGCGTATGCCTCTCAATAATTGAAGAAATATGAGAGCAGATACCCTATGCATGATCTAGAATTAGTAGCCATAGTGTTTGCCCTAAAAATTTGGAGACACTACCTATACGGTGAGAAATGTGAGATCTACACTGACCATAAAAGCCTCAAATATATTTTTACTCAAAAGGAATTGAACATGAGACAAAGGAGATGGTTAGAGTTGATAAAAGACTACGACTGTGAAATTTTGTATCACCCGGGTAAAGCCAATGTGGTGGCTGACGCCCTTAGTAGGAAGGAAAGACTCAAGATGATAATGACATCAAAGGAGTTATTTAAAGAATTTGAGAAGATGGAAATTGACGTGAGGATGACCGGTAAGGGAACAGAAGGATTATTTGAGTTTAAGCTAGTGCCAGAGCTGACTGAAAAGATACGAGTATGTCAGGAAAAGAAGATGAGTGAGGAAAGAGGAATATTGACCGGTGAAGAAGTAAGATGCGAGAAGGACGAGAAAGGGATCATGAGTTATGCGTCCCGGATTTGGATTCCAAATGTGCAAGAATTAAAGGATGAGCTGCTGCACGAAGGGCACAGCTCTAGATATAGAATCCACCCAGGAAGTACAAAAATGTACCGTGACCTTAAGGAATATTATTGGTGGCCTAACATGAAGAGAGAAGTAGCAGAGTGGGTTAGCAAGTGCTTGACATGCCAAAGAGTGAAGGCTGAACATCAACGACCTAGTGGACTATTACAACCCCTAGAGATTCCGGAATGGAAGTGGGAGCATATAGAAATGGATTTTGTGACAGGCTTACCAAGAACAAAGACCAATCACGATGCCATATGGGTTATCATAGATAGATTGACCAAGTCCGCACACTTCCTACCAATCAACGAAAGATACACCGTAGACAAGTTGGTAGATATTTACTTGAAGTTAATTGTAGTGAGATACGGCGTTCCTGTAGCCATAGTGTCAGATAGAGACCCAAGGTTTAATTCCTGATTTTGGAGAAGCTTCTAGGAATGCGTAGGCACCAGACTAAACATGAGTACCGCTTACCACCCCCAGACTGATGGACAAAGTGAAAGGACTATATTAGACCCTAAAAGATATGCTACGAGTGTGTACCATTAATTTCAAGGGAACTGGGATGACCACTTACCCCTGGTCGAATTTGCTTACAACAATAGCTATCACGTTAGCATAGGAATGCCCCGGTATGAAGCTCTTTACGGAAGGAGATGTCGCTCTCCCCTATGTTGGGACGAAGTCGGAGAACACAAGATATTAGGACCGGAGTTAGTCCAGCAGACCAGAGAAATGGTAGGACTCATCAGGAAAAGACTGGTAGCAGCCCAGGACAGACAAAAGAAGTACGCCGACCAGACCAGGAAGGATAGGGAATATGAAGTAGGAGATTATGTGCTATTGAAGGTATCTCCGTGGAAAGGAGTGATGAGATTTGGAAAGAAAGGGAAGCTGAGTCCCAGATTCATAGGACCCTTTGAAATATTGAGGAGAATAGGACCTCTAACTTACGAGCTCGCCTTGCCTCCTAATTTGCAACAAGTACACAACGTGTTCCACGTGTCCATGTTAAGGAAGTACCATGCAGATGCACCACACATAATAGAATACGAGCAGGTAGATTTACAACCAGACCTGACCTACATCGAGCAGCCAGTAAGGATAATGGACCAGAAAGAACAAGTGCTGAGGAACAAGACTGTGAAGCTGGTTAGAATCTTATGGAGAAATCAAAATGTCGAAGATTCAACTTGGGAACTTGAAGACGCAATGAGGAATAGATATCCCCACTTATTTTCTAATTGATTCCGGGACGGAATCCTTGTTAGAGGGGAAGACTGTAATAACTCGAATTTTTAAGACCTTGTAAAACGTTTAAATGAATAGTAACCCTGACGGACGGGGAAAAACTTTTGAGCCCACACTATGTAGTGCATGAGAAAACGAGTTTCGGAGTTGATATTACGACTATACGTATCAAATAAGTGTATGTAAACGCTATTAGTTTTTGAAGAAAACGAACTTTGAAAAACGACCGTATTTACGACTCATTGAGGATTACGAGAATCACAATATAATTACGAGATTAAAACCCTACGGATTTATATTCAAGTAGGATAAATAAAAATATAAGGAATAAATACGAAAGGAATTACGTCGCGAAACAATTACGAGTAAGTATTACGAAAACGTTTAAGCAAACGAGCGAACGCGTAAACGATTAAATAAACGTAACACACTAAATAAAACATGGTAAGGAAGTAACCATGATTACTTCATCAAATAGTGAGCTAAACATAGGATGATCAAGCTAGCTAGCAAAATAGTGTGCTAAGGAAGCTAACCATGTAGTTTAGCTTGTAACCTAGCAAGCTATTAAGATTTGTCCCTAAGATTTGCAACTAAGAATCAACCTAGAATGCTATACTAGGAGAATAAAATAAATTGCAAGATATCAACCCATCTTCCTAGAAGAAACCTAGAAAATCAACCAAGATAAGCAACCAAGAGGAGTATAAATACCCCCCTTGATGCTTCCATTCAGCCCTAATGAAAAAGGGGAAGAATTCAAATTCCAAATTCCAAGTTCTATCTCTTGTAAAATCATCCAATTAATTCTCAAGCCTCCTAGAAATTAAAATAAGGTAAGAAAATTCTTTCATCTCTTTTTATCAAGGTTTGATGGGTGAAATAAATTCAAGAAACTCACTAGTGAATAGTGTGAATAGTAACATCTCTTGGGTTTCTTGATTTCAATGGTGGTTTTAGGTTCTAAAAATCAGACCAACCACTTCCAAGCCTCCACCATCCTCAAGAACACATCTCAAACTTTCAAGAAAGGTAAAAATCAAAGTGTTCGGATTTGGATTCTGACGATCTTTACATACACTTATATACCACATAGAATACTAATAATATCTCAGAAGATCAATAAAAGAACCCCTACATAGTGTGGTATGAAAAGTTTTCTTATTCAGCATAATCAGCAAAAGCACTATTCATAAGGGTTTCAAAAATTTCAAAATTTGGGGTAACCCTGACGGACGGGGAAAAACTTTTGAGCCCACACTATGTAATGCATGAGAAAACGAGTTTCGGAGTTGATATTACGACTATACGTATCAAATAAGTGTATGTAAACGCTATTAGTTTCCGAAGAAAACGAACTTTGAAAAACGACCGTATTTACGACTCATAGAGGATTACGGGAATCACAATATAATTACGATATTAAAACCTAATGGATTTATATTCAAGTAGGATAAATAAAAATATAAGGAATAAATACGAAAGGAATTACGTCGCGAAACAATTACGAGTAAGTATTACGTAAACGTTTAAGCAAACGAGCGAACGCGTAAATGATTAAATAAACGTAACACACTAACTAAACCATGGTAAGGAAGTAACCATGGTTACTTCATCAAATAGTGAGCTAACCATAGGATGATCAAGCTAGCTAGCAAAATAGTGTTATAAGGAAGCTAACCATGTAGTTTAGCTTATAACTTAGCAAGCTATTAAGATTTGTCCCTAAGATTTGCAACCAAGAATTAACCTAGAATGCTATACTAGGAGAATAAAATCAATTTCAAGATATCAACTTATCTTCCTAGAAGCAACCTAGAAAAACAACCAAGCTAAGCAACCAAGAGGAGTATAAATACCCCCTTGATGCTTCCATTCGGCCCTAATGAAAAAGGGGAAGAATTCAAATTCAAAACTCCAAGTTCTAGCTCTTGTAAAATCATCCAATTAATTCTCAAGCCTCCTAGCAATTAAACTAAGGTAAGAAAATTCTTTTATCTCTTTTTATCAAGGTTTGATGGGTGAAATAAATTCAAGAAACTCACTAGTGAATAGTGTGAATAGTAACCTCTCTTTGGTTTCTTAATTTCAATGGTGGTTTTAGGTTCTAAAAATCATACCAAGCACTTCCAAGCCTCCACCATCCTCAAGAACACATCTCAAGATTTCAAGAAATGTAAAAATCTTTGGCCCAACTTTATTTAAGATTCATTTTTGAGATCCATTTAGTATGTGGTAGAAAACCTAGTGTAATGAGTATTATTGATGAAATCTTAATGATTAAGATAAGTAGATTTAAGGTTGGTTGTTGTTGCCTCAAGAACATGAAGTTCTTGAGAGGAATTTGTGTGTTGATGATGATATGATGATTGTTGGTGGTTGTGTTAAGATTAGGGCGTTAACGAAACTCCGATCGTAAATGTAACTTCGTTAAAACCAACAAATCGTAACTTTAAGTTTCTGCAGAAAGTCCTGAAGTTGTAAACTGTAGTTTCTTGAAAAATAACCTTTTTTTAGGATAGACAATGTTATAAGGATCGTTTAGGCGCTTGAATCGCTTGATTCCTATTTACAGATCAAAAGTTATGACTGTTTTAGTAAAAGTGATTTACGCGACAAAAACTGCTACGAATTACGAACTTTGAAAATATAAAGGATAGACTTAAAAGTGTTCATAAATCATGAAATTTTTACAGAGAGTAACATATTTAGTTTAACTGCCATAAAAATTTCAAGTGAAAATAATGTGAACCTAAGATACTTAGGAAAAATGAGAATAAGAATCCATAAGCGGAGCCGACGGCGATAATAAGAATGAACCTAAGATACTTAGGAAAAATGAAGTTACCATAATGTGAATATGACTTAAAGGAATAATAAGGGTAGTATAAGTTGAGAGGGTGCATAATAAGTAGTGCATGAGTGCGAGTTGCCGTAAATTAGAATGGAACCTAACAAAATTAAATGTGTTTATGGTTATAGATTTCCGAGCGGAATCTAGAGCATCCTCCACCTCGAGATACCCAGGCAAGTTTACGAACCCAACTCCATTTTACTGTTGTGTTGTGAAAGGATTGTTTTACTATCATTGCATAAATACCATGCTTGCCATGATACGTAATTGTTGAATTTCGCATAATGTAGCGATGTTGTACGATAAAGTATATATCGTGAAATGTTATTTCGCTTTAAGCGTGACGTATTATATAAGACCGAGAGTTGGTCGGGATTTAAAATAAAATCCGGGAATCATTTCCGGTGATATTATAGGACGGTTATAAGTCCATAGTAGTACGTTTTAAAGGGACTCAATGTCCACTTACGAAACATTAAAACACCTCGAACTTTTATTAAAACAATTTCCCAACAATCATATTCCCTCAACTATATTTCATTGTTCGAATAATAAACACTATTTACTTATTCCTTTATTATGGGAGTAGTATACTCCAACGATTATTTATTTCAAACCCGATTAATCATTATATATTATTAATTATGTAGACACAAACTAGTTGAGGAATATTATTTTAAATATTCTTTTAGAGAGTAAACTCATTCGAGGTTTAATTATTTATCGACTATTATTTATTATTCTTAAAGGGTTTATTATTGATTTGAAAATCATAGATCCTGATTTAAAATATACTTTCTGATTTCGGAATATCATTCAAATAATTTCAGATCGTCGGTGAATATTATCCCGACTTATTTAATATGTTGGATATAGTTTCAAGGAGAAATTTTTTCCCCTTATTAATTATAAGTTGACAACGGTCAACTCACATCCTTAGTACTTCCTCCGAAATTATCGGAAGTACGTATATACATATATATACACTTATATCTTAAAGAGATAAGCTGTTTTTATCAGCAAGCAAAACGCTTGGGGAACTTCGATGTGGTTCGAGTTCTCGAGGTTGATAAAATTCTTTTAAAGGACAAAGGAGGGGTAGACTCTGGTACTATGTGTGCTAGATGGACTACCAAAGGTACCGCAGGTGAAGGTACTCAGTGTACTCAAGAACTTGTGAAGTATGTGTATACCCGAAAATGGGACACGTAGCCCGAATACGGCAAGGGTGATAACCGGGATACGAAGGTGTTGTCCTTTTACTAGTAAAAAAGGTTACTATTATCGTATTACGACTGATCATCGTATATGGTGGCTCCAACGAGTGTCCTAATTCTTCCAATTGAAATTGAGATGCAATACCGTAATCCAAGCCTAGGTGCTGGGATTACTATTAAGGTATTCGCAGGATATTAAAATCCCTTAAAGAATTGTTTTCATAAAAAGGTGTGTATCACCAAGGAAAACTATTTTCGAATAAAACATAAATATCATATATGATGTTATCATACAGTCATTTTCATACTGTACATTATTATGCTGGGCATTATAGCTCACACTTGTTTTCTTAAATTGACAAAACACAACAGTGAATCAAGATGCCTGCCATGAGAACCACAACCAGGAAACGGGTAGGAAATGGCCAGCTGTTCCGTAGATTGTTTGGTGTTGTACCACAGGTAGTCAAAATAAGCTGGATTAGTTTTTAGTTGTTTATAGTTCGGCTTATTTATAAGTATGACTTATGTAAGGTAATAAACAAGAAACGTATATTTGGCCGGCGGACTAGCCTTACCTATAGGTCACTCCCCGGTAAGATTAATTACTTTTGGGTTGTAATAATTATCACTTGATGGTTGACAATTACTTTAGTTATGATGGTTCATTTCCAAGACAATAACCTGTAAGTGTGTGTGTGTGTGATAAGTATGGGGTCGTGAAGCGTGACTATTTATATACTGTAGTGTGAGTTGTGTGAGTTTAGATGGCGTGGCTTCCGAGACTCCTGACCCCGGGTTTTAGGGCGCCACAGGAATGGTATCAGAGCCTTAGGTTATCAAATCTTGGAAATGATAGGACATAAAATACGTAGACATAAGAATAATAAAATAATCAATTAGAACTCAAGTCGAGTTCGTCGTCAGGCTACACGGGTAGTCTTGACCGTTTTACCCTTAAAGGAATTCCAACTCTAAGTTAGTAACACCTTGCCTATTGTGTCAGGTGCCAGTGGAGCCTAGGAGGGAGGTTGATCCTGTTGATGATGTTATGATTCCTGAGGGTGACCCTATTACCGAGCCAAAGAGCCCACCCATTGATGATTCAGACGATGACCCTACTGAGGATGTCCTAGAGGAGGAGACTAACCTTCCTGTCCCCATAGCTAATGGCATAGTATGGAGGGATGTAGAGATGTACCCTCACCAGGCTATTCGCTCTCCTACACCACCCCCAGGGATCCAGAGCCCTATGCCTTATACTGATGATGATGATAATGAGGAGGCGATACGTGCACAGTTCCACGAGGTTCATGGCATATCCTCTAGCGACCCAGATTCACCTCTACCGCCACCGGCGACCATGCATGTAGCCGTACACGACTGGATAGTGGGCCAGCTTAACGCTGAGATCACTACGGCATCTGCTCGCATTGTGGAGTTGTGTCAGGCACTGACAGCTGAGAGAGCCACACGACTAGGATACCCAGGAGATTTCAGAGCTACTTCCCCAGCCATAGCCCGCAGAGAGATCGATGGGATCGAGCTCCATACCAGGGTTCAGATGAGGATGACAGCAGTGGGAGGATAATTCCCGGTAGTTGATGCAGAGCTGATGATTGCAGGAGTGATGAGGAGGGTGCGTGACCTCACTCGCAGTGATAGTGACTGAGAGACTAGTGACTAGATATGGACCTTGAAGAAGGTTGGGTGACTTGTCACCAATTTTGGTAGGATAGCTAGTAGTAGATAGCGTTCCTAGCCCTTCAGGGTACACGGCTTATGTATTTTCATTTCAGTATTCAGAACTAGTAGTGATAGATTGTAATCAGGCATGTATGAACTCGGCTAGTTGTTTCACCCCCAAGATATAAGTGGGAGATCTTATTAATATACATCTAAGCAGTTATTAAGAAATGATGTCTATATTATTGCACTTTATAAGAACTTGCTAGATAATAACTGACATGCTTACATATGAATAAAATAATCCAACTGTTATAATTACAACTATGTTGACTAATATTCATTATCAGAACAATGCCACCCCGTAGAAGAGGAACCAGGGCACAGCCCGCAGAATCTGTAAACCAACAACGAGGTGAACCTGACCCTGTAGTGAATGAGGAAAGTGAAGAAGACCTAGACTATAATAAATATAATGAGGAAGAATATGTAGAAGAAGAGGCTGAGGATACCCATCAGGGAGGGAACCCCATGAATGAATTTATGGAACTATTAAGAGTGAATCTGAACTAACAGCCTATTCCACCATAGTCATATGCTGCCCAACAGACTGCAACTACTGCCTTTAGAGCCTTCAAATCTCTCAAACCCCCAGAGTTTCTAGGATCTGCCGACCCCGTTGAAGCACGGGCTTGGCTCAAAGAGATAGAAAAGTCCTTCGAGATACTAGGTGTTGAGGAATGACATAAGATCATTTTCACTTCTTACATGCTGAAAGGAGAAGCTAACTACTGGTGGGAGTCCAAACGAAACCTAGAAACTGATGTTGTGATTCCACGGGATAGATTTACCCGACTGTTCTTAGACAAGTACTTCCCTAGGTTTATGGAAACCCAGATGGAGATTAAGTTTCTGGAGTTGAAACAGGATAAGATGACTATGGCAGAATATGAGGCCAAATTTACTGAGTTGTCGATATTTGTGCCTGAGTTCTTGAATACCAAAGAAAAGAAAGCGCGAAGGTTTCAGCTTGGTTTGAAACAGTGGATACAGAACTAAGTAGCAGTGTTAAAGCTGACAGACTATGCCACCTTAGTGCAGAAAGCCTCGATTGTTGAAGATGGCAGTGAGCAGAGTGTGAAGGAAAAGGAAAATAGGAAGAGGAAGATAGGAAGCCCAGAAATAGGAACCAGGAATTGGAGCCTTCCGAGCAGGTTCGTCAGGGGAGCTGTGTCCCGACCTGCACGAGGCCCCGGATTCAGAAAGGCCCCAAGCGAGAGTGTTGGCCAGGGCGGCGGACAATATAGGGCAACATTTCATAGCCAACCACGTGCCCCAATACCATAGTGTCAAACCTGTAAGAAGAGACACATTAGAGTGTGTACCCAGACAAGAGCCCCTTTGAGATGTTACCGGTGTGACCAAATCGGACACCTTGCCAACAACTGCACCCGACCCAATGTAACGTGTTTTCAATATGGAAAGGTAGGACACCTGAGAAAGGATTGCCTAACATTGAAGCCCCCAGCCTCAGGGATGAGCAAAGCTGCATCCAACCGACCCCCAGCTGCTAGGACCTTCAACATGATTTTTCAAGATGCTTTCTGAAACACTGACGTGATAGCAGGTACCCTTTTGTTAAATTCTGAACATGCAAATGTCCTATTTGATTCTGGAGCAACCAAGTCTTTTATATCTCAAGATTTTGCTAAAAAGTTAAAACTTAATGCCATACCCTTACGTGAGATATTACGAGTGGAAATAGGAAACAAATAAATAATTTCTGTAAATCAAGTACACCCTAAGTGCAAGTTGAAATTAGAAGGGAAGATCTTCGAGGTTGACCTAATCCCATTCACGTTAGGAGAATTTGATGTAATCTTAGGAATGGATTGGTTATCCAATAACGGAGCGCAAATAGATTGTGAACGGAAGAAAGTAAAGATAAGAGTGCAGAATGAAAAAGAAGTAGTGTTTAAAGGTCAACGACAGAACCAGAAATTTCTAACCATGCCACAAGCAAAAAGATTGTTAAGAAAAGGTAACGAGACCTATTTGGCTTATGTGGTAGAAACCAATAAGGAAGTCCATAATATACAGGACATACCCGTAGTAAATGAATTCGAGGATGTATTTCCAGAGAACTTACCAGGATTGCCACCTGACCGAGAAATAGAGTTCGCTATAGAGTTATCACCAGGAATGGCACTAGTATCCAAGGCCTCATATAGGCTAGCCCCAGTTGAGATGAAGGAACTAGCTTCTCAACTGCAAGAGTTATTAGATAATGGAATGATAAGGCCCAGTGTGTCGCCATGGGGAGCGCCAGTACTGTTCGTAAATAAAAAGGACGGCAGTATGAGATTATGCATAGACTATCGAGAGCTGAATAAGCTGACTATTAAGAATAGGTACCCTCTCCCCAGAATTGATGACCTATTCGACCAACTCAAGGGAGCTGTACATTTTTCCAAAATAGATTTAAGAACAGGTGATCACCAGTTGAAAATCAAACCGGAAGATATTACGAAGACTGCTTTTCGCACTAGGTATGGACACTATGAGTTCTTAGTTATGTCGTTTGGGTTAACCAATGCACCCGCAGCCTTTATGGATTTGATGAACAGAGTGTTCAAAAAGTACCTGGATATATGTGTGATAGTTTTTATAGACGATATTCTGATCTACTCAAAGACAGAGCAAGAACACGCAGAACATATGAGGATAGTCTTGGAAATATTGAGGAATGAGAAATTGTATGCCAAGTTCTCGAAATGCAAGTTTTGGTTGAGAGAAGTTCAGTTTTTAGGACATGTGGTGAGTAGCAAAGTAGTTTTAGTTGACCCTGCCAAGATAGAGGTGGTATCCAATTGGGAAAGACCAACTACCCCAACGGAGGTTAGGAGTTTTGTGGGTTTAGCAGGATATTACCGAAGGTTCGTGCAGGATTTTGCTAAGATAGTCGGACCACTGACTAGACTTACCCGGAAGAGAGAAAAGTTTGTATGGACAGAAAAATGTGAGGAGAGTTTTCAAGAACTGAAAAGGAGGCTGGTGTCAGAACCAGTGCTCGCTCTTCCCGATGGAAAAGGAGAGTTTGTGATATACAGCGACGCATCGCTTAAAGGGTTAGGATGTGTACTAATGCAGCACGGCAAAGTTATAGCGTATGCCTCTCGACAATTGAAGAAATATGAGAGCAGATACCCTATGCATGATCTAGAATTAGTAGCCATAGTGTTTGCCCTAACAATTTGGAGACACTACCTATACGGTAAGAAATGTGAGATCTACACTGACCATAAAAGCCTCAAATATATTTTTACTCAAAAGGAATTGAACATGAGACAAAGGAGATGGTTAGAGTTGATAAAAGACTACGACTGTGAAATTTTGTATCACCCGGGTAAAGCCAATGTGGTGGCTGACGCCCTTAGTATGAAGGAAAGACTCAAGATGATAATGACATCAAAGGAGTTATTTAAAGAATTTGAGAAGATGGAAATTGACGTGAGGATGACCGGTAAGGGAACAGAAGGATTATTTGAGTTTAAGCTAGTGCCAGAGCTGACTGAAAAGATACGAGTATGTCAGGAAAAGAAGATGGGTGAGGAAAGAGGAATATTGACCGGTGAAGAAGTAAGATGCGAGAAGGACGAGAAAGGGATCATGAGTTATGCGTCCCAGATTTGGATTCCAAATGTGCAAGAATTAAAGGATGAGCTGCTGCACGAAGGGCACAGCTCTAGATATTCAATCCACCCAGGAAGTACGAAAATGTACCGTGACCTTAAGGAATATTATTGGTGGCCTAACATGATGAGAGAAGTAGCAGAGTGGGTTAGCAAGTGCTTGACATGCCAAAGAGTGAAGGCTGAACATCAACGACCTAGTGGACTATTACGACCCCTAGAGATTCCGGAATGGAAGTGGGAGCATATAGAAATGGATTTTGTGACAGGCTTACCAAGAACAAAGACCAATCACGATGCCATATGGGTTATCATAGATAGATTGACCAAGTCCGCACACTTCCTACCAATCAACGAAAGATACACCGTAGACAAGTTGGTAGATATTTACTTGAAGTTAATTGTAGTGAGACACGGCGTTCCTGTAGCCATAGTGTCAGATAGAGACCCAAGGTTTAATTCCTGATTTTGGAGAAGCTTCTAGGAATGCGTAGGCACCAGACTAAACATGAGTACCGCTTACCACCCCCGGACTGATGGACAAAGTGAAAGGACTATTCAGACCCTAAAAGATATGCTACGAGTGTGTACCATTAATTTCAAGGGAAACTGGGATGACCACTTACCCCTGGTCGAATTTGCTTACAACAATAGCTATCACGCTAGCATAGGAATTCCCCCGTATGAAGCTCTTTATGGAAGGAGATGTCGCTCTCCCCTATGTTGGGACGAAGTCGGAGAACACAAGATATTAGGACCAGAGTTAGTCCAGCAGACCAGAGAAATGGTAGGACTCATCAGGAAAAGACTGGTAGCAGCCCAGGACAGAAAAAAGAAGTACGCCGACCAGACCAGGAAGGATAGGGAATATGAAGTAGGAGATTCTGTGCTATTGAAGGTATCTCCGTGGAAAGGAGTGATGAGATTTGGAAAGAAAGGGAAGCTGAGTCCCAGATTTATAGGACCCTTTGAAATATTGAGGAGAATAGGACCTCTAACTTACGAGCTCGCCTTGCCTCCTAATTTGCAACAAGTACACAACGTGTTCCACGTGTCCATATTAAGGAAGTACCATGCAGATGCACCACACGTAATAGAATACGAGCAGGTAGATTTACAACCAGACCTGACCTACATCGAGCAGCCAGTAAGGATAATGGACCAGAAAGAACAAGTGCTGAGGAACAAGACTGTGAAGCTGGTTAGAATCTTATGGAGAAATCAAAATGTCGAAGAGTCAACTTGGGAACTTGAAGACGCAATGAGGAATAGATATCCCCACTTATTTTCTAATTGATTCCGGGACGGAATCCTTGTTAGAGGGGAAGACTGTAATAACTCGAATTTTTAAGACCTTGTAAAACGTTTAAATGAATAGTAACCCTGACGGACGGGGAAAAACTTTTGAGCCCACACTATGTAGTGCATGAGAAAACGAGTTTCGGAGTTGATATTACGACTATACGTATCAAATAAGTGTATGTAAACGCTATTAGTTTTCGAAAAAAATGAACTTTGAAAAACGACCGTATTTACGACTCATCGAGGATTACGAGAATCACAATATAATTACGAGATTAAAACCCTACGGATTTATATTCAAGTAGGATAAATAAAAATATAAGGAATAAATACGAAAGGAATTACGTCGCGAAACAATTACGAGTAAGTATTACGAAAACGTTTAAGCAAACGAGCGAACGCGTAAATGATTAAATAAACGTAACACACTAAATAAAACATGGTAAGGAAGTAACCATGGTTACTTCATCAAATAGTGAGCTAAACATAGGATGATCAAGCTAGCTAGCAAAATAGTGTGCTAAGGAAGCTAACCATGTAGTTTAGCTTGTAACCTAGCAAGCTATTAAGATTTGTCCCTAAGATTTGCAACTAAGAATCAACCTAGAATGCTATACTAGGAGAATAAAATAAATTGCAAGATATCAACCCATCTTCCTAGAAGCAACCTAGCAAATCAACCAAGATAAGCAACCAAGAGGAGTATAAATACCCCCCTTGATGCTTCCATTCAGCCCTAATGAAAAAGGGGAAGAATTCAAATTCCAAATTCCAAGTTCTATCTCTTGTAAAATCATCCAATTAACTCTCAAGCCTCCTAGAAATTAAAATAAGGTAAGAAAATTCTTTCATCTCTTTTTATCAAGGTTTGATGGGTGAAATAAATTCAAGAAACTCACTAGTGAATAGTGTGAATAGTAACATCTCTTGGGTTTCTTGATTTCAATGGTGGTTTTAGGTTCTAAAAATCAGACCAACCACTTCCAAGCCTCCACCATCCTCAAGAACACATCTCAAACTTTCAAGAAAGGTAAAAATCTTTGGCCCAACTTTATTTAAGATTCATTTTTGAGATCCATTTAGTATGTGGTAGAAAACCTAGTGTAATGAGTGTTATTGATGAAATCTTGATGATTAAGATAAGTAGATTTAAGGTTGGTTGTTATTGCCTCAAGAACATGATTTTCTTGAGAGGAGTTTGTGTGTTGATGATGATATGATGATTGTTGGTGGTTGTGTTAAGAGTTAGTATAACGACTCGTATACTTTTATATTATTTAAAAGTATAATTATTAAATAAATAGTTAAATAAAATATGTGCACTGGTTTCGATCGCTATGTGTTATTTTATTATGATCTCTGTGTGAATTAGGGTGTACCGGGTTATTAACGTAATTAACTATTGAGTTGTATTGAATCGTTTTCACTTTTAAAAAGTGAATTTAGTGCAAATTTATTTGCATAAATATTTGAAATGTCTCTAAAATTGTTCTTATGGCTTTATAATCTCAATATTTATTTTTGGGATTTTATAAAATCTAGAAATCAATATTTCATCAATTATTTGGCCCTATATGATTTTCTGATTGTATTTATTGGTAAAATTCGTATTTAATTCTAGAATTCTTCAAAAATTATGAAATTCATATTTTATTAAGTTTGGAATATTTCAAGAATTTTAAAATTATTTTAGGAATTTTTAGGATTAAATTCACCCGCACGTTTAGTGCAGTGGTTAGCAGAAAAATAATAATAATAATAAAGAAATAATAAAACACACACTGCACTCTCCTCACTCTCTCATTCATTACTCTCTCTCTTCCTTATCTCCCTCTCTCTCCCGTCTTTATTTGTTTCTCTATTTCTTCCGTTCTTTTCCTTGGTTCAGGTAAGATTTCCGGCCGATCTTTTCTTTTCGGCCTCTATTACTGTTTCTGATCGTTGCTCTGTTGGCCTTGTTTGATTGTGTATACATATACATACACACGTTTGTGTATTTCTGTGTGCTGGCCTTTCTGCTTTACAGCAGCGAGACTGTGGCGCGTGTAGGATTTTGTGCCTTGAGTGTTGTGCGGTGGCGTTGCCTGTTTGTTTCTGTTTATCCTGGTTGCCGCCTGATTAATTCAGGCGAGGTGACCCCATTTGTGTTGTGTGTTGCAGCGCGTAGGCGCGTGTTTTCTGTTGGGTTGTGTTATTTTGTTGTTGCTGTTGGTTCGATTGTGTCCCCCTCGAAGTCATAATTCGATTAATTATTTTGGGAATTTCCGGATAATTGGTTGTAATTTTATTTAGTTATTTATTAATTTAATTTCTGCGGGAAATTATTTGAGTAAATTATGCGAGATAAATATTTTTTTTCATTCGGGAAATTTTATCGGTGGAATTTATTTGGAAATCCGAATTTTGTCGGGTACCAATAAATTCTGCTGCTGTTGGCGATGACTTTTAACGAGTCAACAGTTGACAGTGATGACGTTGTTCTGAGTCCTACAAATTAATAAATAAATACGAGTATAAATATAAGATGTAATAATAATAATTAGTTGGTTAAATCGGTGTTTGAGATTTGTGAAATGAATTTCGGTTGTATTGGTGGAATAAATTATTGGATTGTTTGTTGTGATGTGACGTCGAGTTGTTCGACGGGTAGGCCGATAAACAGTGGAGGTGCTGCCCGAATTTTCGGAAATTAAATTCAGAAATTCGGAACATACCCTGTAATTATCGGAACGTCGAACGAGTATAAATAAGTATATACATATATCTTGTGTGAAACCTGATTATATGTTGTGGTGAATGTTCGGTCAAAATCCAGTAACCCTAATTTCGTAAAATGACGAGTATACGTATTTTCTGAAAATGAACACCAAACCGATTTCTCGAGAACGTGAACCCTGATTATTGGATATGTTATTGTAATAATGTATATAATTACGAGTCGGGTTTGAAAATCGTTGGGTAGAATTGGTGTCGAGGATATGTCAAGCATACCTAGACGTCTAACGTAGGTTATTTCAGCTCTGTAGGTTCTAGTCGAAGGACTCAAGAATTGATTTCGAACTAGGATAACTTAGTGATCAGTCGACAAGCGCAACGAGGTTCCCAATCGAAGGACCTGAGCATTGAAGTCGGATCCACGATAGTCAAATAGTAAAGCGATAAAGCCGAGTGTCCCGAATCGGTTCAAGGTCAATCAGAGATAGTTGTAACACTCTGCAAGGCAAGTACCCCTAGCCATTCTTTTATGATTTAGTGCATATGAATAGCTAAATGTTTTATTCTCGTAATGGAACAGAAACGTTTTAAGTTACGCATCCCCTGTAGTTATAAATCAATATTTTCAAATTATTTTGGGGAAAAGTAACTTCGAAAGGTACCTATCTCGAATGAAATGATTTGTAAAAGGGATTTTATATGTGTGCTGGTTAAATAAATGATTTTGAAAATGAGATAGGTACAAGTGTTTTGAAAACTGGATAAAATGGTCAGATAGGGGATATATTGGGGCCAGAGTAGGCCTATTGAGGTGGCGTAAGAGGCTAATTCGGTTGCGCGCATTATATAACCGATTAGTCCAGCAGGTCAGAGACCTAGCTAGTCTCTGAGTTTCGGAACAGGTATATGGGATGGCAGTGAGAGCCGTCCAATATTGATAGCCTGATCAGCTATCTTCACATATCCGTAAGTATCTGATTTGGCTTTGTGATTATCGTAACGGAACAAGTAAGTTATATAGTGGATTTGGAAATGAAAATGGCATGCTAGAATTAAACTCTGGTATTTGTACACAGCACACTACTACGTTTGTTTTATTGAAAGCATGCTAGTTTTGAGTATCCAGTTTATGAATTGTTTTACATATTTTGCAAGCGAGCTATAATCTTCGTTCCTATCATTGTTTTATCATAAACTGTTTTACTTGTTATTCATATAGTGGTGCTGTTGAGCAAGCAATTGCTCACCCTTGCAAAATATCTTATATGTATTGCAGATGCCTAGGAGACTCTTGCGCAGTAGTCAGGGCAGAGTTCCAGCTCCTTTCGTGTCAGGCTCCTCTGAGGTAGTTGTATTCAGACCAGATGAGGTCTGGTGAGTTATTGCATTAAATTAGTGGTCCGGATTGTGTAAGGTAATTTGAGTTGTGTTAGTTTAGTAACCTAAATCATACTTAAACTTGGAAAAAAGGTCTTGGTAAAGAGGGGTCGTTGATATATATTATTAATGATTTAGATTGAATTTTGATGGTTATTACTATTATTGATGACGTCAATTCCTGACCCCGGGGTTGAGGCCGTCACAGTTGGTATCAGAGCTACAGGTTTAAGTCCCTGATTTAGGTTAAGAGTGGAGTTAAAGGAGTGCAGGATGGTTTATATATAGGTGTGAGTCAGCAACTCAATCAGAGGAGCGAGTCTATGAGTTTAGTCAAGGGTTTCGGAAGCGTAACCCTGACGTTTGTTGAGGATTGACTGGAACTGCCCTAACCTAGAGTACGTCTCCTTTGTATATGTATTATTAGTAACATTCAATAGAGATTTCTAGCTTTTCTCTCAAGAAAACGAGTCTGATTGCGAGGATTTAGCGTTGAGCGGGCCCTTGTTGTGTCAGCTGAGAAGACGCCAACGTTATTGCTAGATATCACCTTTTCTATGTCAAGGAATGTTATTGGCCCGATTGTGTGACTTTGGTGAGTTCGGATAGCATGATAATAGTTAGTGGCCACTATAATAGCCAAGTGTTATAATGAATGTGGATCAGAACGGGAGGTTGTATCTTTGAACCCTTATGCTTCTTCCTTGAAATGTATTTTGTTTCCAGAATAATTGTTTCCTATTCCATAAGTTGCTTATTTTCCTGTGAGAAAGTTGAGAACTCGGAATAAGCAACTTAGTATTCTGTTGATTCCATTATAAATCAGGATTTCTCCCTCCTTATTTATGAATTTTCTATTTAAACATTGTCTCTTTTCTCTGTGATTCTATCGGCTGATTGGGGCAAACAATGCATATGAATTGACCATTTGTCTATGTAACAAAAGGGTCTGGTGGGACGCCACCAAGTTATGTATTGTGAGCTATGCGGTACTAAGACTGGCCATCTTATGTACTTGTATGGTTACTCCCAGCCACATCCACATTTTTTTTCACTTTTCTTTCATGATTGTCTCCTGAATTTTGAAATCCTATTTGATATTTCATGGCAATAAGTTTACCAGTGACCTTTGTAGTTAGACAGTCTTGGTTATTGCAAGGAAATAAAAGTTGACTTTCAGGGGAAATAGAAGTTTTATGTCTGGTTGCTACTTTACAAATAAAGCTAACAGAGGGAATTCATGATTCGATATTGAAGGTTGCGGTTCTAGAAAGGTTAACCCTATGGAAGATAGGTTAGTGGTAGGAGATAAGAAGTCCCTTGGAAAGAAAAGGTAATTTAGTGATTGATGAATCACTTGAAGGTGATAAGAAATCATCCCTGGAGAAAAGGTTGATTGAAATTGGACTGGAATGCCTGGAAGAGTTTAGCGTTCCTTAAGTTAACCTGATTTACCAGCTTGTTTTATGTAATTGGTGGTTGATATAGCCAGATAAGTCTAGTAGTATATCAGATTGGTGTTAATGTGGTATAGAGTAGTGACGGGAAGTGGTCAGTTGCTGTTGTATTAAGGATCTATGTTATGGTGTTTAGTATTCTAGTTTTCCTGAACTGTTGTTGATTCTGCTACTGTCATTGTTGCTGTGATTGCTAGTGCTGTTAATCTAGATTTCTTTTATAATTGGACCCCGATATTAAGGGCTTGGGTACTGTGATTGGGGAGCATTTTCCTGATATAGGTGCACCGTTTAAACGATGATACCTTCTGTCAAACATTTTATTATGTTTTGAATAAAATTCATATATATATATTCCAGGAAAATGCCACCCAAGAAAGCTACCCAGTCTAAATAAAATAGTAGTAGTTTTGCAGAGGGTCCAACTATAAATGAAATTCCAGATTTATTGCGCCAGCAGTAGCGATAATAGTTGCGGTTAATCTAACAGGTTCAGCAGCGATAACTACTGTTGCAGCAGCAACAGCAAGGAGTAAACCCAAGTGTTTATTTCAAATCTTTCCAGAATGTTAAACCTTCTAAGTTTAAAGGTGAACCTAATCCAGTAGCTGCTGGAGCATGGTTAAAAGAAATGGAGGAAGTTTTCAATCTCGTGCAGATAAGTGGAAATCTTAAGATCAATTATGTAAACTATTAGAATGAAGTAAATTATTGGTGGGCATCCACTTGAGCGTGGGAAGGAGAAGACCATGTTTCTTGGACAAGATTTACATAATTGTTTTGGAGGAGTATTTCCCGATGATTTGAGGAATCAGTTGGAAGTCGAGTTTCTAGAACTGAAACAAGATGAAAGAAGAAGTGGGTGGGAGTATGAGACCAGGTTTACAGAATTGGCCCAATTAGTTCTTGAGTATGTGAGTGTGGAGATTCAGAAAGTAAGAAGGTTCCAACAAAGGTGAAGCCTGAAATTCGCGGAGGAGTTGTGGTATTGCAACCAAAGACATACTCCTCTACGGTTCAGGCCACCCTGGTAATGGAGAATGAGAAGAAGTTGACTGTTGGGGACGAAAGTGATAAGAAAAGGAAATCGGAAGGTGTTAAGGATAGAGCAAACCAAGGAGAATCCACTTAGGGATTTGAGAATTGGTTTGGCTGGAATAGGAGTAAGAGATTCCGGAGATAGAGTTTATTTCAGGATAGATTTGGTGCTACTTCAGTTGCTTCCGCTCCAGCCCAATCAGTCAAGTGAGCAGTGGATTGCAAGTCTGGTGACAAGAGACGCAGTGGTGCGTGCAAAAAGAATGTGTAATGTTTCAAGCGTGGACATAAGGGTTATTATGCATCAGAATGTAATCCAGAAAATCCAGGAGTTATGTATCACAATTATGGAAAGAGTGGCATATTGCAAGGAGTCGTAGAACGGTCATTGTTAGGTCACACACACTGTAGAGGGGGTGAATACAATGTAAAATACAATCAAATCGAACTTTTAATATTTCAAGTAACAGAAAACAAACTTTATTGAAACAATAAACTCTGTTACAGTATGGAACTGTTACCTCTCAGTGATGAACAAATATCACGAGAGCTGCTAGGGTTACAATGAATAATCTTCTCGAATATGATAACACTTATAGTGTAAACCCTATGTCTGTGTTTATATACTACACAGTTACAAGATAATCGCTAATTGATATGAAATATAATTCTGCTTCCTAAAATATATCAATCAGATATCTTTTCTTCCAAGTATTCTATTCTTCATAGAATTCCTTCTTCATGCATATCTCTTCTTATGTTTATCTCGATCTTATTTCCTTTAATCAGCTACTGTCCTTATCTGAACGTCCTTCAGCACTTAAGTCCTGATATCTATCTTCTGATGATTATCTCCTGATAATATAAGTACTGATATCCTTAAGTCCTGACTTCCAGTATAAGTACTGATTCCCACTTAAGTACTGATTTGTCCTGTTAAGTAAGATCTGAAAACTAAACATAAATCATATTAGTCATGACATTATAAATCATATTAGTCATGACATTATAAAGTACTGATTTGTCCTGTTAAGTACTCTAGATCTCAAAGGAGTACCTGATTTTTAATCCTTGATTCTTTTGCTTTTTCTTTTGATAAGTGAGGTTTATCAGCACTTAGTACATTTAACAGATTTACTAGCATTAGAACTTAACAGATGAGTAGCATTATTCTAGTTTGTGACTTAGTAATAAGATAGAAAAAGTAAACTCAACTGAGCTCAATTATCAGAATTTGCTTGTGTCAATAGATTTCCACAGAAATAATTACTTCTTACATGGGATCCCTTGTTTATTGAAGACTACTAGTTCAGCATCTAGCACAGTTATCCTCATAGGATTGAATAGTTACTTAAACAGACATATCACTTATCAGAGTTTAGAAACATATATCAGACAACAGTCAGTACTTAAACACATTTTTCAATTAAGCACATAATTCACAAAGAGATTAAATTCTGTAAATACTAATCATATAGTCTGATGTAACAGAACAAAACTAAACAGATTTAGAAAAAGAACCTTTACCAATCTTGTAAAGGTAGCTTCACACAATGGTTTTGTAAAGATATCTGCTAGTTGTTGATCTGTTGGAACAAAGTGCAACTCCACTGTACCTTCATCTACATGTTCCCTGATGAAGTGGTACCTGATGCTGATGTGCTTTATCATAGAGTGTTGAACTGGATTACCTGTCATAGCAATAGCACTTTGATTATCACAGTAAATAGGAATTTTGAAATATGTTAACCCATAATCCAGTAACTGATTCTTCATCCAAAGAATCTGTGCACAACAACTTCCTGCAGCAATATATTTTGCTTCTGCAGTTGATGTGGAAATTGACTTTTGTTTCTTGCTAAACCAAGAAACCAATCTGCCTCCAAGAAATTGGAAGCTTCCACTTGTGCTTTTCCTGTCAATTTTGTAACCTGCAAAATCTGCATCTGAGTAACCTATTAGTTTAAAGTCTGATTCTCTGGGATACCATAATCCCAGATCAGCTGTGCCCTTAAGATACTTGAAAATTCTTTTCACAGCTGTTAAGTGAGGTTCTCTTGGATCTGCTTGAAATCTTGCACAAAGACTGGTAGCATACATGATATCAGGTCTACTAGCAGTTACATAGAGTAGAGAGCCAATCATACCTCTATAATCAGTAATATCTACTGATTTACCAGTATCCTTATCCAGTTTTGTTGCAGTGGCCATGGGAGTGGATGCACTCGAACAATCTTGCATTCCAAATTTTTTCAGCAAGTTTCTGGTGTACTTAGTTTGACAAATAAAAGTGCCTTCTTCATTTTGCTTGACTTGAAGGCCCAGAAAATAGCTAAGTTCCCCCATCATACTCATCTGATACCTTGACTGCATCAGTTTGGCAAAATTCTTGCAAAGTCTGACATTTGTAGACCCAAAAATGATATCATCAACATAAATCTGGACCAGAAGTAAGTCCTTTCCATGATTGAGGTAGAACAGTGTTTTGTCTATTGTTCCTCTGTTGAATCCACTTTCCAGAAGAAACTGAGCTAAAGTCTCATACCATGCTCTAGGAGCTTGCTTAAGTCCATAAAGTGCTTTATCAAGCCTGTAGACATAATCTGGATGTTTGGAATCTACAAAGCCTGGAGGTTGTTCAACATATACTTCCTCCTCCAATTCTCCATTGAGAAAAGCACTTTTCACATCCATTTGAAAGACAGTAAACTTTTTGTGAGCAGCATAAGCCAAAAATATCCTTATGGCTTCTAACCTAGCAACTGGTGCAAATGTTTCATCATAATCAATTCCCTCATGTTGAGAATATCCTTTTGCAACCAGCCTTGCCTTATTCCTTGTAATTATGCCATCACTGTCAGTTTTGTTTCTGAATACCCACTTTGTACCAACAACAGATCTATTCTTTGGTCTTGGCACTAGGGTCCAGACTTTGTTTCTTTTAAATTCATTTAACTCTTCCTGCATTGCTTGCACCCAATCACCATCTTGAAGAGCTTCTTCCACTTTCTTTGGCTCAGTCTGAGAGAGAAAAGAATTGTAAAGACATTCATTTGAAGTACCTGTTCTAGTTCTGACACCTGCATCAGGATTTCCAATTATCAAATCAGGTGTATGTGATTTAGTCCGCTTCCTTGCAGATGGAAGGTTTTCTTTAGAACTGGATGCTCCCCCATGATCCATGCTGTCTTCAATTTCATTTTCTGATACTCCCCCTGAAATTATGCTCTCTGAGTTGGATTCTTCATAATTTAGATTTTCAGCACTATCAGAATTTGGCTTATCAGAACTTGACGAATCAGAACTTGAAGAGCCAGATGTATGTTCTGATGCTTCTTGAGATATGGTAAGATCTTGAGTATGCTCCCCCTGCATAGGTGCATCTTCCTTTGACATAGTTACCACAGTTTCAATAACATCAGAGTTTAATCCATCAGAGTTTACAGTATCAGGACTTAGACTGTCAGGATTTTCAGTATCAGAATTTGAGTCTTCATTTTCAAATCTCAGCTGATCATGGTCAATAAAATCTTCAAGACCAGTAATTTTCTTGTCATCAAAAGAGACATTGATGGATTCCATGACCACTCTTGTTCTCAAATTATAGACTCTGAAGGCTTTTGTGGAAAGTGGATATCCAACAAAGATTCCTTCATCAGCTTTTAGATCAAATTTAGATAGCTGTTCAGGATGAGTCTTGAGAACAAAATACTTGCATCCAAATACATGAAAGTACTTCAGATTTGGCTTCTTTTTCTTCACCATCTCATATGGTGTTTTTCCTTGCTTGTTAATGAGTGTTGCATTTTGAGTAAAACAAGCAGTCTGCACAGCTTCAGCCCAGAAATAGGTTGGAAGCTTTGCTTCTTCAAGCATTGTACGTGCAGCTTCAATGAGAGTTCTATTCTTCCTTTCAACAACTCCATTTTGCTGTGGAGTTCCAGGAGCAGAAAATTCCTGCTTAATTCCATGGTTTTTGCAGAACTCTTCCATTATCAAATTCTTGAACTCAGTGCCATTATCACTCCTTATGGTTTTCATAGAATCTTTGACCAATTTATCCAGATGTTTGACATGATCAATCAAGATAGATGCTGTTTCATTTTTTGTGTGCAAGAAATACACCCATGTGTATCTGGTGAACTATTCCACTATGACCAATGCATATTTCTTCTTTGCAATAGATATGACATTCACTGGACCAAATAGATCAACATGTAGTAGATGATAAGGCTCAAGAATTGATGATTCAGTCTTGCTCTTGAATGAAGATTTTCTTTGTTTGGCCTTCTGACAAGAATCGCAAAGGCCATCAGGAGCAAATACTGACTTTGGCAGTCCTCTCACAAGATCTTTCTTGACTAGATCATTTATATTATTAAAATTTAAATGAGAGAGTTTCTTGTGCCAATTCCATCTTTCTTCAATTGATGCTCTACTCATCAGACAGATTGCAGAACCATCAGTACTTGTTGAAAGCTTAGCTTCATAAATGTTACCACGCCTGTATCCTTTTAGAACAAATTTGCCTTTGGATTTACTCACAACTTCACAGTGTTCTTCAAAGAAATCAACATGATAACCTCTGTCACAGATTTGACTTATACTCAGCAGATTATGTTTAAGTCCTGAGACTAGAGCTACATCTTTAATGATGACATTCCCTAGATTGATATTGCCATATCCCAATGTTTTTCCAATGTTGCCATCTCCATTAGAAACACTTGGGCCAACTTTTTCCACAAAGTCTGATAGTAGGGCTTTATTTCCAGTCATATGTCCTGAACATCCACTGTCCAGAACTAGAATATTTTTCCTGTTGCCCTGCAATCACAAAGACCACTAATGATTAGTTTTAAGGACCCAGACTTGCTTGGATCCTTTGGCCTTATCAAGTTTATTAACATTTGCAGCGGATTTAGCATCAGAGTTTATGTTAACATTTTTCTTATCAGAACTTACACTATCAGACTTTGAATCAGAATTTACACTAGAAGGAACAATGGAAACTTTCTTCAAAGAAGGTTTTAATTGATAATAATCATAGTACAAACTATGATATTCCTTACAAGTATAAATGGAATGCCATAAACTACCACAATAAAAACAAGGATTTTATGGTTTATATCTAACAGACTGACTCTTAACTCCTGATTTTGAAGGTAAGGAGTTAATGTTCTTATTCTTCCTGCAAAAAGAAGCCAGATGGTTAAAACTTCCACAGTTATGACATGTTTTCCTAGGAGCATCAGGAACAGGTTTATAATCATTGCTTTTATTCACACCTTCCTTTCCATTCCTATTTTTCCTAGGTTATTTTACCTTGTTTACATTCTTAACATCTTCCAGCTTATGCTTAAGCTGCTTCTTAGTCATTAAGCCTGTGTTTACTTCAGCTGTCTTTTCCTGTTTTAGTTTGTCAGAAGTTAATCCCTCTCTAACTTCTGATTTATCATTATCAGACTTTACAGTTACAAACTTAACAGGTTTTAACTTTGGCTTTTGCTTAACAACAGGCTTAATTTCTACAGTTCCTTTATCATTCTTATCCTCTCCATAACCTAAGCCCTCTTTCCAATTTTCACTACTTAGCAAATTTTGAGTTGTTCTGCCAGAGTTAGTCCAAGTCCTGATTATCTCTCTTTCCTTTTCTAACTCAATTTTTAGAGATTCATTCATTTTTAGCACTTCATCCCTAACATAAAAAGCATCATCTCTATCCTTCTGAGTTTGATGGAACATAACTAACTCTTTTTCTAAGAAATTATTTCTTTTCTTAAAAGCAAGATTTTCAGAAGTTAATCTTTCACATGTTAAAGTTTGATCTCTATAACTAACAAACATGGTTTTAAGATATCTTCTCAACTCATTAATATCATCAGTATGAAAAGCATAAGTAGTCTGAGGTACCTTTGTTTCAGCAGCTTCAGAACTGCTCTCAGCACTTTCTTTATCAGCATTTGCCATCAACGCATAGTTATCCTCACTTTCAGAGTCTGAGGTATATGTCCAGCTTTTCTGCTTTGTGACAAGAGCCTTGCCTTTGTCACCCTTTACCTTCTTGCAATCAGGAGATATGTGGCCTTTCTCACCACAGTTATAGCATTTCACATTGGTATAATCTCCTCTATCAGACTTTCCTCCTCTGCCTTCAGATCTTCTGAAATTCTTCTTATCAGAACTTATGCCTTTCCTGGAAAACTTCTTTCCCTTCCTGAACTTCCTGTATGCAATCTTTGTGATCCCTTTCACCATAAGAGCACACAGCTTCATCATCTCCTCATCAACATCAGTCTCAGGCAAGCTTTCAGAATATGAGTCATCATCACTTTCAGAACTTAATGACTCAGTATCAGACTTTGTGAAAAGAGCTTTACCCTTGTCTTTCCTTGAGGTAGCTTCCTTGGGGGATTCTTCTTCAGCCTTAAGAGCAACTGTCCTTGACTTTCCTCCTTTCCTCTTGCTTTTTTGTTCCGTCTCAAGTTCATGAGTCTTTAGCATTCCATAAATTTCATCAAGAGTTGTTTCATCAAGATTATAATTGTCTCTTATTGTTGTTGCCTTCAAATCCCAACATTCAGGAAGAGCTAACAGGAATTTAAGGTTTGAATCTTCAAGATCATACTCCTTATTAACCAGTGACAGATCATTTAAGAGTTTGACAAATCTATCATATAAATCAGTCAATGATTCATTAGCCTTTGAGTCAAAGTGTTCATACTCTTGAGTGAGTATTGTCTTCCTGTTCTTCTTAATTGTATCAGTTCCCTGACACCTTGTTTCCAGAGCATCCCATATCTCCTTAGCAGTCTTGCAGTTAATTACCCTATTTGACATTACATTATCAATGGCACTATGCAGTAAGTGTCGTACCTTAGCATCCTTAGCAATTGATGCGATATCTCCAACAGTATAATCACTCTTTTCCTTTGGTACAATCTTTGCTGCTTCACCTGCAACTGCAACAGCGAGCTTGGTTGGTTTGTGAGGCCCTTCCTTGATTCTATCAAGATATTCTGGATCTGTAGCTTCCAGAAACATGGTCATCCTCACCTTTCATATGGCATATTCAGATGGTCTCAGTATGGGAACTCTGATGGTTTCATACCGACTTTGAATTTGTGTCTTTGGAGGTTCTTCAGTTTTGGTAGGCTTAGTTAGAGTTTCTGTGTCAGACATGATTGTGTTTGGATCTTTAACTGTATGTGTGTTAACAGATAGGCTCTGATACCACTTGTTAGGTCACACACACTGTAGAGGGGGTGAATACAGTGTAAAATACAATCAAATCGAACTTTTAATATTTCAAGTAACAGAAAACAAACTTTATTGAAACAATAAACTCTGTTACAGTATGGAACTGTTACCTCTCTGTGATGAACAAATATCACGAGAGCTGCTAGGGTTACAATGAATAATCTTCTCGAATATGATAACGCTTATAGTGTAAACCCTACGTCTGTGTTTATATACTACATAGTTACAAGATAATCGCTAATTGATATGAAATATAATTCTGCTTCCTAAAATATATCAATCATATATCTTTTCTTCCAAGTATTCTATTCTTCATAGAATTCCTTCTTCATGCATATCTCTTCTTATGTTTATCTCGATATTCTTTCCTTTAATCAGCTACTGTCCTTATCTGAACGTCCTTCGGCACTTAAGTTCTGATATCTATCTTCTGATGATTATCTCCTGATAATATAAGTACTGATATCCTTAAGTCCCGACTTCCAGTATAAGTACTGATTCCCAGTTAAGTACTGATTTGTCCTGTTAAGTAAGATCTGAAAACTAAACATAAATCATATTAGTCATGATATTATCAAATATATCTAACAGTCATTCAAGATATTACATCCCAAAGACCAATATCCAGCACAGTTAGAGATAGAATTTTCAAAAGAACCAAGAAATCAAGCGTTTAGAAGTTGGACGTAGTTGCAGTTTATTTGACACGCTTCGAGCTAGAAGTGTTCGATGCGATTTTAGGATCGAGTTGGTTGTCCTGTTGTAAGGTAAGGAGTGGGTTTTAGATGAAGCGAAGTATAAAGTGTACAGAAGCCAATCGTAAGGTAAGTTTCTGAATGCAGAAGCAACATAAGAGTTCTTCTAATCATGCTGGGAAAGGAGTAATAAGCTAAGAATATAAGGTATATCCACCATGTGTAAGGATACGAAGAAGAGAAAGTTGGAGTAATAAGTAAATTGTATTTATTGATAACATCCTCAGCTATCTAAGGATTAAGAAGGTCTATGTAAAACGCTCAAGGATTTCCCTACGAAGATTAGAAGGGAAACCATTATATGCTAAGTTTTAAAATATGAATTTTTGGTTGAAGATAACAAAAGATTTGGAGTATTCCGCTAACCACCATCTAAGTAAAGTCAGTGTAGTAGTTTATGCCTCGTGCAAAGGAAAATAATTAAATGTGGTTAATATTGCCAAGAAATCAGTAAAGGAATTGGAAACTGTGGAAATTGAAGTTGAGTATCTGAAGGTAATGAGAAGTTAGTATAAAGATTATTTTCCCACCCTTAACTGATGGAAATGGGTAAGAAGTGATCGGATGTTGGAAATTAAATTGAAAATCAGTATTACCTATCACCCTTAGACATAGGGTCAAAGTGAGAAGATGATTCGGACAATATAAGATATGTGAAGAGTATATATATGAGGGGTTTAAAAAGTGAACTGCGATAATCACCTACCATGGATAGAGTTTCTATGATAATAATTATCCTGCTAGTAAGGGAATGCTACTTTACGAAGTGTTGTATGGACATAGGTGTGGGTCCTCACCCTAGTAAAAAAAAGTGGAAGTAGAGATATTGTTAAGTCATAAGCTAGTTCGGTACCTTAAAAGTGTAGTGGTGTTGATTCGAAAGAAAGTTGAAGCAGCTCGGGATAGACAAAGAAAGACTGCGGATGTGCATCAAAAGACTGTGGATGTAAAAGTAAGATCGTTGGTGTTGACAAGAGTTGCACCTTGAGAAATATTGACTAGGTTGGAATAAAAGGGTTAAGTTGAGACCTAACTATAGTGGACCGTTCGAGATAATTGATAGATATAGGTAAAGTTGCCCATAGGTTGATATTGTCACCGCAGTTGTAACAAATTTATAGTGTGCTCCGTTTGTCAATGTTAAAACGATATGTTTCTGATTTGAATCAAGCCATTGATTAGGAGCCAATGGGCTCTCATCCAAATTTGTTCTGCGTGGAATGATCGATCCTAATCCTGGATCGTTGAAAGCGAGTCCATAGGAAGGAGTTTATATCCCTAATAAGTATGCTTTGAATAAATCCTCGAGTAGAAGAGTCTACCTAGAAGTTAGAGTTAGATATGCTTGACAAGTATCCTCACTTGTTTAGTTAGATCAGATTCTGAGGATAGAATCTTTTTAAGGGGGAAGGATATAATGTCTCGTATAATTTTATATTATTTAAAAGTTTAATTATTAAATAAATAGTTAAATAAAATATGTGCACTGGTTTCGATCACTATGTGTTATTTTCTTATGATCTCTGCGTGAATTAGGGTGTACCGGGTTATTTACGTAATTAACTATTGAGTTGTATTGAATCGTTTTCACTTTTAAAAAGTAAATTTAGTGCAAATTTATTTGCATAAATATTTTAAATGTCTCTAAAATTGTTCTTATGGCTTTATAATCTCAATATTTATTTTTGGGATTTTATAAAATCTAGAAATCAATATTTCATCAATTATTTGGCCCTGTATGATTTTCTAATTGCATTTATTGGTAAAATTCGTATTTAATTCCAGAATTCTTCAAAAATTATGAAATTCATATTTTATTAAGTTTGGAATATTTTGAGAATTTTAAAATTATTTTGGGAATTTTTAGGATTAAATTAACCCGCACGTTTGTTCGTTAAATCGTACAATACGGGTATGTCGTGCGATTCAAAAATATTTTAAAAATTATGAAAATTTTATTTTATTAGCTTCTAATTATTCTGAGAATTTTAAAATTATTTTCAATAATTTTTTATATTTATTCACTCGCACTTTGGGTCGTTAAAAGTACAAAATCCGAATCAAACCGGGTCTGCAATTCCGTTGAGGACACGTGGCTCGTGATGGCACTGCTGTGGTGTAACAGCCCGCACTTCCGGACTATTAGTTCTAAATCGAAAACTAAAAATAAAATATATTATTACTCGATAATTCTAATAGATCACGAAATTCAAAGCAGCGGTCAAACTCAATAATCAAAATCATAAAAATAGAGACGCAGCTCCACAAATCCGATAATAATTGTCTAACAGATAATTAAATTTATTCTCTAAAAACAAAATATTTATTCTAATTCAAATAGCACAAAACGAAGCAGCACAGATCTCCACATAGTTCTCATTCCTTAATCTTAATATGCTCCAAATTCCGAACCTGAAATGTTAAAAGGGGTGAGCTACACAGCTCAGCAAGTACAAATTGACTAACTTTTAAACAGAAAAACAATGGGTGTTTTGATAAAACGATTTTTCTTAAAACAATAATAATTTTGTAAAACATTTTCTAAAATAAATCCAACCCAAAGTTTTATATTTTATAAGTCAGAGTTTAAAACAGAACAGAGCAGAATTTATAACAGTATAGATTTTATAACAGATCTGAACAGAATAAAACAGAACGAAACGATAATTCTTATAAATACCACAGTCTTGATCTACGGCCACACTTTGCCAGTAGCCGGCATCTAATTCTTATTCTTATTCTTTATACCACACTTTGCCAGTGGTCGGCATCTAAAGTTCAATAATTACGCGCCCTTAATAGGTATCTAAAGTTGCACACTTGTGCGCCTACTAAGGGTATCTAAGGCTAGTTCCGGAACTATAGCGTAAATTACGAACGGGTTCGAAAACGTAGAGACTGGGTTCTAAAATTCACAAATACTTATATCTTATAATTTCAAAATCAAAATTCTTATATCTTATACGAAATTAAAAACAGAACTGAAATATCTTTTTCGAAAATTAAAAGTAAGTCAAAAGTACTTACCTCAAAGCCTGACCAGATCTGAATTTACTCTTTTTGACCCTCTAAACGATATTTTCTTGAAAAACACGAAACACGAAAGCTGAAGATAACGAAAAGACCTTTCTGAAAAGTCCAGAATCACTAAATTCTGACTTACGATGAATTTTCTACGAATTTTACAAGACAGCTGATTTTTGCTGAGAAAGTCCTACGAATTTTAATGATAAAAACAAGGAATACGAATATGGTGTATTTATAACGATACAAAACCCTATATCTCAACTAGGAAATAATAATATTTCCTCCTAAAGATTTACAACCTCTCCAAGTAAATTCCATAAATAAAATATTTGATACACACAATTACCTAAACTAAAAAAATTTCGATTTTCTAAATTATTCTTACACTTATTTCCACAAATAACAAATCTTTTCACAAATCAACTACCTTGCACAAAATGTTTTCAGAATATTCTAATTTTAAAATATTTATCTAGACAAATTAATATCTAATTTCTAATAAATAAATTAAAAATAAAATTACGAATTTTACATTCTTCCCTCCTTAAAAGAATTTGGTCCCCAAATTCACATAACATAAATAAATTAAATAAGTCACTAAAGAAAAGAAATCATACCTTAATTGCGATAGTTGTCATTTCCTGTCAGCTGAAACACACGTCCTTTGCCCATCTTGTTATCTGCTTCCTTCCTTGGTGGCGGTGGCGGATTGTGCGGACAATTCGAAATCTTATGTCCTACTTCTCCGCAATGAAAACAAGCACCTGTATTCCAACGACAGACTTTGTCCGGATGATTCTTGCCGCACCTGGTACACGTCTCTCGATCACCTTGACCCCCGATGTTATCGTACACGTGTGGCTTCTTGAGTGGTCCCCCTTGAAAAGATTGCCCACTAGTTTGAGTGAACCGCCTCTTATTCCAACTGCCAGACGCCTTTTCAGATTCTGCCAAGCCCCTTTCGATCACTAACGCCTTGTTGAGGACAGTCTCGTACGTCTGAAGTTCAAACGACGCCACTGAATTCCTGATGTCACTTCGAAGTCCCTCCTCTAATCTTCGTGCTCGACTGCTCTCATCTGCTACTAGGGTCGACGCGTACTTCGCAAGCTTTGCAAATTCTGCTTCGTATTCAATGACGGTTCTTCCACCTTGTTGAAGTCGAATGAAGTCCCTCTCTTTCTGCAGACGAACTGTTCTCGGAAAGTACTTGTCCTCTAAAGCCTTCTTGAACTTTGCCCAAGTGTACGGTTCATGATTTTCTTCAAGATTTGTCGTCTCATTCTTTCTCTTTTCCATAAGCCACCAGTCGTAAGCGCTTCCTTGCAATTGGTACACAGCTAAGGTCACCTTCTGTTCCTCATTGCTCCCCAGAAGTCCGAAAGCTTTTTCCATCTCTTGGATCCACATCTCAACGATAGCCGGGTCTGTAGCTCCATCAAAAGTTGGCGGGTTCAAACGCTTGAATTGAGAGACGATGTTGGGCTTCGGTTGCTGATTCACAAGTACAGCTAGAGTTTCAGCCAGCTGGTCAAAGACGTTTCCTCCTTCATCATTATTGCCCTGATTTTCATTGTTGTTCTGATTTTCTCCATCCATCTTTACTAGAACACACAAAACAAATTCTAAACTTATAGTCAATAATCAAAAAAACACAAAAGTCAAACATATCAAATAATCACACAAATAAATGCCCTAAATCCAAAATAATTTTCTAAGACCTATACGATAGTCTAAAGGATCGCATCCTAGGGAATGTACTAGTCCCATACCTAATACACTCCGAAGGACAGCCTGCTCTGATACCAACTGTAACAGCCCGCACTTCCGGACTATTAGTTCTAAATCGAAAACTAAAAATAAAATATATTATTACTCGATAATTCTAATAGATCACGAAATTCAAAGCAGCGGTCAAACTCAATAATCAAAATCATAAAAATAGAGACGCAGCTCCACAAATCCGATAATAATTGTCTAACAGATAATTAAATTTATTCTCTAAAAACAAAATATTTATTCTAATTCAAATAGCACAAAACGAAGCAGCACAGATCTCCACATAGTTCTCATTCCTTAATCTTAATATGCTCCAAATTCCGAACCTGAAATGTTAAAAGGGGTGAGCTACACAGCTCAGCAAGTACAAATTGACTAACTTTTAAACAGAAAAACAATGGGTGTTTTGATAAAACGATTTTTCTTAAAACAATAATAATTTTGTAAAACATTTTCTAAAATAAATCCAACCCAAAGTTTTATATTTTATAAGTCAGAGTTTAAAACAGAACAGAGCAGAATTTATAACAGTACAGATTTTATAACAGATCTGAACAGAATAAAACAGAACGAAACGATAATTCTTATAAATACCACAGTCTTGATCTACGGCCACACTTTGCCAGTAGCCGGCATCTAATTCTTATTCTTATTCTTTATACCACACTTTGCCAGTGGTCGGCATCTAAAGTTCAATAATTACGCGCCCTTAATAGGTATCTAAAGTTGCACACTTGTGCGCCTACTAAGGGTATCTAAGGCTAGTTCCGGAACTATAGCGTAAATTACGAACGGGTTCGAAAACGTAGAGACTGGGTTCTAAAATTCACAAATACTTATATCTTATAATTTCAAAATCAAAATTCTTATATCTTATACGAAATTAAAAACAGAACTGAAATATCTTTTTCGAAAATTAAAAGTAAGTCAAAAGTACTTACCTCAAAGCCTGACCAGATCTGAATTTACTCTTTTTGACCCTCTAAACGATATTTTCTTGAAAAACACGAAACACGAAAGCTGAAGATAACGAAAAGACCTTTCTGAAAAGTCCAGAATCACTGAATTCTGACTTACGATGAATTTTCTACGAATTTTACAAGACAGCTGATTTTTGCTGAGAAAGTCCTACGAATTTTAATGATAAAAACAAGGAATACGAATATGGTGTATTTATAACGATACAAAACCCTATATCTCAACTAGGAAATAATAATATTTCCTCCTAAAGATTTACAACCTCTCCAAGTAAATTCCATAAATAAAATATTTGATACACACAATTACCTAAACTAAAAAAATTTCGATTTTCTAAATTATTCTTACACTTATTTCCACAAATAACAAATCTTTTCACAAATCAACTACCTTGCACAAAATGTTTTCAGAATATTCTAATTTTAAAATATTTATCTAGACAAATTAATATCTAATTTCTAATAAATAAATTAAAAATAAAATTACGAATTTTACATGTGGCATCAATTGTATACATGTGTAGTGCAGTGGTTAGCAGAAAAAAATAATAATAATAATAATAAAGAAATAACAAAACACACACTGCACTTTCCTCACTCTCTCATTCATTACTCTCTCTTCCTTATCTCCCTCTCTCTCCCGTCTTTATTTTTTTCTCTGTTTCTTCCGTTCTTTTCCTTGGTTCAGGTAAGATTTTCCGGCCGCTCTTTTCTTTTCGGCCTCTATTCCTGTTTCTGGTCGTTGCTCTGTTGGCCTTGTTTGATTGTGTATACATATACATACACACGTTTGTGTATTTCTGTGTGCTGCCCTCTCTGCTTTACGGCAGCGAGACGGTGGCACGTGTAGGATTTTATGCCGTGAGTGTTGTGCGGTGGCGTTGCCTGTTTGTTCCTGTTTAACCTGGTTGCCGCCTGATTAATTCAGGCGAGGTGACCCTGTTTGTGTTTTGTGTTGCAGCGCGTAGGCGCGTGTTTTCTGTTGGGTTGTGTTGTTTTCTTGTTGCTGTTGGTTCGATTGTGTCCCCCTCGAAGTTATAATTCGATTGATTATTTTGGGAATTTCCGGATAATTGGTTGTAATTTTATTTAGTTATTTATTAATTTATTCATTTAATTTCTGCGGGAAATTATTTGAGTAAACTATGCGAGATAAATATTTTTTTTCATTCGGGAAATTTTATCGGTGGAATTTATATGGAAACCCGAATTTTGTCGGGTACCAATAAATTCTGCTGCTGTTGACGATGACTTTTAACGAGTCAACAGTGGACGGTGATGACATTGTTCTGAGTCCTACAAATTAATAAATAAATACGAGTATAAATATAAGATGTAATAATAATAATTAGTTGTTTAAATCGGTGTTTGGGATTTGTGAAATGAATTTCGGTTGTATTGGTGGAATAAATTATTGGATTGTTTGTTGTGATGTGACGTCGAGTTGTTCGACGGGTAGGCCGATAAACAGTGGAGGTGCTGCCCGAATTTTCGGAAATTAAATTCAGAAATTCGGAACATACCCTGTAATTATCGGAACGTCCAACGAGTATAAATAAGTATATACATATATCTTGTGTGAAACCTGATTGTATATTGTGGTGAATTTTCGGTCAAAATCCAGTAACCCTAATTTCATAAAATGACGAGTATACGTATTTTCTGAAAACGAACACCAAACCGATTTCTCGAGAACGTGAACCCTGATTGTTGGATGTGTTATTGTATTGTAATAATTTATATAATTACGAGTAGGGTTTGAATATCGTTGGGTAGAATTGGTGTCGAGGATATGTCAAGCATACCTAGACGTCTAACGTAGGTTATTTCGGCTCTGTAGGTTCTAGTCAAAGGATTCAAGAATTGATATCGAACTAGGATAACTTAGTGATCAGTCGACAAGCGCAGCGAGGTTCCCAATCGAAGGACCTGAGCGTTGAAGTCGGATTCAGGATAGTCAAATAGTAAAGTGATAAAGCCGAGTGTCCCGAATCGGTTCAAGGTCAATAAGAGATAGTTGTAACACTCAGCAAGGCAAGTACCCCTGACCATTCTTTTATGGTTCAGTGCATATGAATAGCTAAATGTTTTATTCTCGTAATGGAACAGAAACATTTTAAGTTACGCATCCCCTGTAGTTATAAATCAATGTTTTCAAATTAATTTGGGGAAAAGTAACTTCGAAAGGTACCTATCTCGAATGAAATGATTTGCAAAAGGGATTTTATATGTGTGCTGGTTAAATAAATGATTTTGAAAATGAGATAGGTACAAGTGTTTTGAAAACTGGATAAAACGGTCAGATATGGGATATATTGGGGCCAGAGTAGGCCTATTGAGGTGGCGTAAGAGGCTAATTCGGTTGCGCACATTATATAACCGATTAGTCCAGCAGGTCAGAGACCTAGCTAGTCTCTGAGTTCCGGAACAGGTATATGGGATGGCAGTGAGAGCCGTCCAGTGTTGATAGCCTGATCAGCTATCTTCACATATCCGTAAGTATCTGATTTGGCTTTGTGATTATCGTAACAGAACAAGTAAGTTATATAGTGGATTTGGAAATGAAAATGGCATGCTAGAATTAAACTCTGGTATTTGTACACAGCACACTACTACGTTTATTTTGTTGAAAGCATGCTAGTTTTGAGTATCCAGTTTATGAATTGTTTTACATATTTTGCAAGCGAGCTATAATCTCTGTTCCTATCATTATTTTATCATAAACTGTTTTACTTGTTATTCATATAGTGGTGCTGCTGAGCAAGTAATTGCTCACCCTTGCAGAATATCTTATATGTATTGCAGATGCCTATGAGATTTTTGCGCAGTAGTCAGGGCAGAGTTCCAGCTCCTTTCGTGTCAGGCTCCTCTGAGGTAGTTGTGTTCAGACCAGATGAGGTCTGGTGAGTTGTTGCATTAAATTAGTGGTCAGGATTGTGTAAGGTAGTTTGAGTTGTGTTAGTTGAGTAACCTAAATCATACTTAAACTTGGAAAATGGTCTTGGTAAAGAGGGGTCATTGATATATATTATTAATGATTTGGATTGAATTTTGATGGTTATTACTGTTATTGATGACGTCAACTCCTGACTCCGGGGTTGAGGCCGTCACAGTTAGGGCGTAAACGAAACCCCGATCGTAAATGTAACTTCGTTAAAACCAATAAATCGTAACTTTAAGTTTCTGCAGAAAGTCCTGAAGTTGTAAACTGTAGTTTCTTGAAAAATAACCTATTTTTAGGATAGATAATGTTATAAGGATTGTTTAGGCACTTGAATCTCTTGATTCTGATTTACGGATTAAAAGTTATGACTATTTCTAGAGCACGCCTTATATTGATTTAAGTTCACCTAAATCTATCATCGCATGGTAAACATAGTCATATATCTCATATATATAAAATTAAATAAACAAGTAAATTTAAAGTGCAATAAAGTAAATGTGTTTGGTTATGGCCCCATCCTATGTGATCTTTATCAAGCTCATGATAAAGATCAAGATCAATCTAATATGGTGATGGAAATAAATACAACTACTTATTACATAAGTCTTCTTCTTTGTTTAGACTTCTTGTATGCCTCGTCTTCTTCTTTGTATCACCTCCATTGGATAGCCTTCTTGAGTCTTCAGTTACATTACATAATTGAAAGTAAAACTAATCTAATGAACTTACAAGAATAACTCGAGTTACATTCGAGATTTATGATTACAAAGATTGACGACATGCAAGTCGTATTTAAAATCAAAACCAAAACCATTACACTAAGGTCGAAAGGCCATAACCATCCACCATGCTCATACAACACATAAAAGCATGTTAAAACACATAATCTGATCTTAACATATCATATTATCCATGATCTAATCATAAAAAGAAAATATGACAAAAATCAGAAAAATCAGAATCAAATCAGAAAAATAAGAATCACTGTGTACGGGTAGTAAACAACGTCAAACGCCTTACAGATGAGTTGTTGATAGCTTTAGCTATCAGTTTTGTTCAGACGCTCGGTTACCTATGGAATAGGGTATTCATTTGCGTAAATCGGACACCAGGCCCAGATTTCAGCAAATCTGCAGCAGCCAATTCAGAATCCGTATCTAATATGATTCTCATAATTAGAACAAATATGAATCATGTATATATCAGTATATATACAGATTACATAATCATCTTATGATTATACAACTCACATGAATATCACATATTCAAAACAATACATATATAAGCATATTATATCAACATCAAATCATGGCGAATCACGTACATGCTCATATATCGAAAACAGTTAAACACATAAACAAATTAAAAACTTTTCACAAGTAGCTCTGATGCCATTGAAGGGTTTTTATCACATAAACGCAGCGAAAACGTAAATTTAAACCTTAAAAAAAACCGAAACCCTCCGCAGGATCCATGCGAAAAATATTATTTAATTTATAGTTCAGTATGTTTACCTTAAGAAGCTTTACGTTAATGGAAAGATGAAGGTCTTTAATAGCGATCCAAGAATGATGAACGGAGATCCTTAGCAGCTGCTCCTCAAGTGTGAAGCACTCCACCGGTATCCATCAAGAAAACGATGTAATGAAGGAGGAGGAGATGGAGAGAATTAGAGTTTTGTAAATCTTTTTGGTTGAGGCAAAATAGGGATTATAATAGTATATTTATAGGCAAAATTTTCAGCTGAAAATTTTCCCATAAAATATTATTATAATTAACCCTTTATTATTCTCACTAATAATTAAAACACCTTTTTATTATTAATCCTTTTTCTAAACTCTTTAGAAATAATTCTCTCACTTGATTTAATTTCCAAAAATTAAATTCTTAATTAATAATATTAAGAACCTTTTCTTAATTAATTTATAATCAATTAAATCTCATTTAATCAATTATTAAATTTGCCAATTAATTATTTATTTCATAAATAAATAATTATCAGCCATTATTAATTAATTCCTCCACCATTAAATCATTCTCTTTTATGGTGTGACCCTGTAGGTTCAATATTAAGTCGGTAGTAGAAATAAATAATAATAAAACTATTTTATCATTATTTATATAAATTTTCTAATTCATTAAATATGATTAATTAATTAATCATATTTATTCTACATCGTGAGGGATACTTCTCAGCATATCGCGACTATCCGGATAATACGAATTCACTGCTTAGAATACCAAGAACCTATTCAGTGAGTAGTTACCGTACAATCAATTCCTTCTACCCTGCAATGTCACGATTAAATACAAGACATGGAACTTGTGTCAAGCCTATCTTATTTAATCACTTGCTTTCCCATTCACTATGCTTAGTTCTAATTTATATAAATTAGAAACTCCTTTCTAATTTCATTCACTCTGATCAGAGATTCCTGAACTAGCATAAGTGGATCAACATTGAACATTCTCTTCCTTCACTGGAAGGGGTAGATCCTTTATTGATCATACACTATCTTCGTGTAAAAATTCCTATACCCAGTAGAGCCCTTATAATTGTCCCTTGAGACTAAGAACTAAACCAAACCATAGTTCAGTGTACACAAGATGACTATGATGACCTCAAGTCTAAGGATACTTGTACAACTATCACTATGTGAACAACTGCTGACACGTGAGTGAACTCCATCAGTTGTTCAGCTGTGTGAGTCATGTTCAGTAAACTTATTCTATAATAAGCACCTACATACTAGCTATAGTGTCACCACACAAATGTCCATGAGAACAGACATCCTTCATAATGAAGCAAGCATAGTATGTAGATCTTTGCGGATTATTAATTACCAGTTAGTAATCCTACGACCAGGAACTATTTAAGTTTAGAGTTATCATCTTTTAGGTCTCATTATTATGATCTCATCATAATCCATAAAAAGCTTTACTCTAAACTGTGGTATATCTTATTTAAACATTTAAATAGATAGAGCCCGCAATAAAAAAAACAAGTATTTTATTAATATTAATGAAATCAAAACAGGTTACATAAAAGTTATTCCTAAATCCTCATACATGATTGGACTTAGGATATATCTCTTTCAATCTCCCACTTGTACTAAAGCCAATCACTCTGGTTTTTAATACCCATCTTGTCTTTATGACGATCAAAGTGACTCTGAGAAAGTGGCTTTGTGAGTGGGTCTGCTACGTTGTTGACTGTTTGGAACTCTTTCAACTAATTGCACCACCATTCAGAGTAAACACATACCCTGACATGGATTTGCTATCACTTTCTGATTGAAAACTAGAGTCAGTATAACCCTCTATTTTCAACTCAGATTCACCACCAAAAACAAGAAAAATGTCCTGAGTCCTTCGCAAGTACTTAAGGATGTTTTCCAATGCTTTCCAGTGGTCTTCACCTGGATTGGACTGATATCTGCTCGTCACACTAATTGAATAAGCAACATCAGGCCTTGTACACAACATCGCGTACATGATAGATCCTATTGCTGAAGCATAAGGAATCTTACTCATATGCTCTCTTTCCTCAGGTATCTTAGGAGACATTTTTTCGGAAAGGGACACTCCATGGCTCATCGGTATGAGACCTCTTTTGGAGTTTTCCATGCTAAACCTTTTAAGCACTTTCTGGATGTATGTACCCTAGGTAAGACCTATCATTCTTCTAGATCTATCTCTATAGATCTTCATACCGAAAATGTAGGATACTTCTCCCAAGTCTTTCATGGTGAAGTTTTTTGATAGCCATACTTTGACTGATTGTAGCATCGGTATATCATTTCCTATATGAAGTATGTCATCCACATACAATACAAGAAATGTTACCGCGCTCCCACTAACCTTCTTGTAGACAAATGGTTCATCTATGTTTTTGATAAAACCAAACTCTTTGATTGTCTCATCAAAACGGATGTTCCATCTACGAGAAGCTTGCCTTAAACCATATATGGTTCGCAGCAGCTTACACACTAGGTGTTCATTTCCCTTGGAAAGAAAACCCTTTGGCTGTGTCATATACACTTCCTCCTCAAGTTCCCCATTGAGGTAGGCCGTTTTCACGTCCATTTTCCAGATCTCATAGTCGTAGTAAGCAGCAATCGCAAGCAAAATCCGAATTAATTTTAACAGGGCTACAGGAGAAAAAGTTTCATCAAAGTTAATCCCTTGCCTTTATTTGAATCCTTTTGCCACGAGCCTGGCCTTATAGGTCTCCACCTGGCCATCTGCTCCAATCTTTCTTTTGTATACCCACTTGTACCCAATAGACTTGACACCTTCAGGCGCTTCAACCAGAGTCCATACTTGGTTGGTATACATAGATTCCATTTCGGATTTCATGGCACTATTCCATTTCTCTGAGTCAACACTACTCATAGCCTCATTATAGGTCACAGGGTCGTCATCATCAATGATTGATAACTCATTGTCATTCTTAATGGCAAGACCATAATACCTTTCAGGTTGGTGAGACACTCTCCCTGTCCTACGAATGGGCTGTTCCACAGAAGGTTGTTCAGTCTGAACAGGTGTTTCCACTTGATCCGTAGTAGTTTGTGCTTCTTGAACTTCATCAAGTTCAATTTTGCTCCCACTGTTTCCTTCAAGGATAAACTCCTTTTCCAAGAAGGTAGCATGTCTGGAGACAAACACCCGATGATCGGTGTAAAAGTAATACCCTAAAGTCTCTTTAGGATATCCCACAAAATGACATTTTACGGATCAAGATTCCAGCTTATTTGGGTCAACTTTCTTGACATAAGCTGGACATCCCTAAATCTTAACGTGTTTAAGACTCGGTTTCCTTTCTTTCCATATCTCATATAGTGTTTGAGGAACAGATTTGGAAGGCACCTTATTCGGTAAATATGCTGAGGTTTCCAATGCATAACCCCATAGGAATACTGGAAAATTCGCATAGCTCATCATGGACCGAACCATGTCTAACAAAGTTCGATTTCTCCTTTCAGATACCCCTTTTAACTGTGGAGTATATGGAGGAGTCCACTGGGAGACTATACCATTTTCTTTGAGATAATCTAGAAACTCTCCATTCAAGTATTCACCACCTCGATCTGATCGAAGAGTTATAATACTGTGTTTGGTTTGTTTCTCCACTTCATGTTTATATTCTTTGAACTTTTCAAAGGCTTCAGACTTGTGTTTCATCAAATACACATATCCGAATCTAGATCTATCATCTATGAAAGTAATGAAGTATGAAAATCCACCCATGGCTTGCATAAACATTGGTCCACATACATCTGTGTGTACCAATCCTAGAAAATCTGCAGCCCTCTCTCCATGTCCACTAAATGGAGATTTGGTCATTTTACCCAATAGACAAGACTCGCATGTAGGATATGATTCAAAATCAAAGGGGTCAAGTAACCCTTCCTTATGCAATGTCCGCAGTCTATTTTCACTAATATGACCTAGCCTACAGTGCCATAAATAGGTCAGATTTTCATCATCTCGTTTTCTTTTATTAGTTTGTTCAATCTGAAGTAAATCATGTTCTACGTCACATACATACAGACCATTATTTAAAATGCCACGTCCAAAAAAAAACATTATCTCTAAGGATAGAACATTCATTATTCTTAATAATAAATGAAAAACCATCCACATCCAACATAGGAATAGAAATAATATTCCTCACAATAGAGGGAACGTAATAACAATTATTCAAAATAATAGTCTTGCCCGTAGGCATATATAAACTAAATGATCCTACAGATATGGCCGCAACCCTTGCTCCATTGCTTATACGTAGAATCACCTCATCCTTTTTAAGAGTCCTACTTCCCTTTAGTCCTTGCAACGAATTGCAAATATGAGAACCACAGGCGGTATCTAATACCCAAGTAGAAATTTGACCCAGTGACATATTAACTTCAATCATGAACATGACTGAATCAGAAGCGGTAGTCTTACTACCCTTCTTCTTCTTCAATTCTGCAACATAAACCTTGCAGTTCCTCTTCCAGTGCCCCAACTTGTTACAGTGAAAACAAACAGCTAAATTAGGACCAGTGAACTTGTGAGCATCTAGTATGCTCCGGAGTGATAGTGCAGAAGACATGACGAATATAGTAAATATGTAAATGATAAACACATAACAACACTTAGCAAATATTCAATTTCATTTCAAAATACTATATGTGTAACACCCTCAAATCCGGGGTCGGGGATCCGGGTTGTCACGAGTTCCATTTCCCTTAATAACACCCAATCTTAATAAATAATCAACTACTCTGTACTGTGACCCCACAATAAACACACACATTGCAAGTTATAGTCTCAGAGATGAATACCCAAAAAAAATAACACAAGTCATTTTATTCCACAATTATAAGCCATTACACCTCAAAAGGGTTTCTGAATAAATTTACATTTCTTTGCCATTATTACAATTCATAAATATACATAATCTGGTACATTAAAAGTTGAAAGCCTAGCCTATTGGTAGTTCCTACCTCAGCTACAGTGACATCAATGCCTATAGGAAACTGCGGAACGTTTTCCTATCCGCTCGCGAATTGGGAGCTTGGTCCTGTTCATCTTGTCTATCTGATATTGTGTGATGAAAGAAGAAAGCAAGGGTGAGCAACAAGCCCACCAAAATAATATGTATAATGATTTACAATATATGAGCATTCTCATAGTACTCATGAAAGTCTTGGTCAAGAAGAAATGAACCAAGCTGATATCTTAACGCGACCAAGTTGCAAAATATTCAGTATATATATACACATATACTTTTCACAATCTTTGAAATCCTCTAACATGTATAATATACACAGAGTTCCCGTTTATAACTGTATAAAATATCGTTGCAAGGTGATCTCATATATCTAACCTTGTCTCAACATTTTTCCGAAAATATTTGACATGCACAAGATAATCATTTACTAGATATAAGTTTAAAAGATGAAGTTACAAGATACTCCAATATACTTATATCCGAATACTACTTGAACTACCACCGTTCAAGGTATAATGAGCTTTCAACAGTTCATCACATAGATGAGACTACAAGACAAGATTTGAATAGATTAAATCTTTGAAGTATTATTGAATGAAATGAAGTTATGATATACTTCATTAAGTCCCGATATATATATATCCACATATATATCTCTTTATACATTTCCTGAAAACCTCTGTCATGTAAAGTATGAACAGAGTTTGTAACATCCAATGAATTTTTGGAAAGGAAAAGAATTGTGGCATAAACCCAGTATCTTGCTGATCAGGCAAAGATACCAATAAGTAACCTTTTCTACTAGTAGATGGACGAATTCCCCACTGGTCATCACCCTGGTCGCAATAGGACCTTATGCTGGACTGCCACTCAGCCACTTACGCATTTAATGGACTCTCACTGAGCCACTTACACTTTCATGGACGCCCACTAAGCCCATGTTGCTTATGCCGACTCGATAGACGGACTTACTTCCCGAACGTTGGGTAAGTAATCAATTCATTTACTAAAACAGCAACCTTGTTGCGAATATAAAATACACCACAGAGCCGGATCCCTCCGGTTTTGAGCGAGTATTTAAATCCCCTTTAAAAGGAAGATCTTAAATATATATAAAATGAGTTTTGGGATCCGCTCTAACTTTTAAAAATCATTTTAAAGACTCGAAAACACTTTAAAGAGTGTTTGGAGTAATGCTGATTTAATAAAGTAAATCAGTCCCAATATATTAGAAAATATCTGAATATTATCATTTAAATAATATTCCCTTAACGAATAATCTTTATACAAATAATTGAAGTAGAAGTTGTAAAACTTATACTTGAAATGAGTATTAAATAACCAAAGATATACTTATACGAAAGTACTATCTTTATTTGAATAATCAAAAATAAGTTTGATTATCGACACCTTATTCTTTAATAAAATAAAGAATATATTTCAGTAAATAATCGGAGTCATAGGTCCTCAAATGAATATTCAAATAATATTCAATAAATAATAAAAAGTAAGTCATAAGTCCTCGAATGAATATTTAAGTAATATTCATTAAATAATATAAAGTTATCGAATAAACCTTATTCAATTAATAGTTTTTAAAAAAACCATATCAATATATATATATAAATAAATATATATATATATATCATATACTCGGGAACATCTACTCCCGGTTTTAGAAAAGGGTTCACCTTTGGGTCCCCTATACTCAGGGTATACGTAACTACTGCTTATCTCTAGCATAGATATTATGCAACTAATAAGCATTTGAACCAACAGATATATAAATCAAGAATACGAAACAGGCATGCATATATACCATATCACATGCTCCAATATATCGCAAGAATTTGCTAATAACAAATATGCATTTATCACAAGATCATGCATATACACATATACATCACAACAACAGTTATACGGGTAGAAAACTTGCCTGAGCGACTGGGGGTTACAAATGGCTTGGGACGAGTCTGGTAACCTATAAACAACATATAAGTTGGAATTAAACCAAAGTCACTTATAAATCTATACTTTAACCAATTTAGACTCTAACGCTCGCTTTGCGCTTAACGATTCACTTAAGTCGCTCGAGTACCCTCGGCTCCACCATTTTTAATAAATTAACCATTACGATTTTTAAGGCGATTCTTTCGCGAGTGTCTTACCAACTGCCTATTACACTTTACATAAATGTTTCATACTCCAATTTGTCCTTTAAGGTCTTTAACCTATATTTCAAAGTAAGGTGAGGGGTAATGGTTCGTTCGCGAAACGTCGTTACTTAAAACGACCGTTTCTCCTAAACCGTACATCGAAATCAAACGTACCACATATCAAAACGAAGCTCGTAACATGAAATATCTAATCATAGCAATGGTCAAAACCTAGCAGGGAGTTCTCGGGTCCTAATGTTAAGAACAAAAACAGCCTAAAGTAAATCGGACATTACGACGGCTATGTTTACGCGATTACCCAAATTTAAAACACTCTAATTCAACCCATAATCAATCCACAATCACAACCCAATCAAAACTCCATCCATACTACATCATAACAGCCCCAACAACTAAACATTAACAATTTATACTTATTCTTAAACTTGAATTTAACTACACTTAAGTTCATTAATCAACAATCCAAGAATTACCACTCCAAAACTTCACAAAACTAACTAATCTCTACATTCACAACAAGCAAGCCTCCCATGAACCATACCAAACATACTAACTCTAATTTATACAAAAGTAGGGCTAGGGTATGAGATTATACCTTCCTTGGTGAGTAAAAGTACTAGGGAGCTTGGAATCACCCTTGAAAATCCTTACCAAAGCTATATCTAAACAAAAAGACAAGATCAAAATTTCAAGTTCTTGAAAGAACACTATTCACCAAGAACTTTGATGAATTGATTAGCTATGATAATCATGGAATCTTGAGCTTAAACTTATGGCTCATCTAAGTTATGAATTATAGAAGCTAAAGAAACAAACCTCTTGAATTATGAAGGTGTGTAGCTTAAGTTTTGAAAAATTTCCCTTGCTTTTCCATGGAAAAACCGAGAGCTTGATGAAGAAATGGAGTGTTTTGTGTTTTTTTGATTTGTTTTGATTTTCCTTGGTTGGTTGACTTTTGTTTTGCTTTAATCATTTTTAACCATGAAAAAAAATTGTGTGGTTATAATTCAACCACACCTCCTTCCCTTATGTCATGCTTATGTCACCTTTCCTATGTCATCTTGTTGGTTTGATGACATCATCATCCCTAACCTCCTTGATTAACTCTTAATTGCTTGCCTAATGACTGCTGATCTGTTATACGGTTCGCTTAACTTTCGTTCTCGTTTATCGTTTGAGGGATCATACCCGGGATTTTATTACTTGGGTTCCCTTAACCTTTCTCAATACATTATATTCCTTTTATGATCCTCTCTTATAATCCTTGAATTTAAATCCTTTCAATCATGTTACCTTATACTCAATTCTTTCGGTATTTGGTGGATTCTCGGGAAAAATCAAAAGGTTCAAATTTGGATTCTGACGATCTTTACATACACTTATATACCACATAGAGTACTAATAATATCCCAAAAGATCAATAAAAGAACCTCTACATAGTGTGGCATGAAAAGTTTTCTTATTCAGCATAACACTATTCATAAGGGTTTCAAAAATTCCAAAAATTGGGGTTATTACAGTCTCCCCTCCTTAAAAGGATTCCGTCCCGGAATCGGATAGAAAATGAATAGGGATGCTCTCTTAGCATTGCACTTTCTAACTCTCAAGTAAATTTTCCAACATTGTGGTTCTACCATCAAACTCTGACTAGTTTGATAACCCTTCTCCTAAGCACTTGTTCCTTTTCAATCTATAACCCTTCCTGGTTGCTCCATATAGGTTACGTCTGGTTGCATGTCTATGCGCTCATATGCTTCTATTTGTCTGGCATCCAAATTACACTTCCCTAACATTGATACGTGGAACACGTTATGAACTTGCTACATGTTCGGGGGTAGGGCTAGCTGATATGCTAACTTCCCAATACATCTTAATATCTTCAAGAGTCCAACAAATCGTGGACTTAGCTTTCCTTTCTTTCCGAACCTCATCAATCCTTTCCAAGGTTTTCCAAGGGGATACCTTTCACAACACTAGGTCCCCTACTTCATACTCCTTGTCCTTTCATTGTCAAATCAGTATACTTCTTATGTCCATCTTGGGCTACTACCAGCCATCCTCTGATTAGATCTATTATATCCTTGGTCCTTTGGACTACTGCTGGTTCGAGCATCTCGCGCTCTACAACTTCATCCTAACATAGGGGAGATCAACATTGTCTTCCCTCAAGGATCTCATAAGACGACATCTCGATACCTGATATACGATCTATTGTCGTGAGAAAAATCAATCCTCGTTAAGTGATCATTCCAAATTCTTTCAAGTCTATTGCACAGACTCTCATCATAGCTTCTAGCATTATAGCTTTTGCTCCTCAATACCCATTCTTTTCCAGTTCGTAATCGCTACTATCTTTCGTTCCTAATAATATACTGGTTATACTTTTGCTCGTTAGCGTTCTATAACCTTTTAATAATTGCGTCAACCTTAGTATCATGAACGCGTTAGAATCGGAATACCACCATACTTGATACCACTTCATTTCTAGCTGCCTCCATCTTCGAAAGCTTGGTCCTTCGTATAGAAGTAAAAGAATTTATTGAGAGATCACTATGATCATGAACACTTGTTCTATTGCATAGTTAGTACAGAATGTGGCCAGCCTTTAGTACTTGACAAGCAATTAAACAATAGATGGTATCCTACTAGGCTTCTATCACACAGATAGATAGTCATTCGGCAATACCTCCCCTACTGGAAGGGTTGTTCTTCTCAGCTTACATGAAATGAAAAGAAGAGTAAAGAACGAACTGAAGAGAATTGTATATATGTAAAAAAAATTACTGCCACAAAATATCTGGCTTGGAATCTACCTCTGAACTATAGAGGTTTGTCATAGGAGAACAAAATATATACGTATATATATCAACATCAAGTATTATAGCATCGCAATTCACGTGCCTGAATATCTACTATTCCATCTATCATTCTATGGACCTATGCTCTTGCTCGAGCTTATAAACAATCACCTTTGAAACTCCCTCGACATCGAAAATCAAATCTGGGATCTCATTCTAGACATCATCGTTACTAGAATTCCATGCTTGCACCGCAACCTTCCTCATATAGTAATACGACTCTCTTTTCATAAGAGGGAATAAATATTCAATAGGTAGATACTCTACTTAATTAGTCTATCAATGATAACTTATACACTACCACGACCCGATTAGTGGTACTCAATCTTAACATCCATTCCAATACAACTATCACGGTTGTAATCAGCTTATTACTCGCAGAATAATTGCTGTATTACTATGGTCCACCACTGACCTACTGTCGTCATTCACTTTCCATGAAATCTTAATATCTAACCATACGGAGTCCATACATGTCGTACAGAATACTTCTAAGGAGTTAACATAATCACCAATCATAATTCATGAAGAACACTCCAAACTCTGACGTACTTTCATGACATGAAGTAGATAAAATTGCAGAAGAGTTTCAGTCAAAACAACGATAGCAGGTTAATATCATTCTTAACCGTATGCCTTAAATAGAAGACTTAACTCAAGGGTTCGTCTAGTCCTTTTTGAAACATGGTCCTGGCTTATCTCAAGATAGTATCTTCTGAGATAGATAGCCCGCTCATGGCGATTACACGAATTAAACCTTTACCAACTACTATTACGGTTGGGTATTGCACAGTCATCAGAAGGAATGTCAATTTTCCAAACCATAATACAACCTTCATAACTTTAACCATCATCACTGTATTCCTTCAAAACTCATACTATCCCTATTAAGGGTGAAATGCCAACCTTTATGCATTCCCCTAGGATTCGTTTTAAGTTACCAATGTTCTATCCTTAATTCCACCTTTAAAAAGGTACATGCATCCTTCCATGGATAAATCAAGTCATATATCCCTGATAAGGGTAACTTATTCAATCATTCCCACCTCGATAGTATATGCCTAATTTCACAATAACATCTGTATTCAAAATGAGGTCAATTAATATGGCCTCCAAAAGATAACAACGGTTATCCGCTTTTCTTGCCTAATTTGGTAACGATAACAAGGATGTTCTGGAAGATATTGGTCGTGTTCAACGTGAACCTCTTCTTAATAATTCCTTATTTACTTTTGTTGTTTATCTCAACAGTCACCTCAATGTTGGGATATCTTTCATACCTAGCGTCTCCCTTTCTGGGTATCGAGCCACCGGTCTTACACTTCACATTCTTGAAGGTCACTTCCTTCATCCAATTTTCCTAATTTCTTGTCTCCTCAGTCTATCCGCGTCTCATTATTTATCCTTCGAATTATCTCAAGGTTTCCTCGAATCCTCCCAACTTACAGGGGATAAAATATATGTATCTCTTATGCCTTCAACCATCAATTTTAACTCATGGTGAATCACCCTCATCCTGACGAATGCATACTTTTCTATTTCTATTGCTACGAGTCTTTAGGGTTTCCTCATTCCCAACTCCCTTATCATACCTCAAACTCTATTGCCTTTATATTCCTTTCCACTTCAGTTTCTTTTTATTTTCCTTTCTCTTATCATTATTTCATGAACCAACACAACATAAGCATTGATTTCAAACATCCCGTCATTCTGGGATTCTAGTCCTCAGAACAAATCTTGACAACTTTTACAATCTTAGATTCATAATTTATCATACTCGTCCGCCTTTGTTTCGGCTCCAAAGCTTTTACACTATCTCCATAACCTTGGGAATTACTTTCCCGAAAACAATTCACTGAACTATAATCAGTTTATTCTAACCTCTGACTCCGTGCCTTTCTTGGTCTTTCACCAGTGGGTGGCCTCTCTCTTAGGAGGGTAAGTGACAAAAAAATTCTTTTGTGCTTCATCAATCATTTAGAATATTAAATCATTTCTCTATTTCCTTTGTCCAGGCTCTTGCCTCGGCTAGGTCAGCTTGTTCCTTGGAACTCTGAGAGTTTAGTGACTTAAAGGTCCTGAAAGAATTTCCTACTGCATTGTTTCCTCAGGGTGGTGTTTGGGAATAAAAGTATAATTTTTGTTTAGGCAGGTCCATGAATTGCCCCATAGGAGTACCATCCCGGTTCTCCCTATCTTGCTCGACTTCTGTTTTCTCAGTATGAAATATTTCATCCTTCTCCCACAATCAGGGTTATCTTATACATTAAAATCCTTGTTTTCCATTTCATTATGTTATGGGTTCTTCTATCTTGATGTCAACCTCCCTGACTATCACGTTCAGGGTTTGCTCTAAATCTTTTTCCTCAAACTAGCTTTCATCTAAGATCTCATCTTTAAGCTCTTGAACATTTGGAACCCAATTTCTATAGGAATACCTCATTATTCCCTTATCATCTTTCTCGGTATTAATCTTTTATCTAATTGTTGGCTCTCTGCCTTCATTCATCACTTTTTCTGGCACAATATGTTCTTTTCCGATAATTTGAACTGTATTGCAATCTCAAACAGATTTTCGGTACCGGCTCCGGTTACCTTCACTTCTATTTCCATTTTCTCAAAATCTCTTATAAACTCTCCCAAAGACATCATCATCTTGAGTCTCTCCTTTTTACTAAGGGCATGAGCCACCACATTGGCTTTCCCCGAATGATAAAGAATCTCCCACTCATAATTCTTGATTAGCTCTAACCGCCTCCTCTGGCGTATGTTGAGCTCTTTCTACGGGAAAATGTACTAGAGTACTTGTTAGTCCCTTAACAATATAGTAAGAATTACAGAAGGGGGGTTGAATGGAATTCTTGAACCTTTTTCTTGAAATAAAAATGTTCAACTCGATTATGGATATATTTGTTTTGATTAGCACAATGCGGAATGTAAACTTGAATGAATCAAAACATAAGTAATTAAAAACAAGAGTCTTTAAAAACTTTCTGGTGGATTTAAACAATTCCACCAGAGATATATTTAATATATCGAGAGGACTCTGTGTGCAGAAATGCTCACAGCTGCTTACACAAAATAGAACTGCTAAGAACACAGGAAATGCTAAAGATAGTGCTTACAAAGATTTCTCTGTTGTTGTTTCTTAGCTATCTCAGTCATTTTTCTATTTTCTACTCTCTTGGTTTATATATTACCAAGATTACAAAGTCAAAAGAACTGAACAAATATAAAATCTAACAGTCTTGATCTTTGCTGCTTTTCGTCCTCTATTACCCAGTTAATGGGCTTCCACAGTGTATTTGTATCCAACTCAACGGCTGTGTGTCAGCTTTCACTGTTCAACTGATGTTTGAATTCTTGATATGATCATCCGTCGACTTTCAGATCATCCGTCGATGACATGATTGATCATTCGTCGACTGCTATGTTAAACATCCGTTGATAGTCATTTGATCATCCGTCGAAGCTTTGTTAATCATCCGTTGGTAGCTATTTTGGCACTTGACTTCATTTCACTTATACAGAATTACAAGACATTGCTTATGTACAGTTAATCAACCTATTCTGCATATCTAGTTAAAGTCAACATGACTTATATGCTACTTCAGATTCTATACAAAGGTGCATACAACACTGTGTTACAAACTTATTATTACATAAGCTACTCACTCGATGGATAATAAGTTAATCATCCGTCGGGACTATAATGAGTTATCCGTCGGGACTATAATTCTTATCCGTCGAGTGCTACATTATTTCACTAAGTAAAATCTACTTAGATGTTTTGTTTAGGTAATCATCAAGTACACAACATATTCACAACAATCTCCCCCAATATATGTCTACTGGAATTGTAGCCATAAATTAAGAGATACTTGATGATAACAAAACATCCTAAACATATACCTTTAAAGATAAGTAGATAAAACTGAAAGTGCTTCAATTTAAACAAAAATGTACAAGGTTTGGCTCACAGTCAGTTCAAGATGCTCCTCTAGTCTGAGCAGATTTTTCTAGATTCTTGAAGGTCTGGATCTTCGTCCAAGCTTTCTGTTGTTTTCTTCAATTTGATTCTGGAGCTGTCTGTGGAATTCTAATTCATCAGATTCTGAGAGATCTAACATTTCTTGCATTTCCAAGAGAGTCTCATTGCTAGAGATACTCAATTGGTCTTCTAATCTGAAGAATCTTCTCACACCCTTGTCATCCATGAATTCCATCAGCCAGTAGGGCCTTAGATGCACTCTTCTCCCTGTGTATGGGATGATAAGAGTTTTGGGTAGTGCATCTTTGGCTCTAACACTCCTTAGCTCTTCAATCTTCTTCAATACTAATCTTCTTGCAGTTACATTGAACCCAAAGTTTTTCTTGAAGGATGAGTAGACTTTGATCAACACAGCTTGGCTTTCTTGAAGTATCCTGTGAAGAGGCCACTGAATCTCCCTTCCCCCTTTGTACTTGAATACCAACCTTTCAGGTAGGTTTTTGTATGCATCAATTGCCCTTACCTCATCCAGCTCCTCCAGATAGAGGTTTAGATCTGAGAATTCTTTGATGTCACACAAGTACAAGTAGTCTCCCCTGTTGACCTTGGGTTGAGCTTTGACTATTGACTTGGATTTGAGAGGTGACAACTTCACTTTCTTGACTGCCCTTGATTTTGTCCTTCTTGGCTTAGTAAGAATTGGCAAGTTGAAGTCAGGAATTGGTAATTTATCCCACTCTATTGGCTCATCCTTTGGCACAATAGGCTCTCCATGTATGTTCCTGTAGGGGTCCACCACCCTTATGTCTTCAAACACCACAGAGGGCTTTGATGCTTGAGTTTCAGCTTGAGTGGATTCCTTTGGAAATTGATCTTCCAATTCCTTGTCAACAACATCCAACTTTCTTTTTGTTCTTTTAGCCAGTTCTTTCTTTCTTGGGGATTTCTTCTATTTTTCAATCTTCTTCTCTGATTCAGCAGCTTGAGATGGTTGAGAGGGAATTTGTTGAGAAGAATTCACAGCCTGTAGCTTGGCCAAGATAGCAAGCTGTTCTTTCTTTTGTTTAGACTTCTTTGCATCTAGAGCAGCTTGCCTCTTTTCCTGCTTCAATCTGGCTTTTTCTTCTTCCTTTGCATGAGCAAATTGTGGATGTCCAGCTACCACACAAATTTCCTTCCCATTTCTGAATATCTTTGCAATTCTCTTTCTTGAGGCTGAATCAGCTGGATCTTTGTAGAGGAGAATAGATCTTGACAGAAGCTTCTTTTCATCAGGCTTGGGTGTCTCATACACAGAATCCATAGGGTTCTTCAAAGATAACTTTGGATAGTTTGCCCATGGTTTAAGATTTATCTCAGCCTTTGTAGCCTTGATGCAGGAAGATTGTCCTTTCTCCAGATAGTTCATGCTCATCTCATTCACATTGATTGGCTTGACATGAGAGTGATGGATGGCCGACTGATCTGGTTCCTTGACTAATTGAAACTTTTTCTGTATTTCCTCATCAATCTTTTTCCAGTTGATCAGAGTCAACTCTTCTTTATCAGCATCTTTCAAATTTGCTGCTGCTGCATTTATAAGATCTATACCATCTGCAACTGGTGGCTTGGAGATAGTAATTGAAGGTACAATTACTTTGCTGATTTGAACTTGAAGTTTCTCCCCCTCAGTTGGTCCTTTCTCCCCCTTACTTGATTCTCTTTCCCCCTTTTTGTTATCATCAAGTGGAGGAGTTAGGCCTTGTGCTTTAGCCAGTTGCATAAGAAGATTTGTCTGAGTCTGTTAATTTTGAAGAAGTAGAGCCACTGAATTCTCAATAACCTAAACTCTGTTCTCCAGCTTGGCTATCTTCTTGTCAGAATCTGATTCTCTTCTCAACCTTAGTAATAGATCATGCATGGTACCATATGGCATTATTGAATCCAGCTTCTCAGAGTTATATGTCTTTAAGTCAGCTATCTCCTTTTTCAATTCATCCACACTGAGATTCTGTCTTGAGTGTTGGATCTTCATTAAGTGCAAAGAGTCTAGGTGAGCTTGAAGAACAGCCTTGGTACCAGCATCTGAAGCTTCCTGAAGGGCCTGCTGAATAGCTATTACTTGTTTTACCAAAGACACCTCAAATTGCCCTGGTGAAAATTCCTTTGCCCATGCCCATTTAGGTAAACTAAAAGCAGAACTTGGGTCTTCAACTCCCCCTACGTTCTTGCTTCCATCCAAAGAACCAGAGTCATCATCATCAGAATTTACTCCAAATTCTTCAGATGGCTCTCCAGCTTGAGAAGGCATTCTGTTCACAGCAGCTTTATCTCTTTGAAGAGATTCTATGGTGTGCACTAAATTCAAAGTCTGCTCTGCCTCCACATTGCCCTGAGCAGCCAACAATTGATAGGCTGAAACAGGGTGAGTAAAAGTGTCAGCATCCAAGGAAATGTTATCAATTACAGCTTTGTAATGTTGCTGAAATTATCTTTCCTTTTCAGCATCATCCACAATCATTGACTCACTAGCAATGGCTGGTTCCATCCTTATTTCTCCAGTACCTGCCTTTCTCTCATATTCTCTCTTTTGTTGCATCAGGGTCTCACCCTGGCTCCCCACCCTCACACCCTCACCTTCACCTACTAAGGTGGGACTCCTCTCACTCACTTTTGCCAATCCTGAATGAATGGATTGCTGAGATTCACTCTTTTCCTCTCCTTTTGTCTGGGAGCAACCCAGCCTCTCACTCAATGCACTCTCCTCTCTCAGTCATAAGAGTGATTGTATTACCACCAAATCTTCTGCACTTGAAATTATTGAAGTTTGAAGTTGTGCAGAGACACTCGACGGATAAGTGATATCCGTCGGGTGAGTGGTAAAACTATCCGACGGATAACTGTTGTTAATCTTATCCGTCAGGATGCAATCACTACTCGACGGATGAGCAATATCCATCGAGAGAGTAGAAATGAATGAGGTGGGAAGAGAAACTATTGTTGACTCTGTGTTGATTGAAGTTATTTGAGGCACAGATGTCACAATAGAATCAGAAAGAATTGGCAAGTGAGCCAACAAATCATCTAAAAGATGATGCTCACTTGCACTGGATTTTGGCTTCCCCAACAGAGTTAAAGAAGGGGAATCAGGAATTGAAGTGTTTATCATGTCCACTTCCAGTGAGTTAGTTGGTGAGTATTGTGTTTCAGTGGCTTCTATAATGAGAGATTTTGGCTGTGACTCCACATTTATTGCAGCCACATCAATCTGAATTTGAGAAGGTGCAGGGACTGTGTCTTTAGCACCAGTTTGCACTAAGTGTGTGCCCTGTGCATCCCCAATTGTTTTGGATTTCTTCTTTCTAGTGTAAGTTTGGTGTGAGCTTGTGTCCCTAACCCTCTTGGCCTGTGCTCTTGGATGAGAGCTTTGTTCAATAGCCACATCCTTTTGGGAGGATGCAGCTAGAAGTGAGCTTTTGTCCTTTTTAAGCACTACAGTTTGTTGGGAAACTGCAGTGTGGCTAGGCTGGGATTCACTCAACTCTCCAACCTTATCCTTGGGGTTTCTTTGATGTTCACCCCTTCCCTCACCTATCTTACCCTCCTTTACACTCCCCTCTTTGGTTTTGGTAGTTTTTTAAACTAGTACCTTTTGAGAGATACCAGAGGGGGTTTTCTTTGATTTGGATTTAGAAATTGTAGTTGTTTTGGCAGCTTTGGTAGGCAACTATTTCGTCATTGTCACAGTTGTCATAGCTATGCCTGAAGTCAAAGAAATAGAAGAGATTGGAATAGTTGAGGGTCTGGATGAATTTACCTCACTTACCTAAGGTGTCAGCATTACAGGAAAATAGAACATTGGCACATCCTTGTGATGGTTGGCTCTGTTCAAGTCTGCAATGATTCTTCTCTCTTGAACCTAACAAGCTAATTTGTTGTTTGGGTTGACAAGTTCAATCTCTTGACAAAGATGGTTAGCCAAAAGCATAAAAAATCTAGCATAGTAAATATTCTTTCCTCTTTTGGCTAAGTCACCTAGTTTAAAACCTAACACATACACAACAAGGTCACTGAAATTGTAATATTTGTCTGTAACTAGCATGTATAGCATGTTAAGCATGGAAATGTTCACAGAATCAAAATTACTGATTTTTCCAGAAAAGACTTTAGTTACTACATCACACAAGTAACTCCATTCCTTCCTAAGACCTAGTCTTCTAATTTCACTTAGTTTTGCAGTAGGAAGTGCATAATGAATGTAATTGAGCATATTGACAATATTAGTGTCAGTGTGTGGTGCAGTTACATTATCATCAGGAATCTTGAAACATGCTTTTATGACATCACTATTGATACAGAAATCATTACCTTTGATGGTTAGAGTGATGGTTTTGTCAGTAGAGTTATAGATTGATGTTGTCCACATCTCCTCAACAACTTCACAATAAATTGTGGGTGATTCCAGCATGGCAAAACTTAACTTGCAGTTGTTCACGAAGTCCATCATCTTATGATAGTCTTCAGATTGCTGAATCCCCTTATTGACCAAGGCGGTGAAGTTGTTCTCATGGATGAACCCAGTTTGTGACATGATCTTAACTACGGGTGCCATTGTTAGAGAAGAAAAGCTTGAAAAGAAAGAGGATTTTTGCTTGAGAGAGAATGAAGTAACACAGTTGAATTTGAGAATGATAAAAGAAAATGATTAGAATGAAATAAGATTTTATACTTTACTCAAAATCAACTGATAAAAATAATAAAGAGAAGTAAATTACCCAATAGAAATTGTCTAAAATAGACGTTTTAAAATAAACTGTAAAAATTCCACCCATTATCCGTCGTGTAATGCTTACAAACTGTAAGTATACTCGATGGATAATGTTCAGGGAATTAACGGTTAAGATTTAGACACTTCGATGGATGAGGATAAGTTGATATCCGTCGAGCTTTAAAGTACTTCAGAAAAGTAATTGATTTTTATTTATAATTTGTATATCGACGGATGACTCAACTCGATGGATAATGGTCATCCGTCGAGATGCAAATTTTTACTTAGCCAAAATTTTCATCCAAGACTAAAAATCAGTTAAATTTCTGGCTACTTTTCAACTTGCAAAATAATTCAGATAAATTCAAGAGTAATTAAGCATACCTAACTCACTTACCAACCTAGAAAAGGTGGATTCATCCAGTGGCTTGGAAAAAATATCTGCAAGTTGCTTCTCACTTGGAACAAAATGTAACTCTATAGTACCATTCATTACATGTTCCCTTATGAAATGGTACTTGATGTCTATATGCTTTGTCCTTGAATGTTGCACTGGATTTTCAGTGATGGCAATTGCACTTGTGTTGTCACAGAAAATAGGAATCCTTTCAACTTGCAAACCATAGTCTAGCAATTGATTTTTCATCCATAAAATATGTGCACAGCAACTGCCAGCAGCAATATATTCAGCTTCAGCTGTAGAAGTAGAAACTGAATTTTGCTTTTTACTGAACCAGGACACAAGCTTGTCTCCTAAAAATTGACAGGTTCCTGTTGTGCTTTTTCTATCAATTCTGCAACCTGCATAATCTGCATCTGAATAACCAGTTAGATCAAAGCCAGAATCTCTAGGATACCAAATGCCAAGGTTTGGTGTTCCTTTGAGATATCTGAAGATTCTCTTAATAGCTATTAAATGAGACTCTCTAGGATCAGCCTGAAATCTAGCACACAAACATGTAGCAAACATTATATCTGTCCTACTAGCTGTTAAGTACAGAAGTGAGCCAACCATGCCTCTATACCTTGAAATATCCACTGACTTTTCAGTAGTGTTTAGTTCAAGCTTAGTGGCAGTGGCCATGGGAGTTTTTACAGATGTGCAATCCATTAGATCAAACTTCTTTAAAAGATCAAAAATATATTTAGTTTGACTAATGAATATCCCATCACTAACTTGCTTAACTTGTAAACCAAGAAAGTAAGTTAGTTCTCCTATCATACTCATTTCATACTTGCTTTGCATCAGTTTGGCAAACTTTTTACAAAGTTTCTCATCTGTAGAGCCAAAAATAATATCATCTACATAAATTTGAACAAGTATGCTAGAGCCATTCACATTTCTGAAAAATAAAGTTTTATCTACAGTACCTCTTGTGAAGTGATTTTCCAAAAGGAACTTTGATAAAGTGTTATACCAGGCTCTAGGTGCTTGCTTCAGTCCATAAAGTGCTTTCAGTAGATAATAGACATACTATGGGAAATTTGGATCTTCAAAGCCAAGAGGTTGACTTACATACACTTCTTCCTCCAAATCTCCATTCAGAAAGGCACTTTTGACATCCATTTGATAGACCTTGAAATTGGCATGGGCTGCATAGGCTAAGAAGATTCTAATGGCTTCAAGTCTTGCAACAGGAGCAAATGTTTCATCAAAATCTATTCCTTCTTGCTGACAATAGCCTTTAGCAACCAATCTTGCTTTGTTCCTTACTACTATGCCATTTTCATCCATCTTGTTTCTGAATACCCATTTGGTGTCTATTGGATTCTTTCATGTAGGCTTGGGTACCAGCTTCCATACTTTATTCCTTTCAAATTGGTTTAGCTCCTCCTGCATAGCTAAAATCCAATCAGGATCTAACAAGGCTTCTAGGAAGCTGCTGTATAGACATTCTTCTTGAGTTGCTCTCCTGGTTTGAACTCTGGAAGAAACATCACCAATGATCAGTTCAAAGGGGTGATCTTTTGTCCATTTTCTTGATTGAGGTAGATTAGCCCTAGATGAAGAGACCTCAATGTTGTCTTGATGTGTGATTGAGTTTTGATTGCTAGAAACTCCCCCTGAGTTTGTGGATCTTTGATTTGAGATTGGGGTGCTTTCTATGGGTGATCTACCTTGACTTCCTGCTCCTTTTGATAACCCGACGGATGGTGAATTTTGAGTACCGACGGATGAGGTAGGTTGTCTTCCGACGGATGAAGTATTATGTAACTCGACGGATGTTGAGTTTTGTGCTTCATTTGAAGTAGATTTGTCTGCATTATCCTTAGACACTGTTTCTTGATCACTCTCATCATCACTTTCATCACTGACCATCTCAACATTGTCGAATTTGAGGCTCTCATGGTAATCTCCATCTTTTAGTCCTTCAATCATTTTATCATCAAACACAACATGTATAGATTCAACAACAATGTTGGTTCTTAGATTGTAGACTCTATATGCTTTACCAACAGCATATCCAACAAAAATTCCTTCATCTGCTTTAGCATCAAACTTCCCATTTTGATCAGTTTGATTTCTCAGAATATAGCATTTACAGCCAAAGACATGAAGAAAGTTCAGAGTTGGCTTCTTGTTCTTGAACAATTGATAAGGTGTCATGCATCTTGCTTGATTAATCAGAGAGATGTTCTGAGTGTAGCATGCAGTGTTTACAGCTTCAGCCCAGAAGTATGTTGATAGTTTTGATTCTTCAAGCATTGTCCTTGCAGCTTCAATAAGAGATCTATTATTTCTTTCCACTACTCCATTCTGTTGTGGAGTCCTTGCTGCTGAGAACTCATGCAAGATTCCATTTTCCTCACAAAATGCTCTCATGACATGGTTCTTGAACTCAGTTCCATTATCACTCCTGATTCTTCTAACTTTGAAATCAGGATGATTGTTAACTTGCCTTATGTGATTGATGATGATTTCACTAGCTTTATCTTTGGACTTTAGGAAATAGGTCCAAGAGAACTTTGAGAAATCATCTACAATTACTAGGCAAAATCTTTTCTTTGAGATTGACAATATATTGACTGGTCCAAACAAATCCATGTGAAGCAGTTGTAGAGGCTCTTCAATTGCTGAATCAAGTTTCTTCTTGAATGATGCTTTAATCTGCTTCCCTTTTTGGCAGGCATCACACAGTCCATCCTTTGTAAATTCCACCATAGGAATGCCTCTAACTAGCTCTTTCTTTACCAGCTCATTCATGGTCTTGAAGTTCAAATGGGATAGCTTCTTGTGCCATAGCCAACTTTCATCTTGACTTGCTTTACTGAGAAGACAAGTTACAGATTCTGCTTTAGTTGAGTTGAAGTCAGCTAGATACACATTTCCTCTTCTCACACCAGTGAGAACCACTTTGTTGTTTTGATTATTAATCACAACACAGGTTTCTTTGTTGAAGGTTACTGAGTTGCCTTTATCACAAAGTTGGCTGATACTCAACAGATTGTGTTTGAGACCATCCACTAAGGCAACCTCTTCAATGATGACATTGTCCTTTGAAATCAAGCCATATCCCACAGTATAACCTTTGTTGTCATCTCCAAAAGTGATACTTGGGCCAGCTTTCTCTTCAAACTCTGTGAGCAGGGTAGAATCACCAGTCATGTGTCTTGAACAACCACTATCCAAGTACCAAAGATTCCTTCTATTTCCCTGACACATCAAAATCAAATCAAGTTGATTTTGGTACCCAAGTTTCCTTGGGTCCTGCCTTGTTAGCTTTCTTCTTCTGTTTCTTAGGTCTTAACTCATTTGACTTAGGAATTTCAGATTCTTCCTTAGTCATTTGGGTTGGGCCTTTGAAACCACTAGATGTAACAGAATTATTATGCATGTTATGACTAACAGGAAATGGCATGCTTGGTGCAAACATGTTATTCCAGTAAGGCATGCTAAATGGCATTTGAGGCATATTGTATGCAGCATAATATGGATTAGGTGCAAATGGCATATTAGCAAACTGTGCATTCATGTTCTGTGTAGGCATAGCATTTACAGGCATGGGAGGCATGGCATTCATGTTAGAGAATTGAGGCTGATCAGACATGGGAGTAGGCATGGCATATTTGCAATTAACAGACAAATGATTTACACTACCACACTTGACACAGATTTTTCTAGGAGCATAATTGTCAGGTGTGTAGTTATTATGTTTGTTAATCCCTACTTTACCATTCCTATTGTTTTTCCTTTTAGTCTCTGTTTTTACCTCTATCTTCTCAAGTCTGTCACTTAACTGTTTGACAGTCATGTGACCAACATTAGCCTTTTTCCCTTTCTTGGCTTGACTTGACTCTCCTGAAACAAAGTTCTTGGAAACAGACCCATACTTTTCATTTAGCTTGGTTAATTTGGCTTTGCTAATGGGTTTGCTCACAGCCGACGGATGAGGATTTTTATCATTCGACGGATAACACTTTTTGTTATCCGACGGATAGTCCTCATCATCCGTCGAGTCTACATCTGTCAGCAATCCATCTACCAAAATAGGTTCTAGTTTCTCCTTATTCTTTTTCCAGGCTTCATCACAAAAAGACTCAATTCCTTGAACCTTGGTGATTTGAGCATGAACATCTCTGGATGTTTTCCATGCTTTAATCACCTTCTGTTCACGATCGAGCTGCTTCTTTAAAATTTCTTCCTTTTTCAAGGACTCAGTTAATTCCTCCTTGGCAATTCTAAACTCAATTTTTAGTTTCTCAAACTCAACAAACTGAGACTCAAGCACATTATTCCTCTCACTCAAAAACAAGTTGTTTTCTTTGATTTTAGCATTTTCTTTAGTGAGGGACTTAAGTGTAACACGCAAATGATACAATTCTGTAGACATGTCATTTATTGCATCATTACACTCAGCTTTAGATAAATGTGCAAGGTTTGTAGTGATTACCTGGTTGCTTGAGGAACTTGTCTCTGTTTCATCAGACTTGGCCATAAGGGCTAGATTGACATAGCTGACATCCTCATCTTCATCCAAACCATCAGCTGCCCAGTCATTCTCTTGTGTAATAAAAGTCCTTTCCTTCTGTTTGAGTAGATCAAAGTATTTTTGCTTATAATCCACAGACTCAAATCTTTTCTTACTGGAATCTGACTTTCTACACTCATTTGCAAAATGCCCTGCCAAGCCACATTTGAAACACTTGAATTTTGATTTATCCACCATGTTTCTATTTGGCTTGGCAGCTCCAAAGTTCTTCTTGAACTTGAGCTTGGCAAATCTTCTTGAAAGGAATGCTAGGTGCTCATCAATGTCCTCCATGTCATCTTGACTCAATGAATCTTCACTTTCTGCAGCTAGCCCTTTACCCTTGCTTTCACAGGCCTTTGAAGTTGATTCCACAGCTTCCATCTTCACTTCCTTCTCCTTTTCCAGTTCAGCCACTAGTGCAATGGATCCTCCTTTCTTCTTTCCTCTCTCCATTCTTTCATCCTGCTCTATCTCAAGCTCATAGGTCTTCAGAATGCCATACAGTCTCTCCAAAGTAAACTCCTTATAATCTTGTGAGTTTCTCAATGAGACTGTCATTGGTTTCCATTCCTTTGGAAGAGATCTGAGAAATTTCAGATTGGAGTCTTTAGTCTGATAGACTCTTCCATGCAATTTAAGAGCATTTAGTAGCTTTTGGAATCTACTAAAAATGTCAGTGAGTGACTCACTTTCTTTATTGTGAAAATGCTCATATTGCTGAATCAGGAGCTGCATTTTATTTTCTCTTACTTGCTCAGTACCATCACAGATTATCTGTATTGTGTCCCAAACTTCCTTGGCAGTCTTGCAGTTGATGATGTTATCAAACATGTCTGCATCAACACCATTGAACAGAATGTTCATGGCCTTTTTATCTTTCCTGACTTGTTCCATATCAGGTTCAGACCATTCATGCCTTGGCTTTGGAATAGATGGTTCATTTCCTGTTGCAGCTCTCATTGGAACATGAGGGCCTCTTTCTATACAGTCCACATAGGCCTCATCTTAAGAAAGCATATGAAGATGCATCTTTACCTTCCAATGATGGTAATTATCTTTATCAAGAAAAGGAATCTTGACTCCAACATCTTTCTTGTTCATCTTGCTGAATTGTTTTGATCTTTAAACTCTTTGTAGATTAAGAGCTTGCTCTGATACCAATTGTTAGTCCCTTAACAATATAGCAAGAATTACAGAAGGGGGGTTAATGGAATTCTTGAACCTTTTTCTTGAAATAAAAATGTTCAACTCGATTATGGATATATTTGTTTTGATTAGCACAATGCGGAATGTAAACTTGAATGAATCAAAACATAAGTAATTAAAAATAAGAGTCTTTAAAAACTTTCTGGTGGATTTAAACAATTCCACCAGAGATATATATAATATATCGAGAGGACTCTGTGTGCAGAAATGCTTACAGCTGCTTACACAAAATAGAACTGCTAAGAACACAGGAAATGCTAAAGATAGTGCTTACAAAGATTTCTCTGTTGTTGTTTCTTAGCTATCTCAGTCATTTTTCTATTTTCTACTCTCTTGGTTTATATATTACCAAGATTACAAAGTCAAAAGAACTGAACAAATATAAAATCTAACAGTCTTGATCTTTGCTGCTTTTCGTCCTCTATTACCCAGTTAATGGGCTTCCACAGTGTATTTGTATCCAACTCAACGGCTGTGTGTCAGCTTTCACTGTTCAACTGATGTTTGAATTCTTGATATGATCATCCGTCGACTTTCATATCATCCGTCGATGACATGATTGATCATCCGTCGACTGCTATGTTAAACATCAGTTGATAGTCATTTGATCATCCGTCGAAGCTTTGTTAATCATCCGTTGGTAGCTATTTTGGCACTTGACTTCATTTCACTTATACAGAATTACAAGACATTGCTTATGTACAGTTAATCAACCTATTCTGCATATCTAGTTAAAGTCAACATGACTTATATGCTACTTCAGATTCTATACAAAGGTGCATACAACACTGTGTTACAAACTTATTATTACATAAGCTACTCACTCGATGGATAATAAGTTAATCATCCGTCGGGACTATAATGAGTTATCCGTCGGGACTATAATTCTTATCCGTCGAGTGCTACATTATTTCACTAAGTACAAGTAGTCTCCCCTGTTGACCTTGGGTTGAGCTTTGACTATTGACTTGGATTTGAGAGGTGACAGCTTCACTTTCTTGACTGCCCTTGATTTTGTCCTTCTTGGCTTAGTAAGAATTGGCAAGTTGAAGTCAGGAATTGGTAATTTATCCCACTCTATTGGCTCATCCTTTGGCACAATAGGCTCTCCATGTATGTTCCTGTAGGGGTCCACCACCCTTATGTCTTCAAACACCACAGAGAGCTTTGATGCTTGAGTTTCAGCTTGAGTGGATTCCTTTGGAAATTGATCTTCCAATTCCTTGTCAACAACATCCAACTTTCTTTTTGTTCTTTTAGCCAGTTCTTTCTTTCTTGGGGATTTCTTCTATTTTTCAATCTTCTTCTCTGATTCAGCAGCTTGAGATGGTTGAGAGGGAATTTGTTGAGAAGAATTCACAGCCTGTAGCTTGGCCAAGATAGCAAGCTGTTCTTTCTTTTGTTTAGACTTCTTTGCACCTAGAGCAGCTTGCCTCTTTTCCTGCTTCAATCTGGCTTTTTCTTCTTCCTTTGCATGAGCAAATTGTGGATGTCCAGCTACCACACAAATTTCCTTCCCATTTCTGAATATCTTTGCAATTCTCTTTCTTGAGGCTGAATCAGCTGGATCTTTGTAGAGGAGAATAGATCTTGACAGAAGCTTCTTTTCATCAGGCTTGGGTGTCTCATACACAGAATCCATAGGGTTCTTCAAAGATAACTTTGGATAGTTTGCCCATGGTTTAAGAATTATCTCAGCCTTTGTAGTCTTGATGCAGGAAAATTGTCCTTTCTCCAGATAGTTCATGCTCATCTCATTCACATTGATTGGCTTGACATGAGAGTGATGGATGGCCGACTGATCTGGTTCCTTGACTAATTGAAACTTTTTCTGTATTTCCTCATCAATCTTTTTCCAGTTGATTAGAGTCAACTCTTCTTTATCAGCATCTTTCAAATTTGCTGCTGCTGCATTTATAAGATCTATACCATCTGCAACTGGTGGCTTGGAGATAGTAATTGAAGGTACAATTACTTTGCTGATTTGAACTTGAAGTTTCTCCCCCTCAGTTGGTCCTTTCTCCCCCTTACTTGATTCTCTTTCCCCCTTTTTGTTATCATCAAGTGGAGGAGTTAGGCCTTGTGCTTTAGCCAGTTGCATAAGAAGATTTGTCTGAGTCTGTTAATTTTGAAGAAGTAGAGCCACTGAATTCTCAATAACCTAAACTCTGTTCTCCAGCTTGGCTATCTTCTTGTCAGAATCTGATTCTCTTCTCAACCTTAGTAATAGATCATGCATGGTACCATGTGGCATTATTGAATCCAGCTTCTCAGAGTTATATATCTTTAAGTCAGCTATCTCCTTTTTCAATTCATCCACACTGAGATTCTGTCTTGAGTGTTGGATCTTCATTAAGTGCAAAGAGTCTAGGTGAGCTTGAAGAACAGCCTTGGTACCAGCATCTGAAGCTTCCTGAAGGGCCTGCTGAATAGCTATTACTTGTTTTACCAAAGACACCTCAAATTGCCCTGGTGAAAATTCCTTTGCCCATGCCCATTTAGGTAAACTGAAAGCAGAACTTGGGTCTTCAACTCCCCCTACGTTCATGCTTCCATCCAAAGAACCAGAGTCATCATCATCAGAATTTACTCCAAATTCTTCAGATGGCTCTCCAGCTTGAGAAGGCATTCTGTTCACAGCAGCTTTATCTCTTTGAAGAGATTCTGTGGTGTGCACTAAATTTAAAGTCTGCTCTGCCTCCACATTGCCCTGAGCAGCCAACAGTTGATAGGCTGAAACAGGGTGAGTAAAAGTGTCAGCATCCAAGGAAATGTTATCAATTACAGCTTTGTAATGTTGCTGAAATTATCTTTCCTTTTCAGCATCATCCATAATCATTGACTCACTAGCAATGGCTGGTTCCATCCTTATTTCTCCAGTACCTGCCTTTCTCTCATATTCTCTCTTTTGTTGCATCAGGGTCTCACCCTGGCTCCCCACCCTCACACCCTCACCTTCTCCTACTAAGGTGGGACTCCTCTCACTCACTTTTGCCAATCCTGAATGAATGGATTGCTGAGATTCACTCTTTTCCTCTCCTTTTGCCTGGGAGCAACCCAGCCTCTCACTCAATGCACTCTCCTCTCTCAGTCATAAGAGTGATTGTATTACCACCAAATCTTCTGCACTTGAAATTATTGAAGTTTGAAGTTGTGCAGAGACACTCGACGGATAAGTGAACTTATTATTTTAACGTCACTTCATCTCTGAGGTTTATAACGCTTGGCTCTGATACCATTTCTGTAACACCCCCAAATCCTGGGTCGGGGATCCGGGTTGTCACGAGTTCCATTTCCCTTAATAACACCCAATCTTAATAAATAATCAACTACTCTGTACTGTGACCCCACAAGAAACACACACACCGCAAGTTATAGTCTCAGAGATGAATACCCAAAAAAAATAACACAAGTCATTTTATTCCACAATTATAAGCCATTACACCTCAAAAGGGTTTCTGAATAAATTTACATTTCTTTGCCATTATTACAATTCATAAATATACATAATCTGGTACATCAAAAGTTGAAAGCCTAGCCTATTGGTAGTTCCTACCTCAGCTACAGCGACATCAACGCCTATAGGAAACTGCAGAACATTTTCCTATCCCCTCACGAATTGGGAGCTTGGTCATGTTCATCTTGTCTATCTGATGTTGTGTGATGAAAGAAGAAAGCAAGGGTGAGCAACAAGCCCACCAAAATAATATGTATAATGATTTACAATATATGAGCATTCTCATAGTACTCATGAAAGTCTTGGTCAAGAAGAAATGAACCAAGCTGATATCTTAACGCGACCAAGTCGCAAAATATTCAGTATATATATACACATATACTTTTCACAATCTTTGAAATCCTCTAACATGTATAATATACACAGAGTTCCCGTTTATAACTGTATAAAATATCGTTGCAAGGTGATCTCATATATCTAACCTTGTCTCAACGTTTTTCCGAAAATCTTTGACATGCACAAGATAATCATTTACTAGATATAAGTTTAAAAGATGAAGTTACAAGATACTCCAATATACTTATATCCGAATACTACTTGAACTACCACCGTTCAAGGTATAATGAGCTTTCAACAGTTCATCACATAGATGAGACTACAAGAAAAGATTTGAATAGATTAAATCTTTGAAGTATTATTGAATGAAATAAAGTTATGATATACTTCATTAAGTCCCGATATATATCCACATATATATCTCTTTATACATTTCCTGAAAACCTCTGTCATGTAAAGTATGAACAGAGTTTGTAACATCCAATGAATTTTTGGAAAGGAAAAGAATTGTGGCATAAATCCAGTATCTTGCTGATCAGGCAAAGATACCAATAAGTAACCTTTTCTACTAGTAGATGGACGAATTCCCCACTGGTCATCACCCTGGTCACAATAGGACCTTATGCTGGACTTCCATTCAGCCACTTACGCATTTGATGGACTCCCACTGAGCCACTTACACTTTCATGGACGCCCATTGAGCCCATGTTGCTTATGCCGACTCGATAGATGGACTTACTTCCCGAATGTTGGGTAAGTAATCAATTCATTTACTAAAACAGCAACCTTGTTACAAATATAAAATACACCACAGGGCCGGATCCCTCCGGTTTTGAGCGAGTATTTAAATCCCCTTTAAAAGGAAGATCTTAAATATATAAAAAATGAGTTTTGGGATCCACTCTAACTTTTAAATATCGTTTTAAAGACTCGAAAACACTTTAAAGAGTGTTTGGAGTAATGCTGATTTAATAAAGTAAATCAGTCCCAATATATTAGAAAATATCTGAATATTATCATTTAAATAATATTCCCTTAACGAATAATCTTTATACAAATAATTGAAGTAGAAGTTGTAAAACTTATACTTGAAATGAGTATTAAATAACCAAAGATATACTTATACGAAAGTACTATCTTTATTTGAATAATAAAAAATAAGTTTGATTATCGACACCTTATTCTTTAATAAAATAAAGAATATATTTCAGTAAATAATCGGAATCATAGGTCCTCAAATGAATATTCAAATAATATTCAATAAATAATATAAAGTGAGTCATAAGTCCTCGAATGAATATTCAAGTAATATTCATTAAATAATATAAAGTTATCGAATAAACCTTATTCGATTAATAGTTTTTAAAAAAACCATTTCAATATATATATATATATATATATATATATATATATATCATATACTCGGGAACATCTACTCCCGGTTTTAGAAAAGGGTTCACCTTTGGGTCCCCTATACTCAGGGTATACGCAACTACTGCTTATCTCTAGCATAGGTATTATGCAACTAATAAGCATTTGAACCAACAGATATATAAATCAAGAATACGAAACAGGCATGCATATATACCATATCACATGCTCCAATATATCGCAAGAATTTGCTAATAACAAATATGCATTTATCACAAGATCATGCATATACACATATACATCACAACAACAGTTATACGGGTAGAAAACTTGCCTGAGCGACTGGGGGTTACAAATGGCTTGGGACGAGTCTGGTAACCTATAAACAACATATAAGTTGGAATTAAACCAAAGTCACTTATAAATCTATACTTTAACCAATTTAGACTCTAACGCTCGCTTTGCGCTTAACGATTCACTTAAGTCGCTCGAGTACCCTCGGCTCCACCATTTTTAATAAATTAACCATTACGAGTTTTAAGGAGATTCTTTCGCGAGTGTCTTACCAACTGCCTATTACGCTTTATATAAATGTTTCATACTCCAATTAGTCCTTTAAGGTCTTTAACCATTGTTTCAAAGTAAGGCGAGGGGTAATGGTTCGTTCGTGAAACGTCGTTACTTAAAACGGCCGTTTCTCCTAAACCGTACATCGGAATCAAACGAACCACATATCAAAACGAAGCTCGTAACATGAACTATCTAATCATGGAAATGGTCAAAATCTAGCAGGGAGTTCTCGGGTCCTAATGTTAAGAACAAAAACAGCCTAAAGTAAATCGGACATTACGACGGCTATGTTTACGCGATTACCCAAATTTAAAACACTCCAATTCAACCCATAATCAATCCACAATCACAACCCAATCAAAACTCCATCCATACTACATCATAACAGCCCCAACAACTCAACATTAACAATTTATCCTTATTCTTAAACTTGAATTTAACTACACTTAAGTTCATTAATCAACAATCCAGGAATTACCACTCCAAAACTTCACAAAACTAACTAATCTCTACATTCACAACAAGCAAGCCTCCCATGAACCATACCAAACATACTAACTCTAATTTATACAAAAGTAGGGCTAGGGTATTAGATTATACCTTCCTTGGTGAGTAAAAGTACTAGGGAGCTTGGAATCACCCTTGAAAATCCTTACCAAAGCTATATCTAAACAAAAACACAAGATCAAAATTTCAAGTTCTTGAAAAAACACTATTCACCAAGAACTTTGATGAATTGATTAGCTATGATAATCATGGAATCTTGAGCTTAAACTTATGGCTCATCTAAGTTATGAATTATAGAAGCTAAAGAAACAAACCTCTTGAATTATGAAGGTGTGTAGCTTATGTTTTGAAAATTTTCCCTTGCTTTTCCATGGAAAAGCCGAGAGCTTGATGAAGAAATGGAGTGTTTTGTGTTTTTTTTTATTTGTTTTGATTTGCCTTGGTTGGTTGACTTTTGTTTTGCTTTAATCATTTTTAACCATAAAAAAAATTTGTGTGGTTATAATTCAACCACACCTCCTTCCCTTATGTCATGCTTATGTCACCTTTCCTATGTCATCTTGTTGGTTTGATGACATCATCATCCCTAACCTCCTTGATTAACTCTTAATTGCTTGCCTAATGACCGCTGATCTGTTATACGGTTCGCTTAACTTTCGTTCTCGTTTATCATTTGAGGGATCATACCCGGGATTTTATTACTTGGGTTCCCTTAACCTTTCTCAATACATTATATTCCTTTTATGATCCTCTCTTATAATCCTTGAATTTAAATCCTTTCAATCATGTTACCTTATACTCAATTCTTTCGGTATCTGGTGGATTCTCGGGAAAAATCAAAAGGTTCAAATTTGGATTCTGACGATCTTTACATACACTTATATACCATATAGAGTACTAATAATATCCCAAAAGATCAATAAAAGAACCCCTACATAGTGTGGCATGAAAAGTTTTCTTATTCAGCATAACACTATTCATAAGGGTTTCAAAAATTCCAAAAATTGGGGTTATTACAATATGAATCGGGTCTTTATTCGTAAGTGTCTCCCACTAGTTTATCTAATTTTTTTTCAACCCCCTAAGTGAAAATTAAGCATTCATAATGCTAGTGGGAATAGGGATCCTACATTCCATCACACAACCTCGGCTGTGGCACGAAACGTCATGTGATGTTCAATAGGCAGACAACTCTTGTCAATTACATCTTATGTTATTCCCTAATATAAGTTTAGCCTCTTGAATAATTGAGTCACGGCTGTGGCACGACAAACTCAATATTCTAAGTCAAGTCTAACCCAACATTTCGTACAATTGAATCAGTCTCCACCGGCCCAAGGCTGTAGCACGTACCGACCTTTAGATTCTAATTCAATGTACACATCTCTATGTAGTAGACAAGTATTTCTTATTTCGAAATCAAAGCCCTCGGATGTAGCACGAAACGACAATGATTTAAAAATAAGAACCACTTTCTACCATGTTGGAAGGCTATGACCGACACAAGCCCGTTGTGTCATTGGCCAATTACTACTTGATATTATTTAATTTTAGAGGGATTATATTACGTTACAATCATAATCATATTATAAAGAGATTCTTCCTTTATATTAAATATTTCAAATCAATAATCGATAATCAGATGATTCCCAGATCGGGTGGAGCATTGTCAAGAGGCGTCACTTAATAAACCTTTCTTACAGATAGAAAACTGTTGTTGACAGAATCATCCTTTCTCTCAATATTAAAAATTCATATTCAATTACGTATTTCATAAACACAAGAATCTCATGATCGTATTCATAATATTTATTGTTAAGGCAAGAAATGATTCATATTCTAGATTTTCTAGAGCACGCCTTATATTGATTTAAGTTCACCTAAATCTATCATCGCATGGTAAACATAGGCATATATCTCATATATATAAAATTAAATAAACAAGTAAATGCAAAGTGCAATAAAGTAAATTTGTTTGGTTATGGCCCCATCCTATGTGATCTTTATCAAGCTCATGATAAAGATCAAGGTCAATCTAATATGGTGATGGAAATAAATACAACTACTTATTACATAAGTCTTCTTCTTTGTTTAGACTTCTTGTATGCCTCGTCTTCTTCTTTGTATCACCTCCATTGGATAGCCTTCTTGAGTCTTCAGTTACATAACATGATTAAAAGTAAAACAAATCTAATGAACTTACAAGAATAACTCGAGTTACATTCGAGATTTATAATCACAAAGATTGACGACATGCAATTCGTATTTAAAACCAAAACCAAAACCATTACACTAAGGTCGAAAGGCCATAACCATCCACCATGCTCATACAACACATAAAAGCATGTTAAAACACATAATCTATTCTTAACATATCATATTATCCATGATCTAATCATAAAAAGAAAATATGACAAAAATCAAAAAAATCAGAATCAAATCAGAAAAACAAGAATCACTGTTTACGGGTAGTAAACGACGTCAAACGCCTTACAGATGAGTTGTTGATAGCAATAGCTATCAGTTTTGTTCAGACGCTCGTTTACCTATGGAATAGGGTATTCGTTTGCGTAAATCGGACACCAGACCCATATTTCAGCAAATCTACAGCAGCCAATTCAGAATCCGTATCTAATATGATTCTCATAATTAGAACAAACATGAATCATGTATATATCAGTATATATGCAGTTTACATAATCATCTTATGATTATACAACTCACATGAATATCATATATTCAAAATCATACATATATAAGCATATTATATCAACATCAAACCATGGCGAATCACGTAAATGCTCATATATCGAAAACAGTTAAACACATAAACGAATTAAAAACTTTTCGCAAGTAGCTCTGATGCCATTGAAGGGTTTTTAGCACATAAACGCAGCGAAAACGTAAATTTAAACCTTAAAAAAAACCGAAACCCTCCACAGGATCCATGCGAAAAATAATATTTAATTCGTAGTTCAGTATGTTTACCTTAAGAAGCTTTACGTTAATGGAAAGATGGAGGTCTTTAATAGCGATCCAAGAACGATGAACGGAGATCCTTAGCAGCTGCTCCTCAAGTGTGAAGCACTCCACCGGTATCCACCAAGAAAATGATGTAATGAAGGAGGAGGAGATGGAGAGAATTAGGGTTTGTAAATCTTTTTGGTTGAGGCAAAAATAGGGTTTATAATAGTATATTTATAGGCAAAATTTTCAGCTGAAAATTTTCCCATAAAATATTATTATTATTAACCCTTTATTATTCTCACTAACAATTAAAAACACCTTTTAATTATTAATCTTTTTTCTAAACTCTTTAGAAATAATTCTCTCACTTGATTTAATTTCCAAAAATTAAATTCTTAATTAATAATATTAAGAACCTTTTCTTAATTAATTTATAATCAATTAAATCTCATTTATTCAATTATTAAATTTGCCAATTAATTATTTATTTCATAAATAAATAATTATCAGCCATTATTAATTAATTCCTCCACCATTAAATCATTCTCTTTTATGTTGTGACCCTGTAGGTTCAATATTAAGCCGGTAGTAGAAATAAATAATAATAAAACTATTTTATCATTATTTATATAAATTCTCTAATTCATTAAATATGATTAATTAATTAATCATATTTATTCTACATCGTGAGGGATACTTCTCAGCATATCGCGACTATCCGGATAATACGAATTCACTGCTTAGAATACCAAGAACCTATTCAGTGAATAGTTACCGTACAATCAATTCCTTCTACCCTGCAATGTCACGATTAAATACAAGGCATGGAACTTGTGTCAAGCCTATCTTATTTAATCACTTGCTTTCCAATTCACTATGCTTAGTTCTATTTTATGTAAATTAGAAACTCCTTTCTAATTTCATTAACTCTGGCCAGAGATTCCTGAACTAGCATAAGTGCATCAACATTGAACATTATCTTCCTTCACTGGAAGGGGTAGATCCTTTATTGATCATACACTATCTTCGTGTAAAAATTCCTATACCCAGTAGAGCCCTTATAATTGTCCCTTGAGACTAAGAACTAAACCAAAACATAGTTCAGTGTACACAAGATGACTATGATGACCTCAAGTCTAAGGATACTTGTACAACTATCACTATGTGAACAACTGCTGACACGTGAGTGAACTCCATCAGTTGTTCAGCTGTGTGAGTCATGTTCAGTGAACTTATTCTATAATAAGCACCTACATACTAGCTATAGTGTCACCACACAAATGTCTATGAGAACATACATCCTTCATAATGAAGCAAGCATAGTATGTACCGATCTTTGCGGATTATTAATTACCAGTTAGTAATACTACGACCAGGAACTATTTAAGTTTAGAGTTATCATCTTTTAGGTCTCATTATTATGATCTCATCACAGTCCATAAAAAGCTTTACTCTAAACTGTGGTATATCTTATTTAAACATTTAAATAGATAGAGCCCGCACTAAAAAAAACAAGTCTTTTATTAATATTAATGAAATCAAAACAGATTACATAAAAGTTATTCCTAAATCCTCATACATGATTGGACTTAGGACATATCTCTTTCAGAGATACCCAGGCAAGTTTACGAACCCAACTCCATTTTACTGTTGTGTTTTGACAAGATTGTTTTACTATCATTGCATAAATACCATGTTTGCCATGATACGGAGTTGTTGAATTTCGCATAATATAGCGATGTTGTACGATAAAGTATATATCGTGAAATGTTATTTCGCTTTAAGCGTGACGTATTATATAAGACCGAGAGTCAGTCGGGATTTAAGATAAAACCCAGGAATCATTTCCGGTGATATTATAGGACGGTTATAAGTCAATAGTATTACGTTTTAAAGGGACTCAACGTCCACTTACGAAACATTAAAACACCTCGAACTTTTATTTAAACGATTTCCCAAAAATCATATTCCCTCAACTATATTTCATTGTTCGAATAATAAACACTATTTACTTATTCCTTTATTATGGGAGTAGTATACTCCAATGATTATTTATTTCAAACCTGATTAATCATTATAGTTTATTAATTATGTAGACACAAACTAGTAGAGGAATATTATTTTAAATATTCTTTTAGAGAGTAAACTCATCAGAGGTTTAATTATTTATCGACTATTATTCATTATTCTTAAAGGGTTTATTATTGATTTGAAAATCATAGATCCTGATTTAAAATATACTTTCTGATTTCGGAATATCATTCGAATAATTTCAGATCGTCAGTGAATATTATCCCGACTTATTTAATATGTTGAATATAGTTTCAAGGAGAAACTTTTTCCCCTTATTAATTATCTGTTGACAAAGGTCAACTCACATCCTTAGTACTTCCTCCGAAATTCTCGGAAGTACGTATATACATATATATACACTTATATCTTAGAGAGATAAGCTGTTTCTATCAGCAAGCAAAACGCTTGGGGAACTTCGATGTGGTTCGAGTTCTCGAGGTTGATAGAATTATTTTAAAGGACAAGGGAGGGGTAGACTCTGGTACTATGTGTGCTAGATGGACTACCAAAGGTACCGCAGGCGAAGGTACTCAGTGTACTAAGGAACTTGTGAAGTATGTGTATACCCGAAAATGGGACACGTAGCCCGAATGCGGCAAGGGTGATAACCGGGATACGAAGGTTCGTCCTTCTACTAGTAGAAAAGGTTACTATTATCGTATTACGACTGATCATCGTATACGGTGGCTCCAACGAGTGTCCTAATTCTTCCAATTAGAATTGAGATGCAATATCATAACCCAAGCCTAGGTGCTGGGATTACTATCAAGGTATTCGCAGGATATTAAAATCCCTTAAAGAATTGTTTTCATAAAAAGGTGTGTATCACCAAGGAAACTATTTTCGAATAAAACATAAATATCATATATGATGTTATCATAAAGTCTTTTTCATATTGTACATTATTATGTTGGGCATTATAGCTCACACTTGTTTTCTTAAATTGACACAATACAACAGTGAATCAAGATGCCTGCCATGAGAACCACAGCCAGGAAACAGGTAGGAAATGGCCAGCTGTTTCATAGATTGTTTGGTGTTGTACCACAGGTAGTCAGAATAAGCTGGATTAGTTTTCAGTTGTTTATAGTTTGGCTTATTTATAAGTATGACTTATGTAAGGTAATAAACAAGAAACGTATATTTGGCCGGCGGACTAGCCTTACCTAAAGGTCACTCCCCGATAAGATTAATTACTTTTGGGTTCTAATAATTATCACTTGATGGTTGACAATTACTCTAGTTATGATGGTTCATTTCCAAGACAATAACCTGTAAGTGTGTGTATGTGTGATAAGTATGGGGTCGTGAAGTGTGAGTATTTATATACTATAGTGTGAGTTGTGTAAGTTTAGATGGCATGGCTTCCGAGACTCCTGACCCCGGGTTTTGGGGCGCCACAATCTATCTCGAAGTGTCCTCAAATACTCCCAACTTAAAGGGGATAAAGTATATATATATATATATCATTTATGCCTTCGACCATCAACCTTAACTCATGGTGAACCACCCTCATCCTGATGATCAAACACTTTTTTATTTCTATTACTACGAGTCTTTAGGGTTTCCTCATACCCAACTCCCTTATCATTCCTCAAACTCTATTGCCTTTATATTTCATTATACTCCTTCCCCTTTCAGTCTTTTATTTTCGTTTCTATTACAACCATTTCATGAACTCACTAACCATTGACTTCAAACATCACATCGTTCTGGGATTCGTGTCCTCAAACGAATCTTGACAACTTTATGACTTAGATTCATAATTCATCATACTCGTCCGCTTTTGTTCTGGCTCTAAAGCTTTCACCCTATCTCTACTTGGGAAGTACTTTCCCGAAACAATTGATTGAACTTTAATCAGTTTATTATAACCTTTGGTACCATGTCCTTCTTGGCCTTTCACCAATGGGTGGCCTCTCTTAGGAAGGTAAGTGACAAAAACAGTCTTTTACACTTCGTCAATCATTTAGAATCTCAATGATTCCTCTATTTCCTTTAGCCAGGCACTTGCCTCGACTGGGTCAACCTGTTCCTTGGAATTCTGAGAGCTTTAGCGACCTAAAGGTCCTGAAAGAATTTCACACCACATTGTTTCCCCAGGGTGGTGTTTGGGGGGATAAAAGTATTAGTTTTTTTTAGGCAGGTCCATGAATTGCCTCATAGGAGTACTGTCTTGGTGCTCCCTTCCTTGCTCTAGTTCTGTTTTCTCACTCTAAATATTTCTTCCTGCTCCCCATAATCGAGGTCATCTTATATTTTAAAATCCTCATTTTCCACTTCATTATGTTCTGGGTTCCTTATATCTTAATTGTGACCTCCCTAATTATTACATTCAGGGTTTGCCCCAAATCTTATTCTTCGTGGGGGCATAATGCTTGGAAAATTTTGAGAATCTTTCCCTCGTTCAGTCCTTACATGATCGTAAATTATAAATTCTCAAGTTCTATAACTTAATGACACTCTTAAGTGTTAATGGTGCAATTAACAATATGAACTTATTCACAAACAAACTGATCTGAACTGAAAGGAACGAATATATACATAACCATTTATTCGAGGGTACAACAACTAAACACCTGAAAGAGAATTACATCATTTGGCCTGATCGCTTCTATCCCAAAAGTACTACCACAAATAATCATCTAGTCATTAAAAACTAATCATTCATAACTTAGGCTAATCCTCCAAAAGCGGTGCTGTATGAAATCCTTGTCTGATTGCTCAGACTCTGCACACTATTATGGATCAAGAAATGCAGGCACGCATGACATCCCTAACCTGCCCCATTAAAGCGGTGATGAGGTCTAAGATAGTCGCAGGTAGATCTGGATCCATCTGAACCTCAAGATGGCCTCTAGCTGTAATTCAGGTGGTAGCCTCAATCCTTTCCTTGCTATAAGCTAATCCTGCCGGAAGTACCCCGCCCTCAATCCTTGGTACAGTAAGTCAATCCAACAGATCACTCCTAACATTACAGGCCTTAGACAGGCCACCCAAAGTCATATGATAATCGGCGATAAGAGAATCCTGAACGGTAGCATCTAGCATTCCATGGGGTGCAGGTGGTGCATACCCAGGAGATCCAAATAGGTAACCAAGCACGGTATCAAGTGACAATAGTGCAGGAGATAAAGGTGGCATTTCCTCAGTAGGTGCTGGGCTATGTATAGGGGAGGGAACAGGAATTGGTGGAACCTCATGAACGTCTACAAGAACCTCTGGGAGAGGGTCTGCTACTGGTATAATTGGTGATGTGGAAGGTCCCACTCTTTCTGCCCTCACTATCCTTTGTGCACTTGGTAACTCTTCATCCTCTAGTGCCACCCTCACGGCCATCCTAGCTCTGGTAGTCGCCCTGACTACGGTCATTAATTCCTCAGCGGTACTCTCCTTATTCTCGTCAGGATCCTCCTCAGCAGCAATCCCTTCTGGGATAACATCCTCGACCACAACATTCTCAGTATGAATCTCATCCAGTCCCTCGTTAGGGTACTCTATCGGATTCACAATCTGATCTCCAACATGTAATAAAACATCCTCATACTGATGCTCCTGAACCTCAGGGTTCGGTGCCCCACTGCCCTATACGATAACGAACTATGTTACTATCATGATACTTATAAGGGTTCCCGTAAGGGTTTTAACTGTCACCGCTAATTTAAGTAGTCCGACCATGAACTTGGAAAGAGTTCTTATTATCTTTGTGAGTTTATTATTATATCGTCGCATCATCTCTGAGGTTTATAACGCTTAGCTCTGATACCATTTCTGTAACACCCCTAAATCCGGGGTCGGGGATCCGGGTTGTCACGAGTTCCATTTCCCTTAATAACACATAATTCTTAATAAACAATCAACTACTACGTACTGTGACCCCACAATACACACACACCACAAGTTATAGTCTCAGAGATGAATACCAAAATAACATGAATCATTTTATTCCACAATCATAAGTCATTACACCTCAAAAGGGTTTCTGAATAAATTTACATACTCTTTGCCATTATTACAATTCATAGATATACATAAGTCTGATACATCAACAGTTGAAAATGTGGCCTATTAGTAGTTCATACCTCAGCTATAGCGTCATCAACGCCTACAGGAAACTGCGGGATGTTTCCTATTCGCTTGCGAATTGGGAGCTTAGTCCTGTTCATTTTGTCTATCTATTGTTGTGTGATGAAAGAAGAAAGCAAGGGTGAGCAACAAGCCCACCAAAATAATATGTATAATGATTAACAATGTATGAGCATTCTCATCATAATACTCATGAAAGTCTTGGTCAAGCAGATATGAACCAAGTTTGATATCTTAACGTGACCAAGTTGCAAAATATTCAGTATATATCTATATATACTTTTTCAAAATCTTGGAAATCCTCTACCACGCATAATATACACCGAGTTCCAGTTTATAATTGTATAAAAATATCGTTGCAAGGTGATCTCATATATCTAACCTTGTCTCAACGTCTTTCTGAAAGTCTTTGTCATGCGTAAGATAAACATTTACTAGATATAAGTTTAAAAGATGAAGTTACAAGATAATCCATTATACTTATATATTTTCCGAATGCTACTTGAACTACCACCGTTCAAGTTATAATTAGTTTCAAAAGTTCATCACATAGATGAGGCTACAAGATAAGACTTGAATAAATTCAATCTTTGAAATATCATTCAAAAGAAATGAAGTTACGAGATACTTCATTAAGTCCCGATATATATATACACCTATATATATATATATCTCACACATTCTCTGAAAACCTCTGTCATAAAAGTATAAACAGAGTTGTCATATCCACTGAATTTGGAAAGAAGAGAATTTTGTCAACAACCCGATATCTTGCTGATCAGGAAAAGATACCAATAAGTAACCTTTTCTACTGTAGATGGATGAATTCCTCGCCGGTCATCACCCTGGCCGCATTAGGACCTCGCGCTAGACCGTTACCCGGCCACTCACGCGTGGATGGACTGTCACCCAGCCTCTTACACCTTCATAGACCGTACCCCGGCCTGTCGCTTATGCCGACTCAATTAGATGGACTTACTTTTCGAACGTTGGGCAAATAATCAAATTGTTTTCTCAAAACAGCAACCTCGTTGCGAATATAAAATACACCACAGAGCCGGATCCCTCAGGTTTTTTGAGCGAGTATTCAAATCCCCTTCGAAAGGAAGATCTTAAATTTGAAAATGAGTTTTGGGATCCGCTCTAACTTTTAAAATCATTTTAAGGACTCGAAAACATTTTTAAGAATGTTTGGAGTAATGCTGATTTAATAAAATAAATCAGTCCCAATATGTTGGAAAATATCTGAATATTATTATTTAAATAATATTCCCATAAAGGATAATCTTTATAAAAATAAATGAAGTAAAAGTTTTAAAAACTCATACTTGAAACGAATAATAACAACAAAGATATACTTATACGAAAGTACGATCTTTATTTGAATAATCGAAAATAAGTTTGATTATTATTCAAAACTATCGGATATACCTTATCCGATTAATAGTCATAGAAAACTATATATATACATATAAATATATACATTATACTTGGGAACATCGACTCCCGGTTTAGGAAAATGTTCACCTTTGGGTCCCCTATACTAAGGGTATACGCAACTACTGCTAATCTCTAGCATAGGTATTATGCAGTTTATAAGCAATTGAATTGATAATAGAATATCAAGATTAAGAAACAGGCATGCATATAAATGTCATATCACATGCTCCTATATATCGCAAGACTTTGCTAATAATAACCATGCACTTATCTCAAGATAATGCATCAATATATTACATCACAATAACAGTATAACGGGTAGAAAATTTGCCTGAGTGTTACGGGATAGACTTAAGCTTAGAGTGGGTCTGGTACCTATGAACAACAATATAATCCGGAATTAGACCACGGTCGCTTAAGAAACTAGTAAAAACTCACTCAAACCCTAACGGTCGCTTACACACTCAACGATTCACATAAGTCGCTTGAGTACCCTCGGCTCCACCATTTTTAATAAATTAACCATTACAAATTTTAAGATGATGCTTTCGTGAATACCCTGCCAACTGACCCTTTAACCTTACATAATTATTTCATACTCCAAATAGTCATTTAAGGATCTTAACCAAGGTTTCAAAGTAAGCCGAGGGGAAATGGTTCGTTCGCGAAATGCCGTTACTTAAAACGGTCGTTTCTCCTAAACCGTACATCGGATTCAAGAGAACCACATATCAAAATGAAGATTATGATATAATCTAGCTAAAACTGGAAATGTCACAGATTCAATAGTTAGCTCTCTGTCCCGAACACTAAGAACAAGCAGTTGTATAAAAACGGGCATTACGACAACTATGTTTACGCGATTACCAAGTTTTAACTACTTCAAATCAATCACAAACCAACTCACAACCAACATTACAACCAACCTTCATCCAAAACTTACTACATCAGTCCCAAACCTCAAGATTTTCCAATTTATTCAACTACAAACATGAACTACTAACTATACTTAAGTTTCATTAACTATAAACAAGATTTCAACATCCAAATCACTACAAATCCGATACAAACTCTAAACACACAAGCATCATGCTTCTCATTTACTATAACAATCAAAACCATCCTAATACTCAAAGTAAAGTTAGGGTTTGGAGGTGTTATACCTTCCTTGGAGTAATTAGAGTAGCTAGGAAGCCTTAAGAAGCCTTGAGATAGCTTAGGAATGCTTGGATCTTAAAGGAAAAACAAAGAAAACAAAGTTAGTAATCTTATAAACACTATTCATCATCTTCTTCATGGATTTATTGGAAGAGACTCATGAAGAATTGGAGGCTTAAACTTCTAGGATAGCCATAACTAATTATAAGGAACCTTGGATAATTACCTTGTAATTTAACAAAGCTTGAATCTTGATTTTTGGAATTTTTTTCTCTTTTTTGGGATGAAAAAGCCGAGAGCACTTGTTCTTGGGAGGGTTTTTACTTTTCTAAATGAGTTTGTGGTGGAAAATGGAAGTGAATGGGATATTTGGGTGATTAATTGGTTGAATAAAGTGAGTGGAGTGTGACTAAGCATGACATCACCTTGGTGACTTCATCATTTGCCACTTGTCATCACTTGGTGGTGGAAGCATCTTTCATGCTAATCTTTGCTTAGTTGCTTGATTATCATCCTTAATCCTTGCACTAATCTTCTTGCATTACTTGTCATTTAATTGTTTTACGACTCGTTTATCGTTCGTTCTTGCTAATCGTTTGAGGGGTCATATCCGGGATCTTATTACTTGGGTTCCCTTAAACCTTTCTCAATATTTTATATTCCTTTTATGATCCTCTCTTATAATCCTTGAATTTAAATCTTTTTAATCATGTTACCTTATACTCAATTCTTTCGGTATCTGCTGGATTTTCGGGAAAAATCAAAGTGTTCGAATTTGGATTCTGACGATCTTTACATACACTTATATACCATATAGAGTACTAATAAGATCTCAGAATATCAATAAAAGAAATTCTACATAGTGTGGCATGAAAGGTTTTCTTAATCAGCATAATCAGCAAAATCAACAAAATCACTATTCATAAGGGTTACAAAAAGTCCAAAAAAATTGGGGTTATTACATATACCTCTTCTTCCAATTCTCCATTGATAAAAGCACTTTTCACATCCATTTGAAAGACTTTAAACTTCTTGTGAGCAGCATAAGCCAAAAAGATTCTTATGGCTTCCAATCTAGCAACTGGTGCAAATATTTCATCATAATCAATACCCTCATGTTGAGAGTAGCCTTTAGCAACCAGCCTTGCTTTATTTCTTGTAATTATGCCATCACTGTCAGTTTTGTTTCTGAACACCCATTTTGTGCAAACTATTGATCTGTTCTTTGGTCTTGGCACTAGGGTTCAGACTTTATTTCTTTCAAATTCATTTAACTCTTCCTGCATTGCTTGCACCCAATCAGCATCTTGAAGAGCTTCATCCACTTTCTTTGGTTCAGTCTGAGATAGAAAGGAATGATAAAGACATTCATTTGATGTTGCAGTTCTAGTTCTGATACCTGCTTCAGGATCTCCAATTATTAAGTCAGGTGTATGTGATTTGGTCCACTTCCTTGCAGATGGAAGTTGATTTCTAGAACTGGATCTTCCCCCATGATCCATGCTGTCTCCATCAGCATTTTCTGATGCTCCCCCTGTAGTTATGCTCTCTGAAACTTCAGAGTTTGAGTTAGATCCTTCAGGATTTGAAGTATCAGAGTTTCCAGAATTATCATAATTTGGCTCATCAGAACTTGAAGAGCCTGTAACAGGTTTTGATGCTTCTTGAGAGTCTTGAGATGTGGTAGGATCATTGGCTTGCTTCCCCTAGACAGATGCATTTTTCCTTGGAGTAGTTACCACAGTTTCAATACCATCAGAACTTAACCCGTCAGAACTTACATGATCAGGATTTAAGTCATCAGAATTTACAAAATCAGAATTTAAATCTTCATTTTCAAATCTCAGCTGATCATGATCATTGAAATCTTCAAGTCCAGTAATCTTCTTATCATCAAAAGATACACTGATAGATTCCATGACAACCCTTGTTCTTAAATTGTAGACTCTGAAGGCTTTTGTGGAAAGTGGATATCCAACAAAAATTCCTTCATTATCTTTTAGATCAAATTTTGAAAGCTGTTCAGGATGAGTCTTAAGAACAAAACTCTTACATCCAAATACATGAAAGTATTTCAGATTTGGCTTCTTTTTCTTTACCATCTCATATGGTGTTTTTCCATGCTTGTTTATGAGTGTAGCATTCTGTGTAAAACAAGCAGTGTGCACAGCTTCAGCCCAAAAGTAGGTTGGTAGCTTTGCTTCATCAAGCATAGTTCATGCAGCTTCAATGAGAGTCATGTTCTTTCTTTCTACAACTCCATTTTTCTGTGGAGTTCCAGGTGCAGAAAATTCCTGCTTAATTCCATGCCCTTTGCAGAACTCTTCCATGATTGAATTCTTATAATTTTGACGGAATCTTTGACCAATTTATCCAGCTGTCTGACATGATCAGTTAGAGTAGATGCAGTTTCATTCTTCTTGTGCAAGAAATACACCCAAGTGTGTCTAGTGAACTCATCCACTATAACCATAACATATTTCTTCTTTGCAATAGACATGACATTGACTGGACAAATAGATCAACATGCAGTAGGTGGTAAGGCTCAAGAATTGAAGATTCAGTCTTGCTCTTGAATGCAGATTTTCTTTGTTTTGCCTTTTGACATGAATCACAAAGGCCATTCGGAGCAAATACTAATTTTGGCAGTCCTCTCACAAGGTATTTCTTTACTAACTCATTTATGTTATTGAAATTTAAATGAGAGAGTCTTTCGTGCCAATTCCAGCTTTCTTCAATTGATGCTCTACTCAACAGACAGATTGCAGAACCATCAGAACTTGTTGAAAGTTTGGCTTCATATATGTTACCATGTCTGTAACCTTTCAAAACCACTTTTCCTGTAGAATTGCTTACAACTTCACAGTGTTCTTCAAAGAAATCCACATGATAACCTCTGTCACAGATTTGACTCAAACTTAGCAGATTATGTTTAAGTCCTGAGACAAGAGCTACTGATTCAATGATGACATTCCCAATATTGATATTTCCATATCCCAGAGTTTTTCCCATATTGCCATCTCTATAAGAAACTCCTGGGCCAGCTTTCTCCATAAAGTCTGATAACAGGGCTTTATTTCCAGTCATATGTCCTGAACATCCACTGTCCAGCACTAGCATGTTTTTTCTATTGCCCTGCAATCACAAAGACCACTATTGGTTAGTTTTAAGGATCCAGACTTGCTTGGATCCTTTGGCCTTATTAAGTTTGTTAGAATTTGCAACAGATTTAATTTCAGAGTTTATGCTAACATGCTGTTTATCAGACTTTATATCATACTTTGCATCAGACTTTACACTAGAAGTAATAATACTAACTTTCTTCAAAGAAGATTTTATTTGATAATAATTATAGTACAAACTATGATATTCCTTACAAGTATAAATGGAATGCCATAAATACCACAATGAAAATAAGGATTTTATGGTTTAAACCTAACAGTTTGACTCTTAATTCCTGATCTAAGAGGTAAAGAGTTTATATCTTTATTTTTTCTGCAAAATGAAGCAAGATGGTTAGATTTTCCACAGTTATAACATTTCTTTCTAGGAGCATTAGGAACATGCCAATAATTATTGCTTCTATTCACACCTTCCTTTCCATTCCTATTTTTCCTAGCTTCTTTTACCTTGTTCATATTTCTAATCTGTTTCATCTTATGCTTAAGCTGCTTCTTTATCATTAAGCCTATGTTTACTTCAGCTGGTTTATCCTGTTTTAATTTGTCCGAAGTTGACTTTTTTTTACTTCTGTCCTAGATTCTTTCATCTTTTCAGAATCAGACTTTACATTTTTTCTACAAACTAACAGGATTTACCTTTGGCTTAACAGTCTGTTTAACAACAATTGGCTCAATTTGTTCAGTTCCTTTCTCACTTTTATCATGTCCATAACCTAAGCCCTCTTTCCAGTTTCCACTACTTAGTAAATTCTGAGTTGTTCTGCCAGCGTTAGTCTAAGTTCTGATAATCTCTCTTTCCTTTTTCTAAGTCAGCTTTTAGAGATTCATTCAACTTTAACACTTCATCTCTAACATACAAAACATCATCTCTTTCTTTCTTAGTTTGATGAAGAAAAACTAACTCCTTTTCTAAATAGTCATTTTTGTTTTTAAAAGCAAGATTTTCAGATGTTAATATTTCACATGTTAAAGTCTGATCTCTATAACTAATGAACATGGTTTTAAGATGTGGTTCAAGTTCTCGAGATATGATAGGATTTCCTAAAGGACAAGGGAGGGGTAGGATCCAAGTACTTCGTGTATTGGATAGACTATTGGTACCGTAGGAGACGGTACAATATGTACCTATGGACCTGCGAAGTGTGTGTATACCCGAAATGAGGACACATAGCCCGTATACGGCAAGGGTGATAACCGAGATGTGAAGGTGTCATCCCTCTACTAGTAGAAAAGGTTACTTTTATCGCAGTATGACTGATCATCGTATGCGGTGGCTCCAACGAATATCCTAATTCTTCCCATTGGAATTGAGATGCAATACCGTAACCCAAGCCTAGGTGCAGGGATTACTATTAAGGTATTCGCATGATATTAAAATCCCTTAAAGTCCGTTCTCTATCAGTGATGAACAAATATCACTAAGAGCTGCTAGGTTACAATGTATAATCTTCTCGATAATGATAACACATATAGTGTAAACCCTAAGTCTGTGTTTATATACTACACAGTTACAAGATATATTCTAATTGATATGGAATATAATTCTGTCTCCTAAAATATATCAATCAAATATCTTCTATAAGTCTTCTAGTCCTCTAACTCTTTCCATGCGTATCTTCTATTATTTTAGTCCAAATCTTCTCCTGTTAATCAGCCGCATTCCTTAACTGAAAGTCTTCCCGCACTTAAGTACTGATATGTACCTTAAGTTCTGATATTAAGTTCTGACTTCAGTAAGTCCTGATTTTAGTAAGTCCTGATATGTCATGTTGTTAAGTTCTGAAAACTAAACACAAATCATATTAGACATGACATCTCAAATATATCTAACATATTACCAAACATTGGTTACGAGTTTTATTCTCATTGAGATTCAAAGTATTGATGAAGCATTTTCGCTCAAAAATATCAAAATAGTTTTGAATACATTTGAGAAAACAATTATCAGATTCCTTAAATAAATATTCTGATTCAGCAATTATAATTTTAAATATTCTGCTCTATTACAAATGTTGGTTGTGATATTAAAAGACCATATATATGTCATAATGAACTTGCTGAGCATATATTTTTCTCATAATTGCCTATTTTTAAATTTAACCTTCTAGTGAGGATTATCTTGCGCTGTTTAGTCACTTAATTCGAAAAATTAAAGAAGGTGGCGATTACGAAGATGATTGGTCCAGGGTTTGTGGAAGTAGTGTAAGTTCTATTATGTAAAGTTGTTTGTATATATATTAGTTATGTTATTGTATAATTGGGTCTAGTATAATATAACTGGGTCTAGTATACTTTTTTTCGAAGTTATACTAACGGGTTAAGTCTTGAGTTTGGTTATTGTTAAAAAGAGTTTTAAAAGAAAGAAAATAAATCTACTTGTGGAATTTGGATTTCTTGTTTCTAGTACTGTAACATGAAAAGATCTTGATATTGTTTTGGGGTCGCAGATGATATATTTCAATTGCTGGAATTTATTTATTAATTTAATAGGTTATTTTGGATTGAGGTTTCATTGTGACGACCAAATCCTCTGACCCCGGATTTGGGGGCGTTACATTATATTTGTTGATTTCCAATTAATTGGACAAATTCAACATGCCAAGTTCACTAACCAACTTATTAAATGTAACTTCATCAAGTGACTTTGTGAAATTGTCTGTAATTTGATCCGTTGTGGGAACATAATGAAGTTCCACAATACCATTCATTATATGTACTTATATGAAATGATACCTTATGTCAATATGTTTGGTCTTAGAGTGCTGAACATGATTGTTTGAGATTGCTATGTCACTTGTGTTGTCACAGTAGATAGGAAAATTCTTCAAATCAAGTCATAGTTTCGGAGTTGGTTTCTTATCTAGAGAATTTGAGAGCAGCAACTTCCAGTGTATTCAGCTTCAGCACTAGATGTAGAAACTGAATGCTGCTTCTTACTAAACCAAGAAACCAACGTAACCGGAATCTGTATAGCCAATGAGATCAAAGCCCATATCTTTAGGATATCAGATTCCTAGATTAGGTGTACCCTTTAGATATTTAAAAATTCTTTTGACAACTATCAGATGAGATTCCTTTGGATCAGCCTGGAACCGTGCACACAAGCATATTGCAAACTTAATATCTGGACTACTTACAGTCAGGTAGAGAAATGATTCAATCATGCCTCGATAATTAGTGATGTTCACCTTCTTACCAGACTTGTCTTGATCAAGTTTTGTGGCAGTTGCCATCAGAGTCTTTGCAGGTGTTGAATCTTCCAACTTATATTTTTTTAGAAGATCTCTGATGTACTTCGTTTGACAAATAAAGATACCATCTGGCTTCTGATTCACTTGAAGTCCAAGAAAGAAGTTCAACTCACCCATCATACTCATTTCACACATACTGTGCATAAGCTTAGCAAACCTTGCAAAAAGTGCATCATTCATAGACCCAAATATAATGTCGTCAACATATACTTGCACAAGTATAATATCAATTTTACGATTCTTTTGAAACATAGTTCTATCTATGACACCTCTAGTGAAACAATTTTCAAGAAAAAAATTCCAAGAGAGTGTTATACCATGTTCTCGGTGCTTTCTTTAGACCATATAGAGCCTTGAAGAGTAAATACACAAAATCTTCCAACTCAGGTTCTATAAAGCCAGGGGGTTTCTCCACATAGACCTCTTCTTCAAGCTCACCGTTCAGGAAAGCACTTTTCACATCCATCTGATATACCTTAAAATTTGAATATGCTGCAAATGCTAGAAACATCCCGATGGCTTAAGTCTAGCAACTGGTGCAAAGGTTTCATCCTAGTCAATCCCTTCTTCTTGAGAATATCCCTTGGCAACCAGTCTCTCCTTGTTCCTTGTTACTACTCCATCTTCATCAAGCTTGTTTCTGAAGACACATTTAGTGTCAATCACATATTTATCTTTAGGTCTGGGTACAAGATTCCACACTTTCATTCTTTCGAACTGATTGAGTTCCTCTTGCATGGCAATCACCCAATCTGGATCTCCAAGAGCTTCATCTGCTTTCTTTGGTTCCATTTGAGATAGAAACCCAGAATAAAAACATTCATTTGATGTAGCTCTTCTAATATTAACTCCACTATCTAGATCACTAAGTACCAAATACCAAGAATGATCTTCACTCCATACTTTCTGTCTTGGTAGATTAGCCCTTGATGACTCCGCATTTCCAGAATTATGTTGAGTCTGACTACCGAATCCTTGTTCTTCTTCTTGTTCTACTCCCCCTAAATTGTTGCCAGCTTGATCTCCAGAATCTGAAGTTTGAGGACTAGTCCCAGAGATAGTTTGACTATCATTACTTATTCCAGAATGATTCCCATCAGAATTTGAATCAAAATTATGATCGTCAGGATCATTGACAGTATCATTATCATTGTTGTCTGGAACAACTTCAGGTTCACCTTCTTCATCAGAAAGATCTTCAACATCAAGATTATCATTATCATCTTCCTTCTGAATACTTGGGAGCTTGGCGTTATCAAATGTTACAGTAAGGCTTTCCACAACCTTTCGATCACTAATCACATATACCCTATAGGCTTTTGACTCTAGAATAGCCCAGAAAGATACCTTCTTAAGTGTAATAACCCAATTTTTTGGAATTTTTGTAATCATTATGAATAGTAACTTTTTACCGATTGTGCTGATTTTGGAAAATTTTAATGCCACACTATCTTTATGCATATTCTGAGATCATATTAGGACTCCATAATGTATATGAGTGTATGTAAAGATCGCCATAATTCGAATTCGAACATTTTGATTTTTTCCCAAAAATCCACCAGATACCGAAAGAATTAAGTATAAGATAACATGATTAAAAACATTTCAATTCAAGGATTATAATAGAGTATTATTAAAGGAATATAAAATGTTAAAAAAAGGTTATGAAAGTGATAGAATATATATATATTTATATATATTCTAAGGGATTTTATCCGCATATTTATATGATTTTGTATTTATTTGGGTATTTATTAATATTATTTTAGTGTTTAATGACAGAAAATAATAATTCTCAAAGTTGGAAGAGATTTGGCCTCTTTGGGCTAAAATCATATGGAAATTCGAATTTGTTGGAGGGCTTGCGCAATAATCGATGTTTGGGCCTTAAATTGAGTCCTGGACGTCAGATTTGGGCCATCTACCAGTCCACGCGAAGCTAAAAGAATTATCTACAGTTTGGAGGTGTTCTAATATTTTATTTTGGACTGGATCATATTGAGTACAGGCCTTCAAATCAGCCTACGAATTTCATAATTATTCAACTTGTATTTTATTTTAGGATACAATTAAAAACACTTTTATATTAGGTTTTATAGGATTATTCAGAGAGACATTGGTGAGAGCGTGTATTGGATCGAGAGAGAAGCTTAGAGAGAACTTGAGCAAGGATTGAAGGAATTCACTCCAAATTTGAGAGATTTCGTAAAGTTGTATCTTTCTTAACTTTATACTCTTGTAATCATGGTTTCAGTTATATATATGTTTGTTTTCTTCATATATTATGAGTAACTAATTTCATAATATAGGAATTAGGTAGTATTCATTGGTTAACTATGATTGTGTGATTGTACTGTGATTTCTCTACCTTGCCAATCTGTTGTTGAGTGCTTAACACAATTGAGAGAGTCGCGAACCCTTTATTTGTATCTTTAGGAATTGTAATGAATCGGGAGATGAATCGCAATTTTAGTTTATGATATGACAAATATAATTATATTATTTAATTGGGAGATTAATATGCGAGTTATGAAAAAGAAATTCCATGGGCTTGAACAGTTTATAATTATATGTTGATTGATCATGGGAGTGACTTCAATATGTAGTTGTAGGCATTATATTGTGTCCTGGGAGAGAACAATATAATTATTAGAGGAATGTTTTTAGCAAGAGCGTGGGACTTTAATATCACAGTTGATCCACATTCGTTAATATCAATGAAGAACCCTTATTCTTGGTTTGTTTTCTATCATCGTTAAATCGTTAATTCTATTTGCTTATTAGTTTAAAAACTCAAACCCAATTATTCTTCTCACTTCTAAACAGTAAAAGAATTATAACCTAAACTAGTATTAAATTCAGTCCTTCCCTGTGAACGAAACACTGAAAACACAACAACAAATTGGCGCCGCTGCCGGGGAAGGCAACAATATTAAGTTTTAGTTTAATTATTCCTTATTGTTTAGATTTTATCAGATTTGTTTCCAAGATCCATCTTATTATGTTTTCTTTTCAGGTGCTATAACTCTTATACGCGACTGATAGGGATAAATAAATCCTGATTTTGTAATTAAATATTACATTAATTATACATAATTTGGGCTGCTAGGCCCAATAAGAAGATGTATGACATTCAGACCAAAAAGGTTAACACATTGATCAGGCCTGATGGATCAGATCAGGCCTGATGGAACAAAGAAAGCCCAAAAACCCTGAATATTAATTAATTTCGTAATTAATTAATAAGGGAAAAATCAGCTATTGAAAAGAGTCTCAATAAGGACATAAATCCTTGCAGATTAGCCTCTAAGGGACCTAGAAGGATAAGGAATCAGTTTCCTACTATTTAGGACTCCAAAGTCCATTCTAATTCTGAGACTTGGCTACCAAGTCTCCTATACCAAGTCCAATTCAAGGACCCCCAACATCTATATAAGGGACCTCACCCCACAAATCAGAACTACATTTTTTGGCTTGATTCTCTAATTCACAGAGATACGTAGGCATCTCGTAAAGGCAGAGTTAAGCTATGAAACACGAGAGCGGCCATTAAAGGTCTTGAGCTCCCGAACCTTAGCAATAAATACAGTAAATAATAATATTAGTTTTTTATCCATAACATTTGGCGCCGTATGTGGGAAAGCACAACAACAACCATGGCGAAAACACGAAGAACCGTTAGAGCCCTTGAAGGAGGAACACTAACGGGGACAACCCAAGTGATTTCGTCAACTGTGGAGGTACCTCCTCATTCAACCTATGCAACCACGCAAGGAGAAGCCCAGATAGGGGCAACTGAACCTCAGCCACAAGGGACGATTCCCTCGGCTACTTAAGGTACGAATCCCCAAGTTCAACAACTACATGCACCTGTGAATTCTCGACCCATCGGGTACGAATATTCAACTGTTGTGACTACTAATCCCCCCTTATGGGATGCCCCTTTACCCCGAGGTTGGAGGAAGTGGACATGCTGGATGGAGTGAAGTACGGAGGCGATCTCCCCCCTACATACGAGGTTTGGCTCATATCCCTGAGGATCAGGAATTTTCTGGTCCTTATACTGAGAAAGACTCTGAATCTTCGGATGATGAAGTAGCCCCAAGAAGGAGACGTGCTGGCAAAGAGCCGATGGCTGATGATAGCCAACGTCCTAAGAGCACCGAAGGGACGAATCCCCAAGAATTGCAGGAAAGGATCAGGGCTCATGAGGCTAAGATTCAAAGGCTGAGGCGCGACTTGGAGGCGCACCAGTCCACCAGACCCCCATTACCTCCTAGGCGGAGAAATCCTCCTCCTATCATAGACCTGGATGGTCCAGTACAGAGAAGGGCTGTTGTCCCAAGGGCTGATCCAAGCAATCTTCTTCTCCTTGGAGATCCTGATGATCCTACTCCGCCCTTCACTTAAGAAATAATGAATGCCCATATCTCAAGGAAGTTCAAGATGCCAACTATCAAAGCTTATGATGGCACGAAATATCCCGCTAATCATGTTAGGACATTCTCTAATGCACTATTGTTGCAGCCCGTGAATGATGGTATTAAGTGTCGGGCCTTTCCTCAAACCCTGTCGGGTATGGCTCAAAGGTGGTATAGTCGTTTGCCCCCAAACTCTATTGGGTCATTCAGAGAATTAAGTCAGGCTTTCATTAAACATTTTATCAGTGGGAAAGTGCATGAGAAAAGTTCAGCATCCCTCATGAGCATTGTACAGGGAGCAAAGGAATCCTTGAGAGAATACCTGAATCATTTCACAAAGGAGGCTTTGAAAGTCCCGGACCTTGATGACAAGGTAGCCATGATAGCACTGCAACAGGGAACTAGGGATGAATTCTTCAAGATATCTTTGGCCAAACGCCCCCTGAAAGTATGTTGCAGCTCCAAGATAGAGCTGGGAAGTTCATCAAGGTGGAAGAGAGCATGAGGAAGACCGTAGTGAGTAATGAGCCCAGTGGAGGCAAGAAGCAGAAAACTGACCTAGAATATATCGCTAAGGACAAGTATCCTAGAACCGAGCCAAACCCTGATTCAACCCCCAAAAAGGGAGGACCTGGGCAAAAGTTCACTGAATACGCTAAGCTGAATGCTCCTAGAAGCCAGATCTTGATGGAAATCGAGAAAGATCGAGATATTCGTTGGCCTAAGCCCTTGAAGACTGATCCTGCCAAGCTAGATAAGAGCAAGTATTGCAGTTTTCACAAAGATGTCGGTCATGACACCGATGAGTGTAGGCAACTGAAAGATGAAATTGAGTTCCTCATTTGAAAATGAAGATTGAACAAATACACTGGAGATGGAGGGGATAGGAGTAACAATGGGAGAAAGAACTTTGAAGATCGTAGGAGGGACCAAGATGATCAGGGGCGGAATCCCCAGCCTAGGGGACCAGTGATAAATACAATCTTCGGATGACCACGACCCCGAGGGCCCGTGATAAACACAATCTTTGGAGGACCAACTGCTGCTGGTTATGCATATTGTTGGGGAAGCCTCGAAGAGGGCCAGGATAGGAGTAACAGTGTCTTTTGATGATTCTGATCTGGAGGGTGTGAAATTTCCCCATGACGACCCGTTGGTTATAACCCCGATAATAGGGAACAACCAAGTGAGAAGGGTCCTTGTGGATAATGGTGCTTCAGTGGATATCTTGCTCCATGACACCTTTTTTAGGATGGAATATAATGACTCCCAATTGACCCCAACCGACATGCCAATATATGGGTTTGCGGGAGTGGAGTGCCCCGTAGAAGGGATAATCAAGTTGCTAACAACCATAGGACAGGAACCAAGGCAAGCAACTCAGATGTTGGACTTCGTGGTGGTGAAGGCCAGTTCGACTTACAACGCTATCATGGGAAGAACAGGGATACACGCCTTCAAGGAAGTCCCTTCTTCCTACCATTCAGTTATGAAGTTTCCTACCCAGGATGGGATCGGAGAAGAGAGAGGAGACCAGAAAATGGCTAGAAGCTGTTATGTGGCCTCTTTGAGGGCAGATGGAGTTGGGGGGCAGGTTCTTTCTATTGAAGATCTTGATATCCGAGAGAATGATGAGAAAAGAGGAAAGCCAGCAGAAGACTTGGTTTCAATTCCTTTAGCCCCCGAAGATCCTTAGAAGGTGACCTTTATTGGAGCAACGCTTGAGGAGCCCCTTAGAGGGAAGTTGGTGAAAATTTTTCAAGAAAATAGTGACGTATTTGCAAGGTCAGCAGCTGATATGCCAGGCATAGACTCGGAACTGATAACTCACAAGCTGAATGTGAACTTAAATCGGAAGACAGTGAAACAAAAGAAAAGAAGTTTTGCTCCAGAAAGGCAAGAAGCTATAAAACAGGAAGTGGAGAAGCTCTTGGAGGCTGGTTTCATTGAGGAGATTCAATTTCCAGAGTGGTTAGAAAACCCTGTAATGGTGAAGAAGGCCAATGGAAAATGGAGGATGTGTGTGGACTTCACTGATCTAAATGATGCATGTCCTAATGACTGTTTCCCGTTACCAAGGATCGATACTTTGATAGATGCCACTGCTGGGCATGAAATGCTGAGCTTCATGGATGGATTTATTGGATACAATCAGATCAAGATGCACAAGGATGACATTCCAAAGGTATCATTCATCACTGACTTTGGTGTTTATTGTTATCTAGTTATGGCATTTGGTCTTAAGAATGTAGGAGCCACCTATCAAAGGTTGGTAAATAAAATTTTTAAGAATCTTATTGGCAAAACTATGGAAGTTTATGTCGATGACATGTTAGTCAAGAGTCTAGTAAAGACTGATCATATAACCCATTTGAGGGACGCTTTTGAGGTCCTGAGGTACCATAAGATGATGTTAAATCTTACAAAGTGTGCTTTCGGAGTAGGATCTGGAAAATTTTTGGGATTGATGGTCTTCAAGAGAGAGATCGAGGCTAACCCCGATAAAATAAAGGCAATCCTGGACATGGAACCACAAAAAACTGTCAAGGATGTTCAGAAGCTCACAGGAAGGGTTGTTGCTGTATCGCCCCCAAATCCGGGGTCAGAGGATTTGGTCGTCACTATGAAACCTCAATCCAAATCAACCTGTTTAATCAATAAACAAATGCCAGCGAAAGATATTTAACATAAATGACCCCAACTAATCCAAGATCTTTTAAGGTTACAGTTCTAGAAACAAGATATCCAAATTCCACAATAATTTTTTTCACTTTCTTTTAAAACTCTTTTCAATAATTCTCAATATCCAAACTTAACCCGCTAGTATAACTTCGAAATGAAGTATACTAGGCCTAAATAAAATACACAACTATAATATAATATAATATAAATAACTTTACATAATAAAACTTACACTAGTCCGCAAACCCTGGACCAACCACCTTCGAAAAGCTTCTTCTTTGCTTCCTCGAATTACGCGTCTAAACAGCAAGCTAATCCTCACTGGAGGTTAAATTTAAAAACAGGCAAGTATGAGCGGAAGAAATGCTCAGCAAGATCATTATAGTAAATATAGGGTCATTTCATATAAAACCGACATCTGCATCAGAGCAACACATTTAAAATCATAATTGCTGAATCATAAAACCTTAGTTGAGGAATCCCAGATTTAATTCCTTAATTATATTCAAAACCATTTTGATATTTTTGAGCGAAATGCTTCAGCAATACTTTGAATCTTGACGAGAGCGAAGCTCGTAAAATAGTGTTTACGGAAATATCGTAAACAACAATAACATGAAACAATGATTATGGATTGAATCATAAACTTTATTGAAAACCGAACTCTGGAAATTAATACTTATTTTGCTGTCATATCAAATTAGATATCAATACGAACTTTGATGCTCACAACATTCCATACTGAAGTCAACATCATTCATCTATACTAATACCACCTTTGATATTTAACAACAACGTAAGTATCAGCATAAATCACAATCTGAATCAAAACCGCACTTTACCATTATTCCAAAACAGAAACAGTTGATAAATTATTTATTCTATGAATATCAAAAATGATATGATAATTTAGATTAGGATCATTTTCCGACGGACGTACTATCACATGCTGATCAGCCCGTGTGATAGCACAAGGTCATGATTCATAGAAACGTGACCCCAAAATCACTAGTACTCAAATAAAAGGCATAACTAGCCTGTGGCAAAATGGTGTCATAATATTTCATATGGCACTTAGAAATAGCCCTCCGCTGGACCGTCCGTCCCGGTCACTTACGCAATTATAATCCAATCTTAAAACCTTTTATTGAAATGGGGTCATAATAACCGACACCCGAAATAATTTTATTCCCCCAATTCTTGGGTAGGAATATTCGCAACCAAATCACTTTTATCAAAATCCAAAACATTTATAAATCCGATAATTGGATAAGTAAAATCACTTGACTATTCTGAACATAGAATAACAGATGAGTATTTGCATAAACATAATTATTTAATTCAGCGATATGTAAAACATCTATCTATCTTGAACTGAGAATAGGGAAAGCAATACTTGCATGATAAGATTTAAAATAAATATCACTTGAACAATAAGTGATGATAGGGATACTTGCCTTTGGGTTTTAACAGTTAGTCACACTCGCAATGACACATCTATTCTGACATCCTGTCTCAAAATATCACCGTCTTTCTTTTCAACACTTTACTGATATGTTGCTCCTGCGATTGCTCGAAGCCAGCTACCCAATATCATTCCATCTGGTCCTGATCATCTTGAAAGACTCGCATCTATAATTAGAAAATAACCTTTTAATCGTCTAATCGATAATCACTCAACGAATTGCGCGTTAAAACCCTATCGTCTACCCATACGATAGCCCACACATAAATATAACAGACAATCACAGGACTCTTGATCCACATACACACATAATTCATATAACACGTAATCACATAACTCACGTATCACATAATTCATATAACACAAGACTGGGTACGTTTAAAACTGAAATTGGGTCAAAATACGATTTATCGATCAATAATCGACTTAGAATGACTTTTAAAACAAGTAATCTTTCGAAACAAAATGATTTGGGTCTCAAAAGTATTTTTAATGAAAGCGAAATATTTTTCTGAGTCTGTACGCGTTCGTTTCGTATTAAACAGACGCACGGTTGATTTTCTACGAATAAAATACGAATAATTCAATTAATAATAGTATTAATTGAATATTTAATACTCTATAGATATTTTTAAAAGCCCAAAATAATTATTAGGAATTATTTGGCTTAATTATAAATAATTATATTTTCTTTAACCATTTATAAATAAAATTAATTGATTAAATGAATTAATCAATCAATCAAATCCATAAATAATTAACTAAAATAAATTATAAATAATTAAATCAAATTTGAATTTTTTTGAAAATAATAAAAGAAAATAATTTTTGGAATTAAAATAATTCAGTTAACTATTTAAAATAATTAACTAAATTAATTTTTGAATTTAAAAACAATTTTTGGAATTTCAAATGAATTTTGAATTATTTTTTAAAAATAATTCCTAGAAACATGTTTTGGAAAGGGGTCATCTTCTTAGATGGATCAAATATCAGCAAAGCACAAGAACACAGCCGGGAAGCTTGAAGAACTCGCCGGAATTTTCCGGAATCCGGCAAGCTTCAACACCTCCGACGAACCCCCGAATCCCACCAAAACATCACGAAAACTTCTGTTTTTCACACCAAACTCGACCAAAATCATTCCAGAAATTGAATGGAAGCAACTACAACATCAAACAATCAAACCCACACAAAAATTGATCAAAACCATCAAGAACAACAAACTTTCCGTCCAAAAATCGATTTACTTCGTTTCTCAACCATAATCGACGTACTATATATCAAAACGATGCTAGAAACACGTACAATCTAATCATATCATCACAATCAACAACCAATTAACGTATAACCCAAAATATTGAAAAATACAAACTAACAAAACCAAAAACTCGACTATAGCCCTCCGGCAATAGAACGAACACAAAAATGGTATGAATCGACTCTAAATAACATGTTAAAGCTAATCCTAACATCAAAAACAACCAAAAACTCCTGAAAATCAAGAACCCAATTCGTACTAAAATGATGAACTACTTTTTTTGAGCATTACTCCACCTGAGTTGATGATTCTGGTATCAAAATAACGGGCTCGAAGAGAGCTTCGATTCGACTACTAGATCGTCAAAAACGGAGCAACGGATCTCCAGATATCGCAAGATTAAGATCAAGAATGGATTGAAACCTCCAAGAACAAGTTCTTGATTTTTGTTTTTAATAAAAATAAAAATGAAATAAAAGAATAAATGGGCTATTTATATTTTCTGAAAAATAAATACCCCAAAATCAATTTAGGGTGTTTTTATTCCCTAATTAAAATAATTAAGTCCCAAAATTATAATTACGGGTAATAATTTTAAAAACAGTAAAATGTAAAATTCGTATCAAAATTCCCCAAAAATTGCGAATATTTCAAAATTGTAGAAATACTGGGTATTTGAAATACGATTGATTTTATAAAAATAAAAACACAAATTTTGTAGGGTTTGACGTCCCGGTGGGGTCCTGGTTTATAATTTTCGAAAAATAAAAACGATACTTAATTTAACCGAAAAACTCGAACACGTATAAAATACATTCACACACATAAAATGAGATAAAACGAGTAACGCTAATAAACACGTATCCAAATTACGGATTGATTCATATAAATGCATCTTAACCACGTAACGAGTATCTCATTGGATCATATCGGATCCAAAAATAGGTTACTTAGCCGCTAAGTAAATATAAAACGATACAATTTAATACCAGAATTGAATAATTATCAACACCGAGCTTTTTATAAAACACCATATACGAAAATAATGTAATAATATCTCGTCTCTCGAGAATACGGGTATTGTTGATGTATCGAAATGCGTATCGTATCGAAAATATTGCGCCGGGCCGCGCACGGGTCAAACCGTAATCCGGATCGAAAAAGTTAAAATATGAAAAAGGTTCGGAATTACCAGATTAGGTTAGGAAGGAGTTTTCGGAAGAGTTTCGGGTTGTAAAAACGTAAAAACGGTTGAAGTCAGATGATTCCCGGCTTTATAAAATAATTTTGGTAATTATTCAGAAAATAATTAATAATTCATAAATTAATATAAAATCATCTAACAGTCCAAAAATTACCAGAAAAATATCACAATTATCTATATTTTAATCTAGACATATAAAAATTCAAAAATTCAAATAATGTCACATCTAAACACCCATACATCAATTTCACTTATCAGATAATTCACTAAAATTCACATAAAATCACATAAATAATTCCAAATAATAATAATAATATTTGAAAATATGGGATATTACAATCTACCCACCTTATAAGGATTCCGTCCTCGGAATCAGCAGAAGAAAACACTAAGGGTTTTCTAACCAACTTTCCATTTCCAAATAACCTCAATTTTCCATAATCTCAAACAAATCTTGTATTCCTTGTATAATAAAACTTTTACAGGAGCTTCACTGTGTACCACTGTTCCGTCTACATCCTTTGACCAATTCCTCAATACAATCACTTTTACTGATCGCGAGAAAGAAGAATAGAGAAAAAGATAGAGGGAAGAAAAGAAAGAGAGAGAAAGAGAAATAAAGAAACAGATTGACTTCGCTATACACCACTAATATTATAACCGCATCGCAATCCACTGTTGCTCTTGATAATCCCATCACATAACCCTGCTTTGACTTGACCAGGATAACTCAGCTTAACTTGATTGGCATACCTTCGAATGTTTGGATTGATAAAATCATGGAATTTCAAAAAGAAAAGAATCTGATGCCATAACGGGACCAAAATCTGAATTTGAGAAAAAGTATTGTTGAAATAAGAGAATAACTGAGAGATCAATATGATCAAACGAACTTGGTATTGCGTGCCCAAATTAAGACACTACTAAAGGTTGTTAACCTTCATGTATTCACAACACACACAAGTGATGGCGTCCCATCCAACCCCTATCACACAGACAGGTATACCTTGTGTCCCCTAAAGTTAGGGTTGTTCATCTCAGTCAGAATAAAAGAATATCAACGGAATTGAAAATCAAATGAATAAAACTGAAAAGATTTCAAAGATGATATTTATGAAGGAAATGAAATCCAGAGAACAAAATTCTGACACCAAATGAGCTAGTGGTGTCACATTACCAAGAAACTATCAACCAAATAAGAAAAGTGGAATTAATTATCATAACTTGACAGAGCTATCAAAACCTGAAAAATAGGCTTCATGACAGCCTCTGGCACATTTAAAACACAATTATGACTGAAAATGAGTGTTAGGGAATATATCCTCTAACAATTACTTCTTTTGAGAGATGTCAAAAGGAATTATAGAAAGAGAAGGTATTGCCAAAGTCTTAATATTTATCTTCAATTTGAACTCTCCAGTTGAATCGTCACCCACTTCTAGACACTTCTTCACGTTCCAAGGATATCGATAATCTCCATCGTCGTCGAATCGTAGTCTCGAAAGATTCCACAATAGAAGTTTGCAGCTTTCCGGAGTTCCATCCAGCTCAGCACAACCATCTCGAACGAATGCGCCTATCTTAACTTACTCGTTGGTACTATATCCAATAGTCCAACAGGAACTCGATATGAGCTCAAACGTCCTCACATAGCTATACACACTCCTACACACTCTCGTTTCTAGTTTACTATAACCTCAGCTCTGATACCAACCTGTAACGCCCCCAAATCCGGGGTCAGAGGATTTGGTCGTCACTATGAAACCTCAATCCAAATCAACCTGTTTAATCAATAAACAAATGCCAGCGGAAGATATTTAACATAAATGACCCCAACTAATCCAAGATCTTTTAAGGTTACAGTTCTAGAAACAAGATATCCAAATTCCACAATAATTTTTTTCACTTTCTTTTAAAACTCTTTTCAATAATTCTCAATATCCAAACTTAACCCGCTAGTATAACTTCGAAATGAAGTATACTAGGCCTAAATAAAATACACAACTATAATATAATATAATATAAACAACTTTACATAATAAAACTTACACTAGTCCGCAAACCCTGGACCAACCACCTTCCAAAAGCTTCTTCTTTGCTTCCTCGAATTACGCGGCTAAACAGCAAGCTAATCCTCACTGGAGGTTAAATTTAAAAACAGGCAAGTATGAGCGGAAGAAATGCTCAGCAAGATCATTATAGTAAATATAGGGTCGTTTGATATAAAACCGACATCTGCATCAGAGCAACACATTTAAAATCATAATTGTTGAATCATAAAACCTTAGTTGAGGAATCCCAGATTTAATTCCTTAATTATATTCAAAACCATTTTGATATTTTTGAGCGAAATGCTTCAGCAATACTTTGAATCTTGACGAGAGCAAAGCTCGTAAAATAGTGTTTACGGAAATATCGTAAACAACAATAACATGAAACAATGATTATGGATTGAATCATAAACTTTATTCAAAACCGAACTCTGGAAATTAATACTTATTTTGCTGTCATATCAAATTAGATATCAATACGAACTTTGATGCTCACAACATTCCATACTGAAGTCAACATCATTCATCTATACTAATACCACCTTTGATATTTAACAACAACATAAGTATCAGCATAAATCACAATCTGAATCAAAACCGCACTTTACCATTATTCCAAAACAGAAACAGTTGATAAATCATTTATTCTATGAATATCAAAAATGATATGATAATTTAGATTAGGATCATTTTCCGATGGACGTACTATCACATGTTGATCAGCCCGTGTGATAGCACAAGGTCATGATTCATAGAAACGTGACCCCAAAATCATTAGTACTCAAATAAAAGGCATAACTAGCCTGTGGCAAAATGGTGTCATAATATTTCATATGGCACTTAGAAATAGCCCTCCGCTGGACCGTCTGTCCCGGTCACTTACGCAATTATAATCCAATCTTAAAACCTTTTATTGAAATGGGGTCATAATAACTGACACCCGAAATAATTTTATTCCCCCAATTCTTGGGTAGGAATATTCGCAACCAAATCACTTTTATCAAAATCCAAAACATTTATAAATCCGATAATTGGATAAGTAAAATCACTTGACTATTCTGAACATAAAATAACAGATGAGTATTTGCATAAACATAATTATTTAATTCAGCGATATGTAAAACATCTATTTATCTTGAACTGAGAATAGGGAAAGCAATACTTGTATGATAAGATTTAAAATAAATATCACTTGAACAATAAGTGATGATAGGGATACTTGCCTTTGGGTTTTAGCAGTTAGTCACACTCGCAATGACACATCTATTCTGACATTCTGTCTCAAAATATCACCCTCTTTCTTTTCAACACTTTACTGATATGCTGCTCCTGCGATTGCTAGAAGCCAGCTACCCAATATCATTCCATCTGGTCCTGATCATCTTGAAAGACTCGCATCTATAATTAGAAAATAACCTTTTAATCGTCTAATCGATAATCACTCAACGAATTGCGCGTTAAAACCCTATCGTCTACCCATACGATAGCCCACACATAAATATAACAGACAATCACAGGACTCTTGATCCACATACACACATAATTCATATAACACGTAATCACATAACTCACGTATCACATAATTCATATAACACAAGACTGGGTACGTTTAAAACTGAAATTGGGTCAAAATACGATTTATCGATCAATAATCGACTTAGAATGACTTTTAAAACAAGTAATCTTTCGAAACAAAATGATTTGGGTCTCAAAAGTATTTTTAATGAAAGCGAAATATTTTTCTGAGTCTGTACGCGTTCGTTTCGTATTAAACAGACGCACGGTTGATTTTCTACGAATAAAATACGAATAATTCAATTAATAATAGTATTAATTGAATATTTAATACTCTATAGATATTTTTAAAAGCCCAAAATAATTATTAGGAATTATTTGGCTTAATTATAAATAATTATATTTTCTTTAACCATTTATAAATAAAATTAATTGATTAAATGAATTAATCAATCAATCAAATCCATAAATAATTAACTAAAATAAATTATAAATAATTAAATCAAATTTGAATTTTTTTGAAAATAATAAAAGAAAATAATTTTTGGAATTAAAATAATTCAGTTAACTATTTAAAATAATTAACTAAATTAATTTTTGAATTTAAAAACAATTTTTGGAATTTCAAATGAATTTTGAATTATTTTTTAAAAATAATTCCCAGAAACATGTTTTGGAAAGGGGTCATCTTCTTAGATGGATCAAATATCAGCAAAGCACAAGAACACAGCCGGGAAGCTTGAAGAACTCGCCGGAATTTTCCGGAATCCGGCAAGCTTCAACACCTCCGACGAACCCCCGAATCCCACCAAAACATCACGAAAACTTCTGTTTTTCACACCAAACTCGACCAAAATCATTCCAGAAATTGAATGGAAGCAACTACAACATCTAACAATCAAACCCACACAAAAATTGATCAAAACCATCAAGAACAACAAACTTTCCGTCCAAAAATCGATTTACTTCGTTTCTCAACCATAATCGACGTACTATATATCAAAACGATGCTAGAAACACGTACAATCTAATCATATCATCACAATCAACAACCAATTAACGTATAACCCAAAATATTGAAAAATACAAACTAACAAAACCAAAAACTCGACTATAGCCCTCCGGCAATAGAACGAACACAAAAATGGTATGAATCGACTCTAAATAACATGTTAAAGCTAATCCTAACATCAAAAACAACCAAAAACTCCTGAAAATCAAGAACCCAATTCGTACTAAAATGATGAACTACGTTTTTTGAGCATTACTCCACCTGAGTTGATGATTCTGGTATCAAAATAACGGGCTCGAAGAGAGCTTCGATTCGACTACTAGATCGTCAAAAACGGAGCAACGGATCTCCAGATATCGCAAGATTAAGATCAAGAATGGATTGAAACCTCCAAGAACAAGTTCTTGATTTTTGTTTTTAATAAAAATAAAAATGAAATAAAAGAATAAATGGGCTATTTATATTTTCTGAAAAATAAATACCCCAAAATCAATTTAGGGTGTTTTTATTCCCTAATTAAAATAATTAAGTCCCAAAATTATAATTACGGGTAATAATTTTAAAAACAGTAAAATGTAAAATTCGTATCAAAATTCCCCAAAAATTGCGAATATTTCAAAATTGTAGAAATACTGGGTATTTGAAATACGATTGATTTTATAAAAATAAAAACACAAATTTTGTAGGGTTTGACGTCCCGGTGGGGTCATGGTTCATAAATTTTCGAAAAATAAAAACGATACTTAATTTAACCGAAAAACTCGAACACGTATAAAATACATTCACACACATAAAATGAGATAAAACGAGTAACGCTAATAAACACGTATCCAAATTACGGATTGATTCATATAAATGCATCTTAACCACGTAACGAGTATCTCATTGGATCATATCGGATCCAAAAATAGGTTACTTAGCCGCTAAGTAAATATAAAACGATACAATTTAATACCAGAATTGAATAATTATCAACACCGAGCTTTTTATAAAACACCATATACGAAAATAATGTAACAATATCTCGTCTCTCGAGAATACGGGTATTGTTGATGTATCGAAATGCGTATCGTATCGAAAATATTGTGCCGGGCCGCGCACGGGTCAAACCGTAATCCGGATCGAAAAAGTTAAAACACGAAAAAGGTTCGGAATTACCAGATGAGGTTAGGAAGGAGTTTTCGGAAGAGTTTCGGGTTGTAAAAACGTAAAAACGGTTGAAGTCAGATGATTCCCGGCTTTATAAAATAATTTTGGTAATTATTCAGAAAATAATTAATAATTCATAAATTAATATAAAATCATCTAACAGTCCAAAAATTACCAGAAAAATATTACAATTATCTATATTTTATTCTAGACATATAAAAATTCAAAAATTCAAATAATGTCACATCTAAACACCCATACATCAATTTCACTTATCAGATAATTCACTAAAATTCACATAAAATCACATAAATAATTCCAAATAATAATAATAATATTTGAAAATATGGGATATTACAGTTGCGCTGGGACGATCATCTCCAAGTCAGGAGACAAGTGCTTGTCATTCTTCAAGTCACTAAAGAACATTAAGGACTTTGTATGGAATGAGGAAAACCAGAAGGCATTCGAGGAATTAAAGAAATATATGGTCCAGGCCCCGTTGTTGGCCAAGCCAGCTTTGAATGAAGTTTTATTCTTGTATTTAGCTATTTCAGAGAGTGCCTTGAGCGCTGTATTGGTTAAGGAGGAACTGAAAATCCAGAAACCCGTGTACTATATTAGCAAAATTATGCATGGTGCTGAGTTGAATTATTCAACTATTGAGAAATTTGCTCTAGCCTTGGTAATGGCTTCGAGAAAGTTACGTCCTTACTTTCAGGCTCATCAAATTGAGGGCTTAACAAATCAGCCCCTGAGAAATATCATTCATATCCCCAAGGCTAGTGGGAGGTTGATCAAGTGGGCAATAGAGCTGGGAGAGTTCGACATCAAGTATAAGCCACAGACGGCAATAAAAGCCCAGGCGTTAGCTGACTTCATGGTGGAATGTACCATACCCAACCAAGAATTCGGGGGGCAGGAAGATATTATACCTCAAGATAAGGAAGTTGATAAGGGGGACAAAGAAAAGAATGATAAGGAGAAAGAATATTGGGTTCTCTATTTTGATGGAGCATCAAAAACAAATTCAAGTGGAGCAGGATTGGTTTTACAAAGCCCTGATGGGTTCTTAATTGAGTATGCCATGAAGTTAGACTTCTCAACCACAAACAATGAGGCAGAATATGAAGCTCTGATAGCTGGCCTCGGCCTAGCAGGAACACTTAGAGTCAAGAACTTAAAAGTCCGTGGAGACTCGAAGCTAATCGTATCCCAGGTAAAGGGAGAGTTTGAGGCAAGGGATGATACGATGGCTAAGTATGTCCGCCTGGTAAGGGCTGTGATGACCCAATTCGATGAATGCCATGTTGAGCACATTCTAAGGGAGGAAAATGCTAAGGCAGATGCATTATCAAAGTTTGCTTCATCTGAGATAGAAGAAAGTTCAGGAAGTGTATACTTCCGCGTTTTGAAGACACGGAGCATCGATGTTAAGCTTGTAGCTCCTATAGGCCTGGGGACGTCATGGATAGATCCCATTAAGGCCCACATTCAAACTGGTTGGTTGCCAAACGATCCTACTGAAGCACGGAAGCTAGTTGTTCGAGCACTAAGGTACTTTTTGATAGATGGGATTCTGTATAAAAGATCTTTCATGGTTCCTTACTTAAGGTGTCTCAGGCCCGATGAGGCACGCTTGGCTCTTGAAGAAGTACATGAAGGTATTTATGGTCAACACTTGGGGGGCAGGGCTTTAGCTCATAAAATAACCCGTTTAGGATTCTATTGGCCAGAAATGATGGCTAATGCCAAAGAATATGTGAAGAAGTGTGACCGCTGTCAGAAGCATGCACCGGTCGTTAGACAACCCCCGAGATGCTGACCTCCATTAACTCGCCCATCCCCTTTGCTATGTGGGGAATGGATATACTGGGACCTTTCCCCATGGCCACGACACAAAGGAAGTTCCTGATTGTAGCCATTGATTATTTCACTAAGTGGATTGAAGCCAAGCCTTTGGCCAAAATCACAACTAAACAAGTTGCACAATTCCTGTGGGAAAATATTATGTGCCGGTATGGAATTCCCCTCATCCTAGTCACTGACAATGGAACACAATTCAACAATGAAGAATTCAAGAAGTATTGTGAGGAGAATGAAATTGAGTTACGATTCAACTCTGTGGCTCACCCGCAAGCCAATGGGCAAGCGGAAGTGGCGAATCGAATAATCCTGGATGTACTAAAGAAGAGGATCGAGAAGTCAAGGAATAACTGGGTGGATGAAATACTCCCCATACTATGGGCCTATAGGACTACCTGTAGAGTCACGACTGGAGCAACTCCCTTCATGTTAGCATATGGTGTAGAAGCAGTTGTTCCTGTAGAGATATCACATTCCTCCCCCAGGATTCAAGCTTTCAATGCTGAGGAAAATGAAGAAGGGCAAAGGTTAGCCCTGGATCTAATTTATGAAATACGAGATGATGCACATGCGAAGATAGTGGAATATCAGAAAAAAGCTTCGTTCTACTACAACCTAAGGGTTAAAGAAAGGTTCTTTAAACAAGGTGACTTAGTCTTGAGGAAAGTGGAAGCTTCTGGCGTAGGGCAAAAAGGTAAACTTGCCCCAAATTGGGAAGGGCCGTACAAAGTCAAGAGCGTTCAGGGTAGAGGAACCTACAGATTGGAGACTATGGATGGTTTTGAAGTCCCGAGAACTTGGCATGCCCAAAACCTGAAGATTTACTATGTGTAGAACAGTTAAAGTACGATTCTCACTTGTCAATATGATAAGTAGGTTTAAAAGCACCTTGAAGCTTTGCTTGCTTAGGATTTTTCTATATAAAAGATATGTTTAGATTTTATCAGGGTTGAACCCATTTCATGTAAGGTATCAAGAATACCAAGTTATAATATAAAGCCTTCGACTTAATCTTAGTTTATTATATTGATGCATTGTGAAGGATAAAACCAAGTTATAAACTTGAGTTTGAAAAATCAAAACAAAAAATACGACGATACTTGGGCAAAATATGACTGAAAACAATAAAAGTCAATTACAAAGTTCAATATTGTCTAAGAAAGAAAAAATACATAAAAACTTAGGCCTTGGAAGGCTGGGATTCTTCGGAACCACTATCCGAAGTCTCCTCGGATGTCTCTTCAGTCGGTCCCTCGGAAGTCCCCTCGGAAGTCTCCGCAGAGGTTCCCTCGGAACTATCTTTGGGCACTTTGGATACTGCAGGAGATGCTGGTTTAGGAGACGCTGGCTTTGGAGGCTCTTCTACCCTGTCCTTCTTTATAACGGGCTCAAGCTCCTCCTCAGAAGAAGATTCCTCCTCTTCAGAGCTGGATTCGAGCTCCTTCCTCTTTTGGCCTTGGCCTTGACTCCCCGATGGGCCGTCCTTGATCAAATCGGCGAGCTTATCTGCAACAACCCCAAGTGCTGGAACTCGCACAGGACAAGGGAAGGAAGACTGTTTAAGGACTTTTGGAAACTCATCCTGAATAGCCTCCACAACGGCGTCCCAGCCTTCCTTGTAGCTGACTGGATGAAGGAGGGCATCATGCTCCACCATTAAATCCTTGAACTCCTGAGTATCCATCCAGCCGTCAAAGGCCTTGTCCTTTTGAGCCTTGAGGATAACATTCTCAGCCCGGGCCGTTTCCAAGTCAGAAGTTGATGAGGCGAGTTGGGCTTCAAGGGCCTCTATTCTTTGGTTGGCTTCCTCTAGCTTTTTGTTCGCATCCTCGAGGCCAACTTTCCAGGCCTTGGCTTGGTGAATCGCCCCTTGAAAATGGGCGTTCGCCTACAAGATACACAGCAAAAGTAAGAAATGGGAAAAATCAAAAAGGCAAAAAACTATGAATGGCAAAGGAAAAAGACATACCGTCGCCAAAGCCTGAGCTCCGAAAAGCTCGTTAGCCTCTAAGTCCTGTTGAAGGACAAAGTCTTGATAGTCAACCGGGGAAATGGAATGCATAGACCATTCCTTGGTAAGCGCCGTGTTGCCAACAATCGAATTCTTGCCCCGGATTCTCCAAGCAGGTTGGAAGAAAGACCCTGGTTTTTGTTTGGTACGTAAAACTTGGCTGGGGCCTTCCTCGCCTGGTTCCTTTTCCTGTAGTAGGAACTCCGGGAAACGATCCCCAAGGCGCGGGTCTTTGAAAACCTTTCCAGCACGCTTCATCCTGGTCATTTCCAGGTCTTTAGGCTTTGTAGCCTCCTCAATCTTCTCAGCCACTGCAACAAATAAGATAAGTGAGTTGTGAAATTAGCAAAGTAGAAAATGGAAGAAATAAGACAACTAGAGAAGGAAGAAAACATACTCTTTTTAGGGATGGGAGAAAGGCCGCGTTCTACGAGAACGGTCTCCCTGATAAGATCCCAAAAATGGGAAGTCCCATTATCTTGAGTAAGGATGTTGAAAGCTCTGGTCTCCTCCTCAGACAAAACTATATTGTTAGGGCTCCCATCTACTGCTAGCCCAAAAGATGAGCGAAATAGGGTGCCCCAATTGCTACCCTCCCAAACGACGAACATAAAATCTTTCTTCCACCCCAAATTGTTGTCAGGGATGGACTTCCTGTTCACTATGTGGGGAACGGTTGGGCGCAGGTTTAAAGAAACCCATACCGGATTCTTGTCAGGGCTATTCTTGAACTGGAAAATCTTTCTAAAAACAGCAACAGAGGTAGGGACATTGTGCTTGGTGCATTATGACAGATAGCACAGAATCAACCTCCAAGAGTTAGGAAGAATTGGCAAGGGATGATGCCCACATCAGCTAGCAAAACAGGGATGAATGGGTGAAAGGGGAATCTAATATCTGCCCTTAGAGTATCCCTGTAGACACATAGTGCATCTTTCCTCCACTGACAGGCCCTGTCGGCCGGACCTGCAAGAACTAGCTTGAAAGGATCCTTGATTTTGAAACAACCACTCAACTTGTCCAACTCCTTTGGATCCCGCAAGGCACTGATATGGTCATGCGCGTCTAGATGCGCATCTAACGGGTACTCGTCCCCTCGGATGTTGATCATATCAATCAAGGAAGTGTACATTGACCGAATGGGGAATTCATTGGACTTTCTGACCACATTCATCTTGGCCAAATAAGTCATTTTCTTATCAGCCATCTGAAAAAAGGGCACATAAGGAGACAATTTTAAATGCAAACTATGCAAAAACAAGCACAAGAACAAAAAGGGAGAAGTGTTACCTGAAGTAATGCTCCTCAAAAGGCTTTTGGGCTCAAAATACTCCGACCTGCTGTTATTTCTCTGAAATTCTTAACAGAAGAAAAAAGAAGGAGAATTTAGAAATGAGAAAGTGAGGAGCAATATACTCTACTCACTCCTTTATATAAGAGAAAAAGTGAAGTTGAAGGGACAAAAAGCCCAGTAAAGATAAAGGCCCAAAGAAAAAAGCCCAGAAATGGAATATTCCAGAATACTCCAAGGAATTCCAAAGAAAATAAATAAAAATTCCCGAGAATTCTAGAGAATTCTAAAGAAGGTGTTTTAATATATTAAAGCCCAAATTAATATGGAAGAGGCCCAATGGGAGGCCCAAATCCAATTAGGATTTGGAAAAATAGAAGGCCCAAATCCAATTAGGATTTGGAAAAATAGAAGGCCCAAATCCAATTAGGATTTGGAAAAATACAGGCCCAAATCAAAGCCCTAAAAAAGATAAGGCCCAAACAAGGCCCAATCCAAATTAGATGAGAAGGAGGCCCAATAAGGCCAGGATTGAGGTCGAATTCTAGGTCGTGAATTCTGCTCGAATTCTTTCGAACAGACACCCGAAAATTACGGGTTTAATAGACCAGGATTGAGGTCGAATTTCAGGTCGTGAATTCTATTCGAATTCTTTCGAACAGACACCCAAAAATTACGGGTATAATAGAACAGGATTAAGGTCGAAAGCCAGACCAGGATTGAGGTCGAATTCCTGAATCAAGCACAATATTTTTCAAGAATGGGTGCAGAAACCTAGACTAAAATCCAGGTCGAAGAATTGACTAAGATCCTGGTCGAAACCCAGGTCGTGAATCCTAGTCGAAATCTAACGACCAGGAAGCAAATAAGCACAGAAGTCTCGACTAAGATCTAGGTCGAAGGTTCGACTAGGATCCTGATCGAAACCCAGGTCGTGAATCCTAGTCGAAACCTAACGACCAGGAAGCAAAGAAAGACACAAGTTTTCGACCAAAATCCAGGTCGAAGGTTCGACTAGGATCATGGTCGAAATCCAGGACGTGGATCCTGGTTGAAGTTCTTCGACCAGGATTGGAAAGCTGGCCCAAAATTCGACTAGGATCCAGGTCGAAATTTCGACTAGGATCCTGGTCGAAAAAGGGCTGAAAATTTGAGAATATTTGTGAAAAATTGCAGAAAATTTGGAAAAATATTGGAAAAAGGAAAAATTCCTGAAAAATACCAGAAAATCCCTAAAAATAGGGAGAAGGTAAGAAAATAAAAATAAGGGAAGTTTTTAAAGGACCCTTAAGCCGCGTACAAGGAAAATCATTATAAACGTGTAGGTCGCTCCACACTTTACGCAAAAACGGTACCCTGAGAGGGAATGAACGAACTTAACTTTTGCGAAATCTTATACGGTTTCCCAAAAGATGGGGGGGAAATGATAGGGATAAATAAATCCTGATTGTTTAATTAAATATTACATTAATTATACATGATTTGGGCTGTTAGGTCCAATAAGAAGATGTATGACATTTAGACCAAAAAGGTTAACACATTGATCAGACCTGATGGACCAGATCAGGCCTAATGGAACAAAGAAGGCCCAAAAACCCTAAATATTAATTAATTTCGTAATTAATTAATAAGGGAAAAATCAGCTATTGAAAAGAGTCCCAATAAGGACATAAATCCTTGCAGATTAGCCTCTAAGGGACCTAAAAGGATAAGGAATCAGTTTCCTACTATTTAGGACTTCATAGTCCATTCTAATTTTTGAGACTTGGCTACCAAGTCTCCTATACCAAGTCCAATTCAAGGACCCCCAACATCTATATAAGGGGCCTCACCCCACAAATCAGAACTACATTTTTTGGCTTGATTCTCTAATTCACAGTGATACGTAGGCCTCTCGTAAAGGCAGAGTTAAGCTATGAAACACGAGAGCAGCCATTAAAGACCTTGAGCTCCCGAACCTTAGCAATAAATATAGCAAATAATAACATTAGTTTTTCATCCATAACAATGACGTTCTCCAAGTGCGGGAAATTTAGAGTTTGACCAAGAAATCGAATGCACTTTTCGAGCTTTAAGGAAAGAGGCTAAGCAAAGAAAAGAAAGAGACAAAGTGGGTGACCATCAAGTTGCTAATCTTAATGTCGATCCTGATGAAACTTCTATTTGGGATCATCAGACTCCCAATCTTGCAAATTGCATTTACAAGACTCCAGCGATTAATGCAGCTCAATTTACTATTAATCCAAGATTGATACAAATGGTGAACAACTCTGCTTTTGAAGGAGATATTGAGCGAGAGGATCCACACCGTCATCTAGAGCGCTTTGTGCAGATGTGTGGTTCAGTCAAAATCACCGGAGTGACTGCAGATCAAATTCGACTTCACATGTTCCCTTACTCTATAAAAGGAAGAGCTTTGGAATGGTTTCAACAACTTTCAGATACTATAGTGCTACTTGAGAAAGTCTCTCAACAGAGTTTTTGTAAAAATATTATCCTTCAGACAAGACTCAACAAATAAGAGCAATCATTATGAGTTTTAAGACGAAACCAGGTGAAGGCTTATATCAGGTATGAGAGAGATACAAGTCTTTACTGAGAAAATGTCCACATCATGGATATTCAGAATGGATTCTTCTGGGTACCTTTTATGGGTCCTTGAATACAGAAGTTTGTTTGAGTTTGGATGTGGCGGTTGGAGGAGACTTTAAGAAATCATCAGTAACCAAGGCAAAAGCACTTTTCGAGCAACTAGCATTAAATAACTATGAATGGGCACCTAATGGTGAAAACTCAGTAAAATCAGCACAAGATACTGGGATGATGAATTTACTCACTCTTAAATTGGATGCTTTGACTCAAGAGGTATGTGGATAAAGGGAAAATGTCAATACCGTCTCTTCTCCAATGGAAGGACACTTATTATAGTGCTAGTGAGTATTCTTATGCGCCACAATTTCCAGAAGAAGCAGCTTTCATTCAGGGAAGACAATCTTGGCCTCTTCAGAATAATTCCTACTACAATCCAAATCAGAGGCCGAACAACAATCTTTCTTATAGTAGCAATCATGCTGCTAATCCATCATATACAGTTCCTAGGCAAAATCACCTCATGGTTTTCAGCCGTCAGCAATATCAGGGACAACAATATCAACCTCAACCAAAGAAAAAGAAAGAACCGACCGACTGGGAAGTTGCACTCAATAAAATGATACAATGAACTACTGGGGCCTTTACCAATATAGAGACCAAATTTGAAAAGGTTGAGTCAGGGCTTGATCAGATGGAGTCGTCTCAAAAGATGTTGGAGACTCAAATAGGCCAAATTGCTAATAAAGTTGGTGTTCGTGAGCAAGGATCACTTCCTTCTCACCCGGATCCAAATTATAACGACTCGTGTATTTTTGTATTATTTAAATGCGTAATTATGGAATTATTAAATGAATAATATATATGTATAGCTTCTGTCAGCTATGTGTTGTTTTATTTTTATATGTGTAGGTGATTGTGGTACAGGATTGTTCGTGTAATTAATTATTAAGTATACTTAATTGTTTTCACTTTTAAAACTGGATTTAATGCAAATTTATTTGCATAAATACTTGAAATGTCTTTAAAATTATTTTATTGGTTTTATAATTACAATAATTATTTTTGGGATTTTATAAAATTTAGAAATCAATATTTCATCAATTATTTGGCCCTATATGATTTTTTGATTTCATTTAATGGTAAAATTCATATTCAATTTCAGAAATCTTCAAAAATTATGAAACTTATATTTTATTAAGTTCGTATTATTATGAGAATTTTAAAATTATTTTGGGAATTTCCGGAGTTAGTTTCACCCGCGCGTCGATTCGTTTAATTGATAAAAGCGGGTATGAATTGTGTTTCAGAAATTATTTTAAAATTTCAAAAATTTATGTTTTCATAAACTTCAGGATATTTGTAACATTTTAAGACTATTTACGCAATTTTCTGAATTTGTTTTAAGTGTAGCTTGGTTCAATAATTGTGAAATGCGGATACGAGTTGTATTTCAAAAATATTTTAAAAATTATGAAAATATTATTTTATTAGTTTCGGTATTTTTAGAAAATTTTAAGACTATTCTCGTAATTTTTTGAATTCGTTTCAAGTGCAACTTACTTTGTTAAATTGTAAAATTCGAGTTAGAAAAACCGGACTTTCGGGAAGGACGGGACACGTGTCAGGTTTGTGGCTAATTACCAGGGACGTGTCATGTGCTGATTTCTTAATAATAATAATATATAATACATATTAGTTTTCTCCCCTTCTTGGTGAATACTCCAGACCCTTCTTACTCTCTTTCTTCGTTGCTCTCGGCGAAGGCTTGTCACCGAATTTCGGTTCCTTTTCCTTCGATTTCCACTTGAATTCGAACGGTTCTAAGGTTCCGGTATATAATTCCTCCTATCTTGTTCTTATGGCTGCGTTTTTGTGCGATTTTCTGTAAAACCCACTTCGGGGTTTGATGTTAATTGTGCTGATGTTGCCTGATTTTATGTTTCCTGGCACCTTGGGATTAGTCTGATTGTTGGTATGTATATACACGCGGGTACGCGTGTGTGTATATGTCTCTGTTGTGGTGTTGCTCTGTTCTTGTGTTCAATTTTCCGGCCACCAGTGTATTTTCCGGTGACCCGACCTGAAATATGCTTCCTGTTTCGTTTATTGCTTTACTTTCGGCTTATTAATTTGGGAATTTTCTATATATTTTATTCAGGAAATTATTTGAGTAAACTTCGTGATATATAAATATTGTGTGCATAAAATTATTATTATAATTGGTGAGATTCGTGTGGAAACCCGAATTAATCGAGCACCAACGATTTTTGCCGCCGTCGACGATGAGCCTCGGCGAGTCGACCGTGGACGGTGATGACGTTGTTCTGAGTCCTACATATAAATAAATAAATTATAAAAATACGATTAAAAATATAAGATGTAAATAATAATAATTAGCTGGTTCAAATCGGTGGTTGGAATTTGTGGAATTTTGGATTGTGTAATTAATTGGTTGTTTTGGGATTTGACGTCGAGTTGTTCGACGGGTAGGCCGATAAGCAGAGGAGGTGCTTCCCGAATTTTTGGAAATTAAATTCAAAAATTCGGGACATACCCCGTAATTATTGGAACATCGAGCGATTACAAATAAGTATATACATATATTTTATGCGGAACTTGATTGTATGCTGTGGTGAATATTTTTCCAAAACCCAATAACCCCAATTTCGAAAAAGGACGAATATGCGTATTTTCTGAAAATGAACACCAAACTGATTTTGAGAACCTGAACCCTAATTGTTGTATGTGTTATTATAATATGTGTAATTACGAGTCGGGATTTGATATCGAATGGGTAGGTTTTTAGCGAGGATATGTCAAGCATACCTAGACGTCTAACGTAGGGTATTTCGGCTCTGTAGGTTCTAGTCGAAGGACTCAAGAGTTGATATCGAACTAAAGATAACCTAGTGATCAGTTGACAAGTGCAACGAGGTTCCTAAGAGAAGGACCTGGGCGTTGAAGTCGGACTCAAGATAGTCAAATAGTAAAGCAATAAAGCCTGAGCGTCCGAGTCGGCTCAGAGTCGATCAGTAACAGTTTTAAAGATCTGCAGGGCAAGTACTCCTGAACTAATCTTTTATAGTTCAGTATATATGAATAATTGTTGATTTAAATTATGTACTGGAACCAACCATTTTAAGTTACGTATTCCCCGTATTTAAATATATTTTATTAACTGATGTTTTGGGGAAAAAGTAACTTCTGAAAATGCCTATCTCTAGATTGTGATTAAAATTAAAAAGGGATTTTTAGAATGTGTGTTGTAATCGTTTAAAAAGAGATAGGTGTAAGTGATTTTAGAAACTGGATAAAAATGAATCAGATATTAGATGGTCAGTGGCGTAAGAGGCCCGTTATTAGGTAACGGCCCAGCATGGTTGCGTAAGAGGCTAAGTCGGATGTGCGCACCGGTAGGCCTCTTAGTCCAGCATGACAGAGACCTGGCTAGTCTCTGAGTTCCGGAACAACTTGTGGTGGGATAGACTGATCAGAAGTCCCTAAAATTCATCCACTTTTATATCTGACTTGGATTAATGGTTCCCGTAACGGAACAAATGGTTTATGGTCCTCATAACGGGACAGATGATTTATGGGTCCAACAATGGACAGTGGTTTTGGAAAGGAAATAGCATGCTAAAATTAAACTATGGTATTTATACACAACACACTACTGATGATATTGTTTTACAGAGCATGCTAATTTTGAATATCCAGTTTACGTATGTTTTTACTTGATGTACAACAAATTATAATTTTGTTCCAATAGTCGTTTTACCATAAGTTGTTTTGCTTGTTATTTATATAGCGGTACTGCTGAGCAAGCAATTGCTCACCCTTGTAGAATGTTTTATATATGTATTTCCGATGCCTATGAGATTCTTCCGTGGTAGTCAGGGCAGAGTTCCAGTTTCCTTCCGTGTCAGACTCATCTGAGATGGTTGTGTTGGACCAAGGGTGGTCTGTTGAGTTGCTGTGTTAAGTTAGCTGCATCAAGATGATTGTTATAAGTTGCGTTGTGCTGGTTGTAACCTAAATCATACTTAAACCTGGCAAAGAACTTGGTAAAGGGGTCGTAGTTATATCCTATTATTGAATTGTTTATCTTATGTTTGTTTGTTAGTCCCTTAACAATAAAGCATGAATTACAGAAGGGGGGTTGAATGAAATTCTTGAACCTTTTTCTTGAAATAAAAATGTTTAACTCGATTATTGATATATTTGTTTTGATTAGCATAATGCGGAATATAAACTTGAATGAATCAAAACACAAGTAATTAAAAACAAGAGTCTTTAAAAACTTTCTGGTGGATTTAAACAATTCCACCAGAGATATATATAATATATCGAGAGGACTCTATATGCAGAAATGCCCACAGCTGCTTACAAATTGAACTGCTGAGAAAACAGGAAATGCTAAAGATTATGCTTACAAAGATTTCTCTGTTTTTGTGTTTTTCAACTATCTTAGTTATTTTTCTATTTGCTACTCTCTTGGTTTATATAATACCAAGATTACAAAGTCAAAAAGACTGAACAAATATAAAATCTAACAGTCTTAATATTTGCTGCTTTTTGTCCTCTATTACCCAGTTAATGGGCTTCCACAATGTGTTTGTATCCAACTCGACGGCTGTGTGTCAGCTTTCACTGTTCAACTGATGTTTGAATTCTTGATATGATCATCCGTCGACTTTTAGATCATCCGTCGATGACTTGATTGATCATCCGTCGACTGCTATGTTAAACATCCGTTGATAGTCATTTGATCATCCGTCGAAGGCTTTGTTAATCATCCGTCGGTAGCTATTTTGGCACTTGACTTCATTTCACTTATATAGAATTACAAGACATTACTTATGTACAATTAATCAACATATTCTGCATATCTAGTTAAAGTCAACATGACTTATATGCTACTACAGATTCTATACAAAGGTGCATACATCACTGTGCTACAAACTTATTATTACATAAGCTACTCACTCGATGGATAATAAGTTAATCATCCGTCGGGACTATAATGAGTTATCCGTCGGGACTATAATTCTTATCCGTCGAGTGCTACATTATTTTACTAAGTAAAATCTACTTAGATGTTTTGTTTAAGTGATCATCAAGTACACAACATATTCACAACAATCTCCCCCAATTTATGTCTACTGGAATTGTAGCCATAAATTAAGAGACACTTGATGATAACAAAACATCCTAAAGATATATCTTTAAAGATAAGTAGATAAAACTGAAAGTGCTTCAATTAAACAAAATGTACAAGGTTTGGCTCACAGTCAATTCAAGATGCTCCTCTAGCCTGAGCAGATTTTTCTAGTTTCTTGAAGGTCTGGATCTTCTTCCAAGCTTTCTGTTGTTTTCTTCAATTTGATTCTGGAGCTGCTTGTGGAATTCTAGTTCATCAGATTCTGAGAGATCTAGCATTTCTTGCATCTCCAAGAGAGTCTCATTGCTAGAGATACTCAATTGGTCTTCTAGTCTGAAGAATCTTCTCACACCCTTGTCATCCATGAATTCCATCAGCCAGTAGGGCCTTAGATGCACTCTCCTCCCTGTGTATGGGATGATTAGAGTCTTTGGGAGTGCATCTTTAGCTCTTACACTCCTCAGCTCTTCAATCTTCTTCAATACTAGTCTTCTTGCAGTTACATTGAACCCAAAGTTTTTCTTGAAGGATGAATAGACTTTGATCAACACAACTTGGCTTTCTTGAAGTATCCTGTGAAGAGGCCACTGAATCTCCCTTCCTCCTTTGTACTTGAACACCAACCTTTCAGGTAGGTTTCTGTATGCATCAATTGCCCTTACTTCATCCAGTTCATCCAGATAAAGGTTTAGATCTGAGAATTCTTTGATGTCACACAAGTACAAGTAGTCTCCCCTGTTGACCTTGGGTTGAGCTTTGACTACTGACTTGGATTTGAGAGGTGACAACTTCACTTTCTTGACTGCCCTTGATTTTGTCCTTCTTGGCTTAGTAAGAATTGGCAAGTTGAAGTCAGGAATTGGTAATTTATCCCACTCTATTGGCTCATCCTTTGGCACAATAGGCTCTCCATGTATGTTCCTGTAGGGGTCCACCACCCTTATGTCTTCAAACACCACAGAGGGCTTTGATGCTTTAGTTTCAGCTTGAGTGGATTCCTTTGGGGAATCCAGTTTCCTTTTTGTTCTTCTAGCCAATTTCTTCTTTCATGGGGATTTCTTCTGTTCTTCAATCTTCTTCTTTGATTCAGCAGCTTCAGATGGTTGAGAGGGAATTTGTTGAGAAGAGTTCACAGCCTGTAGCTTGGCCAAGATAGCAATCTGTTCTTTCTTTTGTTTAGACTTCTTTGCATCTAGAGCAGCTTGCCTCTTTTCCTGCTTTAATCTGGCTTTTTCTTCTTTCTTTGCTTGAGCAAACTGTGGATGTCCAGCTACCACACAAATTTCCTTTCGATTTCTGAATATCTTAGCAATTCTCCTTTTTGAGGCTGAATCAGCTGGATCTTTATAGAAGACAATGGATCTTGACAGAAGTTTCTTTTCATCAGGCTTGGGTGTCTCATACACAGTGTCCAAGGGATTCTTCAAAGATGACTTTGGATAATTTGCCCTTGGTTTAAGAATTGTTTCAGCCTTTTGTGATTTGATGCAGGAAGATTGTCCTTTCTCCAGATAGTTCATGCTCATCTCATTCACACTGATTGGCTTGACATGAGAGTGATGGATGGCTGACTTAACTGGCTCCTTGACTAGTTCAAACTTTTTCTGAATTTCCTCATCAATCTTTTCCCAGATGATTAAACTCAACTTTCCTTTTTCAACAATTTTCAAATTTGCTGCTGCAGCTTCAATTAGATCTATACCATCTGCAACTGGTGGCTTGGAGATAGTAATTGAAGGTACAATTACTTTGCTGATTTGTACTAGAAGTTTCTCCCCCTCTGTTGGTCCTTTCTCCCCCTTACTTGATTCTCTCTCCCCCTTTTTGTTATCATCAAGTTGAGGAGTTAGGCCTTGTGCTTTAGCCAGTTGCATGAGAAGATTGGTCTGAGTCTGTTGATTTTGAAGAAGAATAGCCACTAAATATTTAATAACTTGAACTCTATTTTCCAGCTTGGCTAGCTTCTTTTCAGAGTCTGATTCTCTCCTCAATCTTAGTAGTAGATCTTGCATGGTACCATATGGCATTACTGAATCCAGCTTCTCAGAGTTATAGGTCTTCAAGTCAGCTATATCTCTTTTCAATTCATCCATACTGAGATTCTGTCTTAAGTGCTGGATCTTCATTAGATGTAGAGAGTCTAGATGAGCTTGAACAACAGCCTTGGTACTAGCATCTGAAGTTTCCTGAAGGGCCTGTTGAATAGCTATTACTTGTTTGACCAAAGACACCTCAAATTGTCCTGGTGTTGATTCCTTTGCCCATGCCCATTCAAGTAAACTTAAAGCAGAACTTGGGCCTTCATCTCCCCATAAGTTCATGCTTCCATCCAAAGAACCAGAGTCATCATCATTAGAATTTACTCCAAATTCTTCAGATGGCTCTCCAGCTAGAGAAGGCATCCTGTTAACAGCAGCTTTATCTCTTTGAAGAGATTCTGTGGTGTGCACCAAATTCAAAGTCTGCTCTGCCTCCACATTGCCCTGAGCAGCCAACAATTGATAGGCTGACACAGGATGAGTAAAAGTGTCAGCATCCAAGGAAATGTTATCAATTACAGCTTTGTAATGTTGCTGAAATTGTCTTTCCTTTTCAGCATCATCCACAATCATTGACTCACTAGCAATGGCTGGATCCACCCTTATTTCTCTTGTACCTGCCTTTCTCTCATATTCTCTCTTTTGTTGCATCAGGGTCTCACCCTGGCTCCCCACCCTCACACCCTCACCTTCACCTACTAAGGTGGGACTCCTCTCACTCACTTTTGCCGATCCTGAAGAAATGGATTGTTGAGATTCACTCTTTTCCTCTCCTTTTGCCTGGGAGCAACCCAGCCTCTCACTCAATGCACTCTCTTCTCTCAGTCCTAAGAGTGATTGTATTACCACTAAATCTTCTGCACTTGAAATTATTGAAGTTTGAAGTTGTGCAGAGACACTCGACGGATAAGTGATATCCGTCGGGTGAGTGGTAAAGCTATCCGACGGATAACTGCTGTTAAGCTTATCCGTCGGGATACAATCACTACTCGACGGATGAGCAATATCCATCGAGAGAGTAGAAATGAATGAGGTGGGAAGATAAACTATTGTTGACTCTGTGTTGATTGAAGTTATTTGAGGCACAGATGTCACAATAGAATCAGAAAGAATTGGCAAGTGAGCCAACAAATCATCTAAAAGATGATGCTCACTTGCACTGGATTTTGGCTTCCCCAACAGAGTTAAAGAAGGGGAATCAGGAATTGAAGTGTTTATCATGTCCACTTCCAGTGAGTTAGTTGGTGAGTATTGTGTTTCAGTGGCTTCTATAATGAGAGATTTTGGCTGTGACTCCACATTTATTGGAGCCACATCAATCTGAATTTGAGAAGGTGCAGGGACTGTGTCTTTAGCACCAGTTTGCACTAAGTGTGTGCCCTGTGCATCCCCAGTTGTTTTGGATTTCTTCTTTCTAGTGTAAGTTTGGTGTGAGCTTGTGTCCCTAACCCTCTTGGCCTGTGCTCTTGGATGAGAGCTTTGTTCAATAGCCACATCCTTTTGGGAGGATGCAGCTAGAAGTGAGCTTTTGTCCTTTTTAAGCACTACAGTTTGTTGGGAAACTGCAGTGTGGCTAGGCTGGGATTCACTCAACTCTCCAACCTTATCCTTGGGGTTTCTTTGATGTTCACCCCTTCCCTCACCTATCTTACCCTCCTTCACACTCCCCTCTTTGGTTTTGGTAGCTTTTTGAACTGGTACCTTTTGAGAGATACCAGAGGGGGTTTTCTTTGATTTGGATTTAGAAATTGCAGTTGTTTTGGAAGCTTTGGTAGGCAACTGTTTGGTCATTGTCACAGTTGCCATAGCTATGCCTGAAGTCAAAGAAATAGAAGAGATTGGAATAGTTGAGGGTCTGGATGAACTTACCTCACTTACCTGAGGTGTCAGCATTACAGGAAAATAGAACATTGGCACATCCTTGTGATGGTTGGCTCTGTTCAAGTCTGCAATGATTCTTCTCTCTTGAACCCAACAAGCTAATTTGTTGTTTGGGTTGACAAGTTCAATCTCTTGACAAAGATGGTTAGCCAAAAGCATAAAAAATCTAGCATAGTAAATATTCTTTCCTCTTTTGGCTAAGTCACCTAGTTTAAAACCTAACTCATACACAACAAGGTCACTGAAATTGTAATATTTGTCTGTAACTAGCATGTATAGCATGTTAAGCATGAGAATGTTCACGGAATCAAAATTACTGACTTTTCTAGAGAAAACTTTAGTTACAACATCACACATAAAACTCCATTCCTTCCTAAGACCTAATCTCCTAATATCACTTAGCTTATTAGTAGGAAGTGCATAATGCATGGAGTTAAGCATATTGATCAAATCAGTGTCAGTGTGTGGTGAAGTTACATTATCATCAGTAATCTTGAAACATGCTTTTATCACATCACTATTGATACAGAATTCATTACCTTTGATGGTCAGAGTGATGGTTTTGTCAGTAGATTTGTACATTGCAGAGGTCCACATCTCTTCTACAACTTCACAAAAGATTGTGGGTGATTCAAGCATGGCAAAACTTAACTTGCAGTTCTTCACGAAGTCCATCATCTTGTGATAGTCTTCTGATTGCTGAATGCCCTTGTTGATCAAAGCAGTGAAGTTGTTCTTCTCATAAATGAACCCAGTCTGAGACATAATCTTTACTACATGTGCCATTGTTAGAGAAGGAAAGCTTGAAGAGAAAGAGGATTTTTGCTTGAGAGAGAATGAAATAAACACAATTGAATTTGAGAATGATAAAAGAAAATGATTAGAATGAAATAAGCTTTTATACTTTGCTCAAAAACAACGGATAAAAATAATAAAGAAAAGTAAATTACCCAATAGAAATTGCCTAAAATAGCCGTTTAAAAATAAACTGTAAAAATTCCACCCATTATCCGTCGTGTAATGCTTACAAACTGTAAGTATACTCGATGGATAATGTTTAGGGAATTAACGGTTAAGATTTAGACACTTCGACGGATGAGGATAAACTGTTATCCGTCGAGTTTTTAAAAGATTCCAGAAAAAATAATTGATTTTTATTTGCACATTGTGTATCGACGGATGACTCAACTCGATGGATAATGGTCATCCGTCGAGATGAAAATTTTGACTTAGCCAAAATTTCATCCAAGACTAAAAAATCAGTTAAATTTCTGGCTACTTTTCAACTTGCAAAATAACTCAGATAGATTCAAGAGTAATTAAGCATACCTAACTCACTTACCAACCAAGAAAAGGTGGATTCATCCAGTGGCTTGGTAAAAATATCTGCAAGTTGCTTCTCACTTGGAACAAAATATAACTCTACAGTACCATTCATTACATGTTCCCTTATGAAATGGTACTTGATGTGTATGTGCTTTGTCCTTGAATGTTGCACTGGATTTTCAGTGATGGCAATTGCACTTGTGTTATCACAGAAGATATGAATCCTCTCAACTTGCAGACCATAGTCTAGCAATTGATTTTTCATCCATAAGATCTGTGCACAGCAACTGCCAGCAGCAATATATTCAGCTTCAGCTGTAGAAGTAGAAACTGAATTTTGCTTTTTACTGAACCAGGACACAAGCTTGTTTCCTAGAAATTGACAAGTTCTTGTTGTGCTTTTTCTGTCAATTCTGCAACCTGCATAGTCTGCATCTGAATAACCAGTTAGATCAAAACCAGAATCTCTAGGATACCAAATGCCAAGTTTTGGTGTTCCCTTGAGATATCTGAAAATTCTCTTGATAGCTATCAAGTGAGACTCTCTAGGATCAGCCTGAAATCTAGCACATAAACATGTAGCAAACATTATATCTGGCCTACTAGCTGTTAAGTACAGAAGTGAGCCAACCATGCCTCTATAGCTTGAAATATCCACAGACTTTTCAGTAGTGTTTAGTTCAAGCTTAGTTGCAGTGGCTATGGGAGTTTTTGCAGATGTGCAATCCATTAGATCAAACTTCTTTAAAAGATCAAAAATATATTTAGTTTGACTAATGAATATTCCATCACTAACTTGCTTAACTTGTAAACCAAGAAAGTAAGTTAGTTCTCCCATCATACTCATTTCATACTTACTTTGCATCAGTTTGGCAAACTTTTTACAAAGTTTCTCATCTGTAGAGCCAAAGATAATATCATCTACATAAATTTGAACAAGTATGCTAGAGCCATTAACATTTCTGAAAAATAAAGTTTTATCTACAGTACCTCTTGTGAAGTGATTTTCCAAAAGGAACTTTAATAAAGTGTCATACCAGGCTCTAGGTGCTTGCTTCAGTCCATAAAGTGCTTTCAGTAGATAATAGACATACTCTGGAAAATTTGGATCTTCAAAGCCAGGAGGTTGACTAACATAAACTTCTTCCTCCAAATCTCCATTCAGAAAGGCACTTTTGACATCCATTTGATAGACCTTGAAATTGGCATGGGCTGCATAGGCTAAGAAGATTCTGATGGCTTCAAGTCTTGCAACAGGAGCAAATGTTTCATCAAAATCTATTCCTTCTTGCTGGAAATAGCCTTTAGCAATTAATCTGGCTTTGTTCCTTACTACTATGCCATTTTCATCCATCTTGTTTCTGAATACCCATTTGGTGTCTATTGGATTCTTTCCTTTAGGCTTGGGTACCAGCTTCCAAACTTTATTCCTTTCAAATTGGTTTAGCTCCTCCTGCATAGCTAAAATCCAATCAGGATCTAACAAGGCTTCTTCTACCTTCTTTGGTTCTTCCTTTGACAGAAAGCTGCTGTATAGACATTCTTCTTGAGTTGCTCTCCTGGTTTGAACTCTAGAAGAAACATCACCAATAATTAGTTCAAAGGGGTGATCTTTTGTCCATTTCCTTGGTTGAGGTAGATTAGCTCTAGATAAAGAGACCTCAATGTTGTCTTGATGTGTGATTGAGTTTTGATTGCTAGAAACTCCCCCTGAGTTTGTGGATCTTTGATTTGAGAAAGGGGTACTTTCTATGGGTGACCTTCCTTGATTTCCTGCTCCTTTAGATAACCCGACGGATGGTGAATTTTGAGTACCGACGGATGAGGCAGGTTGTCTTCCGACGGATAACACAGATTGCCTTCCGACGGATGAAGCATTATGTAACTCGACGGATGTTGAGTTATGTGCTTCATTGGTGGTAGATTTGTCTGCATTATGCTTAGACACTGTTTCTTGATCACTCTCATCATCACTTTCATCACTGATCATCTCACCATTGTCGAATTTGAGGCTTTCATGGTAATCTCCATCTTTCAGTCCTTCAATCTTTTTATCATCAAACACAACATGTATAGATTCCACAACAATGTTGGTTCTTAGATTGTAGACTCTATATGCTTTACCAACAACATATCCAACAAAAATTCCTTCATCTGCTTTAGAATCAAACTTTCCATTTTGATCAGTTTGATTTCTCAGAATATAGCATTTACAACCAAAGACATGAAGAAAGTTTAGAGTTGGCTTCTTGTTCTTGAACAATTGATAAGGAGTCATACATCTTGCTTGATTAATCAGAGAGATATTCTGAGTGTAGCATGCAGTGTTTACAGCTTCAGCCCAGAAATAAGTTGGTAATTTTGATTCTTCAAGCATTGTCCTTGCAGCTTTAATAAGAGATCTGTTCTTTCTTTCCACTACTCCATTCTGTTGTGGAGTCCTTGCTGCTGAAAACTCATGCAAGATCCCATTTTCCTCACAAAATGCTCTCATGACATAGTTCTTGAACTCAGTTTCATTGTCACTCCTGATTCTTCTAACTTTGAAATCAGGATGATTGTTAACTTGCCTTATGTGATTGATGATGATTTCACTAGCCTCATCATTAGACTTTAGGAAATATGTCCAAGAGAACTTTGAGAAATCATCTACAATTACTAGGCAAAATCTTTTCTTTGAAATTGATAATACATTGACTGGTCCAAACAAATCCATGTGAAGCAGTTGCAGAGGCTCTTCAATTGCTGAATCAAGTTTCTTTCTGAATGATGCTTTGATCTGCTTCCCTTTTTGGCAGGCATCACACAGTCCATCCTTTGTAAACTCCACTAGAGGAATGCCTCTAACTAGCTCTTTCTTTACCAGCTCATTCATGGTCTTGAAGTTTAAATGGGATAGCTTCTTGTGCCATAGCCAACTTTCATCTTGACTTGCTTTACTGAGAAGACAAGTTACAGATTCTGCTTTAGTTGAGTTGAAGTCAGCTAGATACACATTTCCTCTTCTCACACAAGTGAGAACCACTTTGTTGTTTTGATTGTTAGTCAGAACACAGGCTTCTTTGTTGAAGGTTACTGAGTTGCCTTTGTCACAAAGTTGGCTGATACTCAACATATTGTGTTTGAGACCATCCACTAAGGCAGCCTCTTCAATGATGATATTATCCTTTGAAATCAAGCCATATAACACAGTATATCCTTTGCTGTCATCTCCAAAAGTAATACTTGGGCCAGCTCTCTCCTTAAACTCTGTGAGCAGGGTAGAATCATCAGTCATGTGTCTTGAACAACCACTATCCAAGTACCAAAGATTCCTTCTGTTTCCCTGCACACATCAAAATCAAATCAAGTTGATTTTGGTACCCAAGTTTCCTTGGGTCCTGCCTTGTTAGCTTTCCTCTTCTGTTTCTTAAGTCTTAACTCATTTAACTTAGGAATTTCAGATTCTTCCTTAGTCATTTGGGTTGGGCCTTTGAAACCACTAGGTGCAACAGAATTATCATGCATGTTATGGCTAACAGGAAATGGCATGCTTGGTGCAAACATGTTATTCCAGTAAGGCATGCTAAATGGCATTTGAGGCATATTGTATGCAGCATAATATGGATTAGGTGCAAATGGCATATTAGCAAACTGTGCATTCATATTCTGTGTAGGCATAGCATTAACAGGCATGGGAGGCATGGCATTCATGTTAGGAAATTGAGGCTGAACAGATATGGGAGTAGGCATGGCAGATTTACAATTAACTGACAAATGATTTACACTACCACACTTGACATAGATTTTTCTAGGAGCATATTTATCAGGTGTGTAGTTATTGTGTTTATTAATCCCTACTTTACCATTCATATTGTTTTTCTTTTTAGTCTCTGTTTTTACCTTTATCTTCTCAAGTCTGTCACTTAACTGTTTGACAGTCATGTGACCAACATTAGCCTTTTTCCCTTTCTTAGCTTGACTTGACTCTCCTGAAACAAAGTTCTTGGAAACAGACCCATACTTATCATTTAGCTTGGTTAATTTGGTTTTGCTAATGGGTTTGCTTACAGCCGATGGATGAGGATTTTTATCATTCGACGGATAACACTTTTTGTTATCCGACGGATAGTCCTCATCATCCGTCGAGTCTACATCTGTCAGCAACCCATCTACTAAAATAGGTTCTAGTTTCTCCTTATTCTTTTTCCAGGCTTCATCACAAAAAGACTCAATTCCTTGAACCTTGGTGATTTGAGCATGAACATCTCTGGATGTTTTCCATGTTTTAATCACCTCTTGTTCACGATCGAGCTGCTTCTTTAAAATTTCTTCCTTTTTCAAGGACTCAGTTAATTCCTCCTTGGCAATCCTACACTCAATTTTTAGTTTTTCAAACTCAACAAACTGAGACTCAAGAACATTATTCCTCTCACTTAAAAACAAGTTGTTTTCTTTGATTTTAGCATTTTCTTTAGTGAGGGATTTAAGTGTAACACGCAAATGATACAATTCTGTAGACATGTCATTTATGGCATCATTACACTCAGCTTTAAAATAAATGTGCAAGGTTTGTAGTGATTACCTGATTGCTTGAGGAACTTGTCTCTGTTTCATCAGACTTGGCCATAAGGGCTAGATTGACATAGCTAACATCTTCATCTTCATCCAAGCCATCAGCTGCCCAGTCATTCTCTTGTGTAATAAAGCCCTTTCCTTTTATTTGAGTAGATCAAAGTATTTTTACTTGTAATCTACAGACTCAAATCTTTTCTTACTGGAATCTGACTTTCTACACTCATTAGCAAAATGCCCTTCCAAGCCACATTTGAAACATTTGAATTTTGACTCATCCACCATGTTTCTATTTGGCTTGGCTGCTCCAAAGTTCTTTTTGAACTTGAGCTTGGCAAATCTTTTTGAAAGGAATGCTAGGTGCTCATCAATGTCCTCCATGTCATCTTGGCTCAATGAATCTTCATTTTCTATAGCTAGCCCCTTACCCTTGCCTTCCCAGACCTTTGAAGTTGATTCCACAGCTTCCATCTTCACTTCCTTCTCCTTTTCCAGATCAGCAACTAGTGCAATGGATCCTCCTTTCTTCTTTCCTCTCTCCATTCTTTCATCCTGCTCTATCTCAAGCTCATAGGTTTTCAGAATGCCATACAGTCTCTCTAAAGTAAACTCCTTATAATCCTGTGAGTTTCTCAATGAGACTGTCATTGGTTTTCATTCCTTTGAAAGAGATCTGAGAAATTTCAGATTAGAGTCTTTAGTCTGATAGACTCTTCCATGCAACTTAAAAGAATTTAGCAGTTTTTGGAATCTACTAAAAATGTCAGTGAGTGATTCACTTTCTTCATTGTGAAAATGCTCATATTGCTGAATCAGGAGCTGCATTTTATTTTCTCTTACTTGCTCAGTACCATCACAGATTATCTGTATTGTGTCCCAAACTTCCTTGGCAGTCTTGCAGTTGATGATGTTATCAAACATGTCTGCATCAACACCATTGAACAGAATGTTCATGGCCTTTTTATCTTTCCTAACTTGTTCAATGTCAGGATCAGACCATTCATGCCTTGCCTTTGGAACAGATGGCTCATTTCTTGTTGCAGCTCTCATTGGAACATGAGGGCCTCTTTCTATGCAGTCCACATAGGCCTCATCTTGAGAAAGCATATGAAGATGCATCTTTACCTTCCAATGATGGTAATTATCTTTATCAAGAAAAGGAATCTTGACTCCAACATCTTTCTTGTTCATCTTGCTGAATTGTTTTGATCTTTAAACTCTTTGTAGATTAAGAGCTTGCTCTGATACCAATTGTTAGTCCCTTAACAATGAAGCAAGAATTACAGAAGGGGGGTTGAATGGAATTCTTGAACCTTTTTCTTGAAATAAAAATGTTCAACTTGATTATTGATATATTTGTTTTGATTAGCACAATGCAGAATATAAACTTGAATGAATCAAAACATAAATAACTAAAAACAAGAGTCTTTAAAAACTTTCCGGTGGATTTAAACAATTCCACCAGAGATATATATAATATATTGAGAGGACTCTGTGTGCAGAAATGCCCACACCTGCTTACAAATTGAACTGCTGAGAAAACAGGAAATGCTAAAGATTATGCTTACAAAGATTTCTCTGTTTTTGTGTTTTTCAACTATCTCAGTTATTTTTCTATTTGCTACTCTCTTGGTTTATATAATACCAAGATTACAAAGTCAAAAAGACTGAACAAATATAAAATTTAACAGTCTTAATCTTTGCTGCTTTTTGTCCTCTATTACCCAGTTAATGGGCTTCCACAATGTGTTTGTATCCAACTCGACGGTTGTGTGTCAGCTTTCACTGTTCAACTGATGTTTGAATTCTTGATATGATCATCCGTCGACTTTTAGATCATCCGTCGATGACTTGATTGATCATCCGTCGACTGCTATGTTAAACATCCATTGATAGTCATTTGATCATCCGTCGAAGGCTTTGTTAATCATCCGTCGGTAGCTATTTTGGCACTTGACTTCATTTCACTTATACAGAATTACAAGACATTACTTATGTACAATTAATCAACCTATTCTGCATATCTAGTTAAAGTCAACATGACTTATATGCTACTACAGCTTCTATACAAAGGTGCATACATCACTGTGCTATAAACTTATTATTACATAAGCTACTCACTCGATGGATAATAAGTTAATCATCCGTCGGGACTATAATGAGTTATCCGTCGGGACTATAATTCTTATCCGTCGAGTTCTACATTATTTCACTAAGTAAAATCTACTTAGATGTTTTGTTTAAGTGATCATCAAGTACACAACATATTCACAACATTGTTGTTGATGACGTCAACTCCTGACCCCAGGGTTGAGGCCGCCACAGTTGGTATCAGAGCTACAGGTTTGAGTCCCTGATTCAGGTTAAGAGTAGAGTCAAAAGAGTACAGGAAGGTTTACAGATAGATGTGAGTCAGCAACTCAATCAGAGGAATGAGTCTATGAGTTTAGTCAAGGGTTTCAGAAGCGTAATCCTGACGTTTATTGGGGACTGACTGGGACTGCCCTACCCTAGAGTACGTTCCCTTCGTATATGTGTTATTAGTAATGTTCGATAGAGATTTCTAGTTTCCCTCTCGAGAATTCGAGTCTGATTGAGAGAATTCAGCTTTTGAGCAGACCTTTGATGTGTCAGCTGAAGAGACGCCAATGTTATTTCTAAATATCGCATTTTCTATAACGAGGAATGTTATTAGACTCATTGTGTGACCTTGGTGAGTTTGGATAGGGTGATAATAGTCAGTGACTGTTATGACGACTAAGTTTTGTAGTGAATGTGGATCAGAATGGGAGGTGGGTATCTTTGAACCCTTCTATTTCTTCCTTGAAATGTATTTTATCTCTAGAGTAATTATTTCCTATTCCATAAGTTGCTTACTTTTCCTGTGAGAAAGTTGTGAACCCGAAGTAAGCTACTTCGGGTTCTGTTGATCTCATTACAAATCAGATTCACCCTTTCTTATTTGTGAATTTTCTTTTTAAACATTGTTTCTTTTCCCGAAAATTCTATCGGTTGATTGGGGCAAACAATGCATATGAGTTGACCATTTATCTGTGTGGCAAAAGGGTCTGGTGGGACGCCACCGAAGTATGTGTTGTGAGCTATGCGATACTAAGACTGGCCATCTTATGTACTTGTATGGTTGCTCTCAGTCATACCTACACCTTCTTGACAGTCTCTTTTTATTTGATTCCCTTGAGTGTGAAATTTTCTTTGATATTCTATGATAATGAATTCTGCGATTGGATGGTCCTCGTTATTGAAAGCAAGTCAGAATAACTGTCAAGAAAAAGGAAAGCCTTATATCAGGGTGTTATTTGAGAGTAAAGGTAACCGTGATAGTTCAGAATCTAAGGATGGAATTATAACCTCGGGAAAGGTAATTTAATGATTGATAAATCACTTGAGGGTGATAAGAAATCATCCCTGGAGAAAAGGTTAATTGAAATGTGGACTATCGTGCCTAGAGGAGTCCAACATTTCTTAAGCTTGATTTGAATTAATAGCTGGCTCTGTGTAAGTGGTGGCTATTATAGCCAGCCAAGTCTTGTAGTATATCAAAGTGAGTGTGGTAATTGAGTAGTGACGGGAAGTTAGTTAGTGCTGTAATAATGAGGATCCATACTAAGGTATTTAGTATCTTTGTATTTTAGTTTCCTGAACTGTTATTCATTCTGCTACTATCATTGTTGCTATGATTACTAGTGCTATTAATCTAGATTTCTTTTATAAATGGACCCCGATATTAAGGACATGGGTATTTTATTGGGTAGCATTTTCCTGATACAGGTGCACTGTTTAAACGGTGATATCTTTTATTAAACATTTTGTTATGTTTTGAATAAACTCATTTATATATCTCAGGAAAATGCCACCTAAGAAAGCTACCCAGTCTAAAGAAAATAGTAGTAGTTTTGCGGAGGGTCCAACTATAAATGAAATTCTAGATTTGTTGTGCCAGCAGTAGCAACAACAGTTGTAGTTAATCTAACAGGTTCAGCAGCGGTAACTATTGTTACAGTAGCAACAACAAGGAGTGAACCCAAATGTTTATTTCAAATCTTTCCAGAATGTTAGCCCTCCTGAGTTAAAGGTGAACCTAATCCAGTAGCTGCTAGAGTATGGTTAAAAGAAATGGAGGAAGTTTTCAATCTCGTGCAAGTAAGTGGTAATCTTAATATCGATTATGTAAGTTATTTCTTGAAAAATGAAGTGAATTATTGGTGGGAGTCAATCAGAGTGTTAGAAGGAGAAGGCCCTGTTCCATGGGCTAAGTTTACTGAGTTTTTTTTGGAAAAGTATTTCCCAAATTCTGTGCGGAGTCAAATGGAAATTGAGTTTCTAGAACTGAAACAAGGTGAAAAAGTGTGTAGGAGCATGAGGCCAAATTTACAAAAGTGGTCCGATTAGTTCCTGAATATATAAGTATGGAGATTCAGAAAGTAAGGAAGTTCCAACAAGGGTTGAAGCCTAAAATTCACAGAGGAGTTATGGCATTGCAACCCAAGACATACTCCTCTATGGTTCAGGCCACCCTGGTAATGGAAAGTGACCAGAAATTGACTGTTAAGGATGAAAGTGATAAGAAAAGGAAGTCAGAAGGTGTTAAGGATAGATCAGACCAAGGAGAATCCATTCAAGGATTTGAGAATTGGTTTGGCTGGAATAGGAGTAAGAGATTTCGGAGATAGAGTTTATTTCAGGATAGATCTAGTGCTACTTCAGTTGCTTCCACCCCAGCCCAGTCAGTTAAGTGAGCAGTAGATTGCAAGTCCTGTGACAGGATACACAGTGGTTCGTGCAGAAAGAATGTACAATGTTTCAAGTGTGGACATAAGGGTCATTATGCATCGGAATGTAATCCAGAAAATCAAGGAATTGTAGAACGGGTATTTAAGGTACTACATCCCAAGGGCCAACATCCAGCTCAGCTAGAGATAGAACTTCCAAAAGAACCAAGAAATCAAGCATTTAGAAGTTGGACGTAGTTGCAGTTAATCTGACACCCGCTAAGCTAGAGGGGTTTGATATGAAATTAGGATTGAGTTGGTTGTCTTGTATTATGGCAAGGAGTGGTTTTTATGAGAAGCGAAGTGTAAAGTGTACAGAAGCCAATAGTAAGGTAAGTTTCTAGATGCAGAAGCAATATAAGGGATTCTTCCAATCATGCGAGAAAAGAAGTAATAAGTTAAGGACATAAGGTAAATCCACCATCTGTAAAGATACGAAGAAGAGAATACTGAAGCTGGAGGAATTTTGGGTAATAAATAAATGCCCTGGAGTCTTTGGAGGCCAGTGGAATGAAATAATTAGTTGATAATGGTAAAAGTTATTAGAAAGGAAAGTGAGCATACCAGATATAGTTCTCTGGGGGTGCACCAGTGATGTTGCCGGAAAGATGAATGAAATTATGAGATGGTGTACTGATTATCGGGAGTTTAACAAAATGATAAATAAGAATAGGTAACCTCTATAAAAAATTGGTTACCTATGTGACCTAATTCAAGGAGTGTGTGATTTCTACGGGATTGACTTAAGATACAGCCTGAGGGCATGTTAAAGATTGCGGTTAGGATGAGTTATGAGCGTTGCAAGGTTGGTGATATCATGTGGAGTGACAAGTGTATGAGTCGTCTATAAGGATTTAAAGAACATGGTGTATAAAGAGTACTTGGATAAGCAAATTGTATTTATCTATAACATCCTCAGCTATTCAAAGATTAAGGAAGTCTATGTAGAACGGCCTAGGATTTCCCTATGAAGATTACAATGGAAGCAAATATATATTAAGTTTTGAAGTATTGATTTTGGCTGAGATTTACAAACGATTCTGATTATCCTATTAACGACCATTTAAGTAAAACCGGTGTAGTAATGGATGCCCTGAGTAGAAGAAAAGAATTGAACGTGATTAAGATTCCTGAGGAAATTGAAAAGAATAAAATTTGGAGTTCGAATACCGAAAGGTGATAAAAAGTGAATATATGAAATTACTTTCTAGCCTAGACGGATGAGAATGAGTAAGAGGGGGTTGGATATTGGAACTAAGTTGAAAATGAGTACTACCTATCATCTTTAGATGAAGGGTCAAAGTGAGAAGATGATTTGGACAATATAAGATACGTGGAGAGTATATATATGATGGGTTTAAAAAGTGAACTGCGATAATCACCTACCATGGATTGAGTTTTCTATGATAATAGTTACCCTGTTAGTAAAAGAATACTACTTTGCGAAGTGTTGTGTGGACATAAGCGTGAGTCCTCCCTCTATTTGAGAGAAAGTGGGAGTAGAGATATTGTTAAGTTCTAAATTAATTTAGTACATCAAGAGTGTTGTGGTGTACTCGGGGAAAAAGTTGAAACAACTCGGGATATACAAAGAGAAAACGGATTTACATCGAAGGAATATGAATATATAGAATGAGGATCGTGGTATAGGCAAAAGTTTTACCTTGAAAGAGATTGGTTAAGTTTGAATAGAAGGGACAAGTAGAGTCCTAATTGTATTGAACCATTCGAGGTATAAAGAAATATAGGTAAAATTTTCTATAATTTGGTCTCACCGCCGTAGTCGCAGTATATATATATATATATATATATATATATATATATATATATATATATATATATATATAATATGTTATATATGTTAATATTAAGGCGATATGTACCTGATTCGAACCAAGTCAATGATTAGGAGCCAATGGGCTCTCATCCAAATTTGTTTTATGTGGAATAATCGATCCCAAATCCTAGATTGTTAAGAGTGAGTCCTTAGCAATGAATTTATGTCTATAGTGAGTATGTAATGAATAAATCTCCGAGTAGAAGAGTCTACCTGAAGTTAGAGTCAGATATGCTTGACAAATATCCTCATTTATTTAGCTAGATCAGATTCTGAGGACATAATCTTTTTAAGGGGGAAGGATATAATGACTCGTGTATTTTTGTATTATTTAAATACGTAATTATTGAATTATTAAATGAATAAAATATGTGTATAGCTTCTGTCAGCTATGTGTTGTTTTATTTTTATCTGTGTAGGTGATTATGGTATACAGGATTGTTCATGTAATTAATTATTAAGTATACTGAATTGTTTTCACTTTTAAAAGTGGATTTAATGCAAATTTATTTGCATAAATAATTGAAATGTTTTAAAATTATTTTATTGGTTTTATAATTACAATAATTATTTTTGGGATTTTATAAAATTTAGAAATCAATATTTCATCAATTATTTGGCCCTGTATGATTTTCAGATTTCATTTAATGGTAAAATTCGTATTCAATTCCAGAAATCTTCAAAAATTATGAAACTTATATTTTATTAAGTTCGTATTATTCTGAGAATTTTAAAATTATTTTGGGAATTTCCGGAGTTAGTTTCACCCGCGAGTCGATTCGTTTAATCGATAAAAGCGGGTATGAATTATGTTTCAAAAATTATTTTAAAATTTCAAAATTTTATGTTTTTATAAACTTCGGGATATTTGTAACATTTTAAGACTATTTACGCGATTTTCTGAATTTGTTTTAACTGTAGCTTGGTTCGCTAATTGTGAAATGCGGATACGATTTGTATTTCAAAAATGTTTTAAAAATTATGAAAAATTTATTTTATTAGTTTCAGAATTTTTAGAAAATTCTAAGACTATTCTCGTAATTTTCTGAATTCGTTTCAAGTGCAATTTAATTCATTAAATTGCAAATTTTGAGTTAGAAAAACCGGACTTTCGGGAAGGACGGGACACGTGTCAGGTTTGTGGCTAATTACCAGGGACGTGTCATGTGCTGATTTTTTAATAATAATAATATATAATAAATATTAGTTTTCTCCCCTTCTTGGTGAATACTCCAGACCCTTCTTACTCTCTTTCTTCGTTGCTCTCAGCGAAGGATTGTCACCGAATTTTGGTTCCTTTTCCTTCGATTTCCACTTGAATTCGAACGGTTCTAAGGTTCCGGTATATAATTCCTCCTATCTTGTTCTTATGGCTGCATCTTGTGTGCGATTTTCCGGCCACCGGTGTATTTACCGGCGACCCGACGTGAAATATGCTTCCTGTTTCGTTTATTGCTTCACTTTCGGCTTATTAATTTGGGAATTTTCTATATATTTTATGCAGAAAATTATTTGAGTAAACTTCGTGATATATAAATATTGTATGCATAAAATTATTATTATAATCGGTGATATTCGTGTAGAAACCCGAATTAATCGAGCACCAACGATTTTTGCCGCCGTCGACGATGAGCCTCGGCGAGTCGACGGTGGACGGTGATGACGTTGTTCTGAGTCCTACAAATAAATAAATAAATTATAAAAATATGACTAAAAATATAAGATGTAAATAATAATAATTAGTTGGTTCAAATCGGTGGTTGGAATTTGTGGAATTTTGGATTGTGTATTTAATTGGTTGTTTTGGGATTTGACGTCGAGTTGTTCGACGGGTAGGCCGATAAGCAGAGGAGGTGCTGCCCGAATTTTTGGAAATTAAATTCGGAAATTCGGGACATACCCCGTAATTATCGGAATGTCAAGAGAGTATAAATAAGTATATACATATATGTTATGCGGAACTTGATTGTATGTTGTGGTGAATAAATTTCCAAAACCCAATAACCCTAATTTCGAAAAAGGACGAATATGCGTATTTTCTGAAAATGAACACCAAACCGATTTTGAGAACTTGAACCCTAATTGTTGTATGTGTTATTATAATATGTGTAATTACGAGTCGGGATTTGATATCGAATGGGTAGGTTTTAGCGAGGATATGTCAAGCATACCTAGACGTCTAATGTAGGGTATTTCGGCTCTGTAGGTTCTAGTCGAAGGACTCAAGAGTTGATATTGAACTAAAGATAACCTAGTGATCAGTCGACAAGCGCAGCGAGGTTCCTAAGCGAAGGACCTGGGCGTTGAAGTTGGATCCAGGATAGTGAAATAGTAAAGCGATAAAGCCTGAGCGTCCGTGTCGGCTCAGGGTCGATCAGTAACAGTTGTAAAGCTCTGCAAGGCAAGTACCCTTGAACTAATCTTTTACAGTTCAGTATATATGAATAATTGTTGATTTAAATTATGTACTGGAATAGAACGTTTTAAGTTACTTATTCCCCGTATTTAAATATGTTTTATTAACTGATGTTTTGAAGAAAAAGTAACTTCTGAAAATGCCTATCTCTAGATTGTGATTAAAATTAAAAAGGGATTTTTAGAATGTGTGCTATAATCGTTTAAAAAGAGATAGGTGTAAGTGATTTTGGAAACTGGATAAAAATGAATTAGATATTGGATGGTCAGTGGCGTAAGAGGCCTGCTATTAAGTAACGGCCCAGCATGGTTGTGTAAAAGGCTAAGTCGGATGTGCACACCGGTAGGCCGCTTAGTCCAGCATGACAGAGACCTAGCTAGTTTCTGAGTTCCGGAACAACTTGTGGTGGGATAGACTGATCAACTGTCCCTAGAATTCATCCACTTTTAAATCTGACTTGGATTAATGGTTCCCGTAATGGAACAAATGGTTTAGGGTCCTCGTAACGGGACATATGATTTATGGGTCCAGCAATGGACAGTGATTTTGGAAAGGAAATAGTATGCTAAAATTAAACTCTGGTATTTATACACAGCACACTACTGATGATATTATTTTACAGAGCATGCTAATTTTGAATATCCAGTTTACGTATGTTTTTACTTGATGTACAACAAATTATAATTTATGTTCCAATAGTTGTTTTACCATAAGTTGTTTTGCTTATTGATATAGCGGTACTGCTGAGCAAGAAATTGTTCACTCTTGCAGAATGTTTTATATATGTATTGCAGATGCCTAGGAGATTCTTTCATTGTAGTCAGGGCAGAATTCCAGTTCCCTTCCGTGTCAGACTCTTCTGAGATGGTTGTGTTGAACCAAAGGTGGTATGTTGAGTTGTTGTGTTAAGTTAGCTGCGTCGAGATGATTGTTGTAAGTTGGGTTGTGTTGGTTGTAACCTAAATCATACTTAAACCTGGCGAAGATCTTGGTAAAGGGGTCGTAGTTATATCCTATTATTGAATTATTTATCTTATGGTTGTTGTTGATGACGTCAACTCCTGACCCCGGGGTTGAGGCCGTCAGACAAATGGTAAGGAGCACTGGAAGGCTATCACTTTAAGGAATGGGAGAGAATTGCCAGAAATTGAGACTATCAAACCCAAGGAGAAAGTCATGTCAAAAGAAGAGGAAATTATTGAGGCTGAAGTTGAAAATTCGGAGAAGGTGGATGATGAGAAAAAAGAAGAAGAAGTCGCACCGAAATCTCCAACAAAACCATATATGCCTCCAATTCCATTCCCGCAAAGATTGCATAACAGGAAGTTGGAGAAACAGTATGAGAAATTCTTACAAATCTTTTGGAAATTGCATATAAATATCCTTTTTGCTGATGTTTTGGCCTAAATGCCACTCGATGCCAAATTTCTAAAGGAGGTGTTATCTAGAAAGCGAAAACTCGAGGATGTGGAAACTATTACTCTAAATGCGGAGTGTAGTGTAGTCATACAGAAATCAATTTCGCAGAAGTTAAAGGATCTGGGAAGTTTCTCTTTGCCATGCACTATAGAAAAATGGAGAACAGTAAAGCTTTATGTGATTTTGGGGCTAGTGTGAGTTTGAAGCCACACTCCATTTGTAGAAGACTTGGTCTTGGAGAGCTAAAAAAGACAAGAATCTCACTTCAGTTGGTCGATCGTACTGTCAAGTATCCTTTGGGAATCATTAAAGATGTACTGGTTAAAGTGGATAATTTTTTTATCCCTTGTGATTTTGTGGTATTAGAGATGGATGAAGATGTTGAGATGCCCATTATCTTGGAAGGCCATTCTTGGCTACTGCCAGAACTATAATTGATGCAAAAGCTGGGAAATTGACATTGAATGTTAGTGAAGACAAGGTTGAGTTTGATCTCAAGAATTTTTTGAAGATGCCTTCATTTGATGCTACATGTTTCACCGTTGACATAGTGGATGAGATCTTAAAGCACGAAGACGCAGACTTATTGGAAGTGGAACAAGCCTTAGATGACAAAGAAGATGGAGATTCACTTGCAATTATTGTGCAAGATACAGGTTCACCAAAAATTGATATGGCACTTTCAATTTCAGAGGCACCTCAGGTAGAACTTAAAACTCTCCCTTCTAATCTAAGGTACGCTTTTCTTGGTGATAATGATACATATCCTGTGATAGTGTCTTCTTTGCTTAATGATGATGAACTTGATAAGTTGTTACATGTGCTTCGAACATTTAAATCATCAATTCGTTGGAAAATTATAGATCTTAAGGGAATTAGCCCCGCTCTTTGCATGCATAGGATTTCTTTAGAAGATAATCATAAACCTGTGATTGAGGGACAAAGAAGATTGAATCCTAAATTCCAAGATGTGGTTAAGAAAGAGATAACTAAGTTGTTAGATGCTGGCATTATATATTTTGTTCCTCACAGTAAATAAGTTAGTCCAACACATGTTGTGCCTAAGAAGGGTGAGATAACTGTCGTGCATAATGAAAAAATGAATTAATCCCCACTAGGATAGTAACAGGTTGGAGAGTTTGTATTGATTATAGGAAGTTAAATAACGCTACTCGCAAAGATCACTTTCCCCTCCCATTTATTGATCAAATGCTTGAAAGACTTGCGAAGAATAAGTATTATAATTTTCTGGATGGATTCTCGGGATATTTTCAAATTTCCATTGCTCCCGAGGATCAAGAAAAGACAACCTTTACTTGTCCATATATGGTACTTTTGCATATCTAAGGCTACCCTTTGGTTTGTGTAACGGTCCATCTACTTTTTAGCGACTTATGACTGCTATCTTCTCAGATTTTATAGGAAAAACCAAGGAAGTCTTCATGGATGACTTCACTGTATATTGTTCTTCCTTTGATACTTATTTAACGAATTTATCTCAAGTGTTGCAGAGATGCAAAGAAACTAATCTTGTTCTTAATTGGGAGAAGTGCCATTTTATGGTAAAGGATGATATTATGCTTGGGCACAAGATTTCTAATAAAGGCATTGAGGTTGACAGGGAAAAAATTGAAGTGATTGAGAAATTACCACCACCTTCATCTGTGAAGGAAATTAGAAGTTTTCTTGGACACGCCGGTTTAACCCGTCATTTTATTAAAGATTTCTCTAAAAAAATTCGACCTCTTTGTAATTACATGAAAAGGATAGTGTATTTAATTTAGATGAGAGTTTTCTTGTTGCTTTCAATAGGTTGAAGAAGGAACTTACTTCTGCACCTATCATGTCAGCCCCTGATTGGAGCTTGCCATTTGAGCTTATGTGCGATGTTAGTGACTATGCTGTGGGTGCTGTTTTGGGACAAAAGAAGGAAAAGCACCTGCACATGATTTATTATGCAAGCAAGACACTAGATGATGCTCAAATGAATTATGACACCATGGAAAAAGAGCTACTTGCTGTGGTATTTGCCTTTGACAAATTCAGATCATATCATGTGGGGTCTAGAGTGATTCTTTATACGGATCATGCTGCGATTCATTACTTGATGTCAAAAAAGGATGCCAAGCCTCGTCTTATCTGTTGGATACTGCTACTTCAGGAGTTTGACCTTGAAATTCATGACAAGACAGGTTTTGAAAATTTAGTAGCTGATCATTTATTAAGACTGGATGAAGGGGATGGAGTGATAAGAGTTTATAGGCCTATCAATGACTCATTTATGGAAGAAACACTTCTGGCTATATCTATGTCTACACCTTGGTACGCGGACTTTGTGAATTATATTGTAGGAGGTATTGTGCCCAGTGATTTCACTTATCAGTAAAAAGATGAAATTTTTGTTCGATGTAAAACACTACTTCTAGGAAGAACCACTTCTTTATAAAGAGTGTGCCGATGGTATCATGAGGAGATGTGTGCCACATGAGGAGATTCCCAATGTCTTGAATCACTATCATGCATTAGAGTGTGGTGGCCACAATAGTAGCACAAAAACGGTGGCAAAAATTTGGTAGTCCGGATTTTATTGGTGTATCAAGATGCTAGGAACTTTATGGCAACTTGTGATAGATGTCAAAGGATGGGAAATATTTAAAGAAGGAATGAGATGCCATTAAAACCTATTCTTGAGGTTGAGCTTTTTGATGTTTGGGGGATAGAATTTATGGGGCCATTTTTAGAGTCTTTCAAGAATAAATATATTCTGTTTGGTGTTGACTACATCTCTAAGTGGGTGGAGGCGATTGCTAGTCCTACTAATGATGCTAGAGTGGTGAAAAAGTTCTTGCAGAAACATGTCTTCACACATTTTGGAGTGCCCAGGGCCATTACCAATGATGAAGGATCTCATTTTTGTAATAAATTAATTGAAGATCTTTTGTGGAAGTATGGGGTGACTAAAAAGGTTGCTACACCTTATCACCCTCAAACTAGTGGGCGAGTGGAGGTTTTAAATTGAGAACTGAAACAAATTCTTGAGAAGGCGGTGTCTAGCTCTAGAAAAGATTGGATTACAAAACTTGATGATGCTTTATGGGCATATAGAACTGCTTTCAAAACTCCCATTGGATTGTCTCCATATATGCTGGTTTTTGGGAAATCATGTCATTTGACTGTTGAGCTAGAACACAAGGCGTATTGGGCTACGAGAAGTTTGAACTTTGATTTAAAGTCCGCGGGCATAAAGCGTTTGATTCAATTTAGTGAGCTTGATGAGTTTAGGCTCAAAGCATTTGATAATGCTAAACTGTATAAAGAGAAGACTAAGTTGTGGCATGACAAACATATTCAAAGGAAGGACTTTGAAGTTGGTCAAAAGGTTATGTTATTTAATTCTCGATTGAAGCTATTTCCTAGAAAGCTCAAGTCACGATGGCCGGGACCTTTTGAGATTGTGAAGGTTTATTCTCATGGTGCAGTTGATATTACAAGAGAGGGATCAAGTACTTTTAAGGTGAATGACCAGAGATTAAAATCGTATCTCATTGGTGAGGACGTGAAAAGATAAGAAATTTTTCTTCTCAATGATCCTAGCACTTAGTGAAGAACTGGCGTCAAGCTAATGACGTTAAACAAGCGCTTCTTGGGTGGCAACCTATGGTTGTTGTGTATATATATATTATTTGTGTTTGCTTGGTATTGAATGTTACTCCCAATAGCATGATACCTTTGGTGCCTTACCATGATCTTACGGGAGTTGAAGATGAAGTCCTTGAATGTTTCGGAAAGATGAAGCGTTTAAAATTTTTGTTTCATGCAGCTATGTAGTGTGGAGTTGAGCTACTTATTCTACCTGATATCTCTTCTTCATCTTGACTGTTATCATTTGGAAATTTGTCATGTTCCTACTTTCTCTCAGCATGGTCATGCATATCACCAGTATGCAAGCATTAAAGCCACTGGAATTTTCTAAAGAGTTGGCATGCTCATGCTTGTTACTAGCATGCTCATGCGATTCAGCCCTCCAGCCATTGCAGTTTTTTGAGAATTTGGCATGTCCATGCCACCTGCTGCATGATCATGCACCAGCGCGGCACCTCATGCAGCACACACAATTTGTTCATGCGCTTCCAGCCTTCTCGCCACTGCAATATTTTTACAATTCATCATGCTCATGTCAGTTACTTGCACGCTCATGCTACTCACGCTGTTCCAGAAACAAAGCATCCTCATGCAACCTACAAGCGTGTTCATGCTCTTCATGGTGTCAAGCTACTGGAATATTTCTATGTATTGGCATGTGCATGCCAATTACGCAGAATGTTCATGCTAGCATTATGAATGTTTTGACAATTCTAGTTACCCGCTTGTACCTCCTGAGCCATCAACTACAAGCTTCAACCAGAAGAAGCCTGCAATCCAACAACCACCTACCACTACATTCAATCAAAGAAGAATACTTAGTGCTTCAGGCTTTGTGTTCTATATATCAAAATAAATCTGAGCTATTATTACACCAAGAACTGATAAGGAAGCTGGTATGTGTGATACTCTATAATCTTAATCTTTGGAATTGCCTCTTTTTTTGTATAGTATTATATCTACATGTTTATATATATATATTTTATTTTTTCTTTTATAAGGATTAGTAGTTTGTATCAATTATTATTATTATTGTTATTATTATTATTATTATTATTATTTTATATCATTTTTATTTTTATATGTGATATATATAAATATATACATACTATGTACTATTTTTTTAAGCTTTATTATTATTATTATTATTATTATTATTATTTTCTTGTTTTTTTTCAATTTTATGTATTATAATATATTATATTGTATGTGTTATGGTTTGTATATTATTTTCAATATAACTAGATATTTACATTTGTACATATATTAAATCTTCATTAGTTGTATTTCACAAAATATATATTGGTTTAGTTAGTTTTAGGTGTATATATATTTTGTACAAGTATTCAAGTGACGCATTATCTAAACAACAAAACCCTACACTACACACCAGATTATCACGACCTTCAGGATTTCAACCTGAAACACATCTTACATCTGCAGCAATCACAAGTCGCACTTACACCTGATGTAATACGACCCGCCTATACATCCTGATACCATAGCTGCTGCAAATGGATCAAAGCTGATCTTTATGTCTTAATCCGCTGGGCCTTAGACACTGCTCTTTGACAGTATACAGCCTGTTTTCTTTTATTTTTTACCAGAGATTAAGAACTATGAAGTCAGCAATATCGCGAAAGAAAAGAAAAGCCCAACATGCTTGCAAGTCTCCGAGTTCTGGTTTACAATTATAGAAAAAGAAGCAGTCATCTTTGTAGCATGTTTATTCCCCAGCTATGCCAATACCAACACCAACGTCATCCTCTGGTGTTGCTGCTCAAGAAAAATTATCACACCTCAAATATTTAACAGATGCGCAGAGGGAGAATTATGATAGATTTGCCCGTCGTGGTGTGCTCCCGAATTGTTATACAGATAAATCAGCTCTTGAGGAAATTGGTCTGCTAGGTGATGTTACCAAGGCGTTGAAGAATTTTGGCTGGGAAAAATTGCTCAGTTTCAATGAGCCCACGTATGGAGAGCTTGTATATGAATTCTTAAGTATATTTGAGTTTGAGGATATTGATAAAGACAACCGTTGCGGCGAAGGGGAACTTGTTTTTCATTTTCGGTTATTAGGAAAGGCCTATGAGTTTGATGAGAAAATTTTACAGCGCTTATGTGGTTGGAACGGTATTGGACCATAGGGAATTCAAAAGTTTGATGAGAAAGCTTTTTGGAGATCTCTTACTAGGAAGAAATCTGAAATTTATTCTGGTCGATGTTCTAAAGCTTCAAAGATAGTAAGTCCTGCGTACCGTTATGTATATAAATTGTTAGCGTACACACTCTTTGGTCGTGGGAGTATTGGAATGGTATCCAAACCTGAATTATGTGTCTTATATTGTGTTGATGCATGTATATCGGTAGATTTTATCCTCCTACTTGGTAAACGCATACAAGAGGTGATATCTCAAAAGAAGGGTCCGATAATGGTGGGATGCTTTGTCACCATGATTGCTAAACATCTCCAGATTCTTGATAAATGTTCCTCGGATTTTAAAAAATATTCAAGCCAACCATTTGATATTCCGAGCTAGGTTAAAATGCATAGGGGAGTACTTCTTCTTTTTTTGTATTATAGGATTATAATAAAATAACCTTGACGTTCGGTTGGCGAACATCTTTCTTATTTCATACAATAACCATGCGTGGTTTCACTTTCTTTCTTATTTCAGTGACCAATAACCTGTAGCTTTGATACCAACTATAACACCCCCAAATCCGGGGTCAGGATTGGGTGTCACCACTCAGCTTTAAATAATAAAAACCTGTGTATTAAAATAAATTTACAGGTGATAGGGGTAAATAAATTGTGATAGTATAATTAAATACTGCAAGGTATGGGCTGCTAGGCCCAATAAAAAGATATGTGATACTCAGACCGGAAAGGTTAAGCCTGATGGGCTAGATCAGGCCTAATGAAGGCCCAAAAGCCCTGATTATTAATTAATTTCGTAATTGATTAATAAGGGAAAAATCAGCTATTGAGAAGAGTCCTGATAAGGATATAAATCCTTATTGATTAGCCTCAAGGGGACCTAAAAGGATAAGGAATCAGTTTCCTACTATCTAGGACTCCAAAGTCCATTCTAATTATGAGACTTGCCCACCAGGTCTCCTATACCAAGTCCAATTCTAGGACTCCCAACATCTATATAAGGGGTCTCACCCCACAAATCAGAACTACGTTTTTTGGCTTGATTCTCTAATTCACAGAGATACGTAGGCATCTCGTAAAGGCAGAATTAAGCTACGAAACACGAGAACAGCCATTAAAGGCCTTGAGCTCCTGAATCTTAGTAATAAATACATCAATTATATATATTAGTTTTTAATCCATAACATTTGGCGCCGTCTGTGGGAACGCACAACAACAACCATGGCGAGAACACGGAGAACAATTAGAGCTCTGGAGGAAGGAACACCATCAGGGACAACTCAGGTGATTTCGTCAACCGTGGAGATTCCTCCCCACTCCACTTATGCATCTGCTCAAGGGGAAGCCCAGACAGGGGCAACTCAACCTCAACCACAAGGGACAACTCCCCCGACTATTCAACGTACGAATCCTCAAGTTCAACAAGTACATATACCTATGAATTCTCGACCCATCGGGTATGAATATTCAACTATTGTTGCTACTAACCCCCCTTATGGGATGCCCCTTCACCCTGAGGTTGGAGGAAGCGGATATGCTGGGCGAAGTGAAGCACGAGGGCAGTCGACCCCCTATATACGAGGTTTGGGTCCTATCCCTGAGGATCGGGAATTTTCTGGTCCTTACACTGAGAGAGACTCCGAATCTTCGGATGATGAAGTGGCCCCGAGAAGGAGGCGTCCTGGAAAAGAGCCAATAGCCAACGGAAGGCAACGCCCCCAAAGCACCCCAGGGGCGAATCCCCAAGAAGTGCAGGAAAGGATCAGGGCTCATGAGGCTGAAATCCAAAGGCTGAGGCGTGATTTGGAGGCTCACCAGGCCACCAGACCCCAGATACCTCCTAGGGGGAGAAATCCTCCTCCTGTCATAGACCTGGATGGTCCGATAAGAAGAAGGGATGTTGTCCCAAGAACTGATCCAAGCAATCTCCTTCCCCTTGGAGATCCTGATGATCCAACTACACCCTTCACAGAAGAGATAATGAATGCCCATATCTCAAGGAAGTTCAAGATGCCCACTATCAAAGCCTATGATGGCACGGGAGACCCCGCTAATCATGTTAGGACGTTCTCTAATGCACTGCTGCTGCAACCCGTGAATGATGCTATAAAGTGTCGGGCCTTCCCTCAAACCCTGTCGGGTATGGCTCAAAGATGGTACAGTCGCTTGCCCCCAAACTCTATTGGATCATTCAGAGAGTTAAGTCAGGCTTTTATTAAGCAGTTCATCAGTGGAAAAGTCCATGAGAAAAGTTCAGCATCTCTTATGAGTATTGTGCAGGAAGCTAAGGAATCCTTGAGAGATTACCTGAATCGTTTTACAAAGGAGGCTTTAAAAGTCCCAGACCTTGATGATAAGGTAGCTATGATAGCACTGCAACAAGGAACTAGGGATGAGTTTTTCAAGATGTCCTTGGCCAAACGTCCCCCTGAAAATATGTTGCAGCTCCAAGAGAGGGCAGGGAAGTATATCAAGGTTGAAGAAAGCATGAGGAAGACCGTAGTAAGTAATGAGCCCACTGGAGGCAAGAAGCGGAAAACTGATCTGGAGTATATCGCTAAGGATAAGTATCCTAGAACCGAACAAAACCCTGATTCAACCCCCAAGAAGGGAGGACCTGGGCAAAAGTTCACCGAATACGCTAAGTTGAATGCTCCCAGAAGCCAGATCTTGATGGAGATCGAGAAAGATCGAGATGTTTGTTGGCCTAAGCCCTTGAAGGCCGATCCAGCCAAGCTAGATAAGAGCAAATATTATAGATTCCACAAAGATGTTGGCCATGACACCGATGAGTGCAGGCAATTGAAGGACGAAATTGAGTTTTTGATTCGAAAAGGAAGATTGAACAAGTATACTGGAGAAGGAGGGGACAGAAATAATAATGGAAGGAAGAACTTTGAAGATCGTAGGAGGGACCAAGACGATCAGGGGCTGAATCCCCAACCTAGAGGGCCGGTTATAAATGCAATTTTTGGAGGACCGTGACGCCCTCGAGGACCTGTGATAAACACGATCTTTGGAGGTCCAACTGCTGCTAGATTGTCCAAAAATTCCAGAAAGGCATATACTAGGGAGGTTATGCATATTGTTGGAGAAGCCCCGAAGAGGGCCAGGACAGAAGTAACATTGGCTTTTGATGATTCTGACCTAGAGGGAGTCAAGTTTCCTCATGACGACCCGCTGGTCATAACACCGATAATAGGAAACAGCCCGGTCAAGAGGGTCCTTGTTGATAATGGTGCTTCTGTGGATATCCTGCTCCATGACGCCTTTCTAAGGATGGGGTATAACGATTCCCAGTTAACACCAACCGACATGCCGATATATGGATTTGCTAGAGTAGAGTGTCCTGTAGAAGGGATAATCAAGTTGCCAACCACCATAGGTACGGAACCAAGGCAAGCAACGCAGATGCTGGATTTCGTGGTGGTAAAGGCTAGTTCAACTTATAATGCTATCGTGGGGAGAACAGGGATACATGTCTTCAAGGCAGTCCCCTCTTCCTACCATTCAGTCATGAAGTTTCCCACCCGAAACGGGATTGGAGAAGAGAGAGGAGATCAAAAAATGGCTAGAAGCTGTTATGTGGCCTCTTTGAGGGCAGATGGAGTCGGGGGCAGGTTCTTCCTATTGAAGATATGGATGTTCGAGAAAATGACGAGAATAGAGGAAGGCCAGCAGAAGAATTGGTCTCGGTTCCTTTAGACCCCGAGAATCCAGAGAGGATGACTTTCATTGGAGCCACATTAGAGGAGCCCCTTAGAGGGAAATTAGTGAAATTTTTGCAAGGAAATAGTGATGTGTTTGCATGGTCAGCAGCTGATATTCCAGGCATAGACCCGGAGTTCATTACTCACAAGCTAAACGTAGATCCAAGCCGGAAGACAGTGAAACAAAAGAAAAGAAATTTTGCCCCGGAAAGGCAAGAGGCTATAAAACAGGAAGTAGAAAAGCTCTTAGAGGCTGGTTTCATTGAGGATATTCAATTTCCGGAGTGGTTAGCAAACCCTGTAATGGTGAAGAAGGCTAATGGAAAGTGGAGGATGTGTATAGACTTCACTGATCTGAATGATGCATGCCCCAAAGACTGTTTTCCACTGCCAAGAATTGATACTTTGATTGATGCCACTGCTGGACATGAGATGCTGAGTTTCATGGATGGATTTAGCGGATACAACCAGATCAAAATGCATAAGGATGACATTCCAAAGGTATCATTCATCACTGACTTTGGTGTTTATTGTTATCTTGTTATGACGTTTGGTCTCAAGAATGCAGGAGCCACCTATCAAAGGCTGGTAAACAAAATTTTTTAGGATCTCATTGGTAAGACTATGGAAGTCTATGTTGATGACATGTTAGTCAAGAGTCTAGTAAAGACTGATCACATAACCCATTTGAGGGAAGTTTTTGAGGTCCTGAGGTACCACAAGATGATGTTGAATCCTACGAAATGTGCTTTCGGAGTAGGATCTGGAAAATTCTTGGGATTGTTGGTCTCAAAGAGGGGAATTGAGGCTAACCCCGATAAAATAAAGGCAATCCTGGACATGGAACCCCCAAAAACTGTCAAGGATGTTCAGAAGCTCACAGGAAGGGTGGCTGCGCTAGGACGATTCATCTCCAAGTCAGGAGACAAGTGCTTGTCATTCTTCAAGTCACTAAAGAACATCAAAGACTTTGTATGGGGTGAGGAAAATCAGAAGGCATTTGAAGATTTAAATAAGTACATGGCCCAAGCCCCGTTGTTGGCCAAGCCAGTTCTGAATGAAGTTTTATTCTTGTACTTGGCTGTTTCAGAAAGCGCCTTGAGCGCGGTGTTGGTTAAGGAGGAACTGAAAGTCCAGAAACCCGTATACTATGTCAGCAAAATTTTGCATGGTGCTGAATTGAATTATTCAACTATTGAGAAGTTTGTTCTAGCCTTGGTAATGGCTTCGAGAAAACTGCGTCCATACTTTCAGGCTCATCAGATTGAGGTGCTGACAAATCAGCCATTGAGAAATATCATTCACAGTCCCAAGGCAAGTGGGAGATTGATTAAGTGGGCAATAGAGCTGGGAGAGTTCGATCTCAAGTATAAGCCACGTACGGCAATAAAAGCCCAGGCACTAGCTGACTTCCTGGTGGAATGTACTATACCCAACCAAGAAGTCGGGGGGCAGGAAGATGCCATACCTCAAGACAAGGGAGTCGATAACGGGGGCAAAGAGAAGGATGAGAAAGAATATTGGGTTCTCTATTTTGATGGAGCATCAAAAACAAACTCCAGTGGAGCAGGGTTGGTTTTGCAAAGCCCTGATGGGTTCTTGATTGAGTATGCTATGAAGCTAGACTTCCCAACCACAAATAATGAGGCAAAGTATGAAGCCCTGATAGCTGGCCTTGGTCTAGCTGGGACACTTAGAGTCAAAAACTTAAAGGTCCGTGGAGACTCGAAGCTGATCATATCCCAGGTAAAGGGAGAATTTGAGGCAAGGGATGATACGATGGCTAAGTATGTCCGCCTAGTAAGGGCTGTGATGACCCAATTTAATGAATGCCATGTTGAACACATTCCAAGGGAAGAAAATGTTAAGGCAGATGCGCTATCAAAGTTTGCTTCATCTGAGATAGAAGAAAGTTCAGGAAGTGTGTACTTCCGTGTTTTAAAGACGCGAAGCATAGATGTTAAGCTTGTGGCTCCCATAGGCCTGGGGACATCATGGATCGATCCCATTAAGGCTCACATTCAAACCGGATGGTTGCCAAGTGATGCAACTGAAGCACGAAAGTTAACTGTTCGAGCACTAAGATACTCTTTGATAGATGGGATTCTGTATAAAAGATCTTTTGTGGTTCCTTACTTAAGGTGTCTCAGGCCCGATGAGGCACGCTTGGCTCTCGAGGAAGTGCATGAAGGTATTTGTGGACAACACTTGGGGGGCAGGGCCTTGGCTCATAAAATAACCCGTTTAGGCTTCTATTGGCCAGAAATGATGGCTGATGCCAAAGAATATGTGAAGAAGTGTGATCGCTGTCAGAAGCATGCACCAGTTGTTAGACAACCCCCCGAGATGCTGACCTCTATCAACTCGCCTATTCCCTTTGCTATGTGGGGGATGGATATTCTAGGGCCTTTTCCTATGGCCACGACACAAAGGAAGTTTCTGATTGTAGCCATTGATTATTTCACCAAGTGGATCGAAGCCAAACCTTTGGCCAAAATCACAACTAAGCAGGTTGCACAATTCCTGTGGGAAAACATTATGTGCCGATATGGAATTCCCCGTATCCTCGTCACTGACAATGGAACACAATTCAACAACGAGGAATTCAAGAAGTATTGCGAAGAAAATGAAATTGAGTTACGATTCACCTCTGTGGCTCACCCACAAGCCAATGGGCAAGCGGAAGTAGCAAATCGAATAATCCTGGATGGACTAAAGAAGAGGATCGAGAAGTCAAGAAATAATTGGGTGGATGAGATACTTCCCATATTATGGGCCTATAGGACCACCTGTAGAGTCACGACAGGAGCAACTCCCTTCATGTTGGCATATGGGGCAGAAGCAGTAGTTCCAGTGGAAATATCACATTCCTCTCTAAGAATCCAGGCTTTTAATGCTGAAGAAAATGAGGAAGGGCAAAAATTAGCCTTGGACTTAATTGATGAGGTACGGGACGAAGCACATGCAAAGATAGTGGACTATCAGAAGAAAGCCTCGTTCTATTACAACCTAAGGGTTAAGGAAAGGTTCTTCAAGCAAGGAGATTTGGTCCTTAGAAAGGTGGAAGCTTCTGGTGTAGGGCAGAAAGGGAAGCTTGCCCCAAATTGGGAAGGGCCATACAAAGTTAAGAGTGTTCAGGGTAGAGGAACCTACAAGCTGGAGACTATGGATGGTTTTGAAGTCCCGAGAACTTGGCATGCACAAAACCTGAAGGTTTACTATGTGTAGGGCAGTTGGATACGATTCTCACTTGTCATGATGGAGAGTAGGTTGAAAAGCACCTTGAAGCTTTGCTTGCTTAGGATTTATATGTCTTATTATAAAGTTTATTAAGACTTGTGCAAGGGATGAATCCCAAACAATTTTTGAAGCTCAGAGAATTTTTCGAAATATGTTTGAATCTCTATGGCATGGAAAGTAAATTAGATGCATGATATGAAAGCCCTATAAAAAGGCCCAATTCAAAAAAAAAAAAAGAAAGAAAAAAAAAAGGTTAAATCTTGTTGGGCCTGGAAGTATGTCAAGCCCAGATAAGGGCCCCAAATATTCAAAGCCCAGCACCCGGGGTCCAAAAACTGGAAGAAAATATATATGCGTATTATCTTCAAAAACCAGAAATAAGTCCCAAATCCAAAAAGGATTTGGATAAATAAAGGCCCAAAAACAAGGCCTAATCCTACTTGAATTAGGAAAAAACCCAGTATAGGGATCAATAAATCAAGCCCAGGGTCAATACTAAGTGCCCAATTAAAGATCAAAGCCCAGAAGGGCCCAAGTTGAAACCCAATACAAGGTTTCATAAATCTTGCCCAGGTTTAGGGCAAAGATCAACCCAATAAGAGGTAAGCCCAGAAAAGGGCCCAATTAGCTGAAAATTAAGTGGCCCCAAATTAAAGACCAATTTAGGGTGGACCAAAGAAGCCCAGTTAAAAGTAAGGGGCCTAATACAAAAACCCAGTCAAAAAAGGGGAAGGCCCAAGGTAAAGGCCTGGTTTAGAAAAGGCCCAGGGTCAAAAATAAAGTACCCATAAAAGAATTCAGGCCCAAATCTTAGGCTCAAATTTGAGATTGGAAAAAATCCAGCCCAGACTTAGGGCCCAAATCAAATATATGGAGTCACAGAAAGTAATATATCCCAAATTCCAGACCCAATTCGATCAGGTTTCATGTTGTATTCATCGTCGAATTAGTTGAGATCGAAAAGGCTTCGACCAAGGCTAGAAAAGGAGGTTAATTCGGTCAAAAATATTTATCAAGACCAAAATATTCCTGAGGAAATAATCATGCCCAGTTGACAACCCAAGTGTTTGAAAAGCCTTGTATGAATCCCACTTGATTTTTAGGAAAAAAGGGTGAAAAGAAGCCCAGCTAAATTTTTGGCCCAAATTGAAAGCCCAGAGTTGGGAGCCCAATTGAAAGGCCTCTGAAGCCCAATAAAAAAGAAGCCCAGTTAAAAACAAAAGTTAGCCCAAAAAGAAACGAGCCCAGTAAAGGGCCTATATAATTGATGTGGGAGGCCCAGGGATAAGGCCCACTAAATTAAGGCCCAAAGATCAACCCAGTTTTAAGGGCCAAATCCATGTGTATATTCCTGACCTGTTCGACCAGAAAACACAAAGAAGTCCTGGTCGAATTGCTTGAGGTCGAAATCCTGTCGATCAGGGTAAATAAAGGCCTTAATTCGACCAGGACCAGGACCAATTCGACCAAAAAGTGTGAAGAATTCCTGGTCGAAATCCTCGAGCTCGAAATATCGTCGACCTGGGCATCTAAAAGGGGGCTAATTCGGTCAAAAATGGAATCTTGACCGAAACAGAAGTTTCCTACTCGAAAATTCCTGGTGGAAATATTTCAAAAAAAAAAACAAAAAAAAAAAACAAAAAAAAAACAAAAAAAGGGAAAAAATCCTGGCCGAAATTCGATCAGGACTTCTGCTCGAAATACTCCTGCTCGAAAGGCTGTCGACCAGGACAATATGGAGGTTAATTCGACCAGGATCCTGGTCGAATGGATTCCTGGTCGAAAATTGTATAAAAAAAAGGAAGAAAAAAGGAAGAAAAAAGGAAGAAAAAATCCTGGAAAATTACAAAAAAATAAGGAAAATCCTTAAATAATTTCTGAAAAATGTTAATATTTTCAGAAATAAGGAATAAATCCAGAAAATTAAAGGATAAATCCCAGAAATTAGGGAAAAAATCCAGAAAAATAAGGAAATTCCTTAAATAATTTCTGAAAAATGTTAATATTTTCAGAAATAAGGAATAAATCCAGAAAATTAAAGGATAAATCCCAGAAATTAGGGAAAAAATCCAGAAAAATAAGGAAATTCCTTAAATAATTTCTGAAAAATGTTAATATTTTCAGAAATAAGGAATAAATCCAGAAAATTAAAGGATAAATCCCAGAAATTAGGGAAAAAATTCAGAAATAAGGAAATTCCTTAAATATTTTCTGAAAAGTGTTAATATTTTCAGAAATAAGGAATAAATCCAGAAAATTTAAGGACAAATCCCAAAAATTAAGGGAAAAATCCAGAAAATAAGGAATAAATCCAGAAAATTTAAGGACAAATCCCAGAAATTAAGGGAAAAATCCAGAAATTAAGGATAAATTCCAGAAAATTAGGGAAAATCCCAGAAAATTAGGGAAAAATTCCTGGAAATTAAGATGATTTCTGAATAAAAGGAAGATTCATTGTAAATGTGTAGGTCGCTCCACACTTTACGCAAAAACAAAACCCTGTAAGGGAACGAGTAGATTTAACTTCTGCGAAACCTAATCAATGTTTCCCAAAAGTTGGGGGGCAAATGATAGGGGTAAATAAATTGTGATAGTATAATTAAATACTGCAAGGTATGGGCTGCTAGGCCCAATAAAAAGATATGTGATACTCAGACCGGAAAGGTTAAGCCTGATGGGCTAGATCAGGCCTAATGAAGGCCCAAAAGCCCTGATTATTAATTAATTTCGTAATTGATTAATAAGGGAAAAATCAGCTATTGAGAAGAGTCCTGATAAGGATATAAATCCTTATTGATTAGCCTCAAGGGGACCTAAAAGGATAAGGAATCAGTTTCCTACTATCTAGGACTCTAAAGTCCATTCTAATTATGAGACTTGCCCACCAGGTCTCCTATACCAAGTCCAATTCTAGGACTCCCAACATCTATATAAGGGGTCTCACCCCACAAATCAGAACTACGTTTTTTGGCTTGATTCTCTAATTCACAGAGATACGTAGGCATCTCGTAAAGGCAGAATTAAGCTACGAAACACGAGAACAGCCATTAAAGGCCTTGAGCTCCTGAATCTTAGTAATAAATACAGCAATTATATATATTAGTTTTTAATCCATAACAACAGGTTACCCCTCATTATTCAGGATCGCTTACAGGTTATAGTATGAAACAAGAATCTAACCTTCTAATATTTACATTTTCCAAATACAATCGCATTACCTCATTACTAATTTTCCTTGTTTTGATCACTCTGACACCTCCAAATTTCTTCAGCTGGAATCTCACCACTTTTGCTGTCTATTAAAAGCTATTCACTTTGCCCTCATTTGAGACTGAAAGAAATAAGAGTTCACAAAGCAAGAGTGAGCCAAAAATGCCCAGCAAGTATCATAAATGGTTTCCAGGTATCAGATCAGAAAAACTCTTGGAAACGATTGTTGAATGATTTTAAAAACGTCTTTACATATTTAAATAGTTGAGCGAACAAAACATCAGCCCTCGTTGGCCTTTAATCATAAATCACATTTTTCTGTAAAAGAACAGTGATCGTTTCAATATTTCATCCTTTTGAATCAAATCTTTGTTTGATTTGTAATTATGAACTATTCGGGAAGGAATGCCGTTAATGGCGATCAACAATAAATTAGACTGGACACTAGAAACCAACATATGCACTATAACCTACTGATCAGTCAAGAGATAGTGCGGATCTATACCCAACTGCATAGACTCAACCAATATATGGGGTACCCAGGAAACTATGGCCTAAGGGTCCGGTCCATCTCTGGCCCATAGGATCCAGCTCATCACTGGTCCTCATAATAACCGTCCAGCCCGTAGAGTATTTTAATATCAAATCATTTTGATTTCAAAACATCCCAAATAAGGGTTCACAAATAACCCGAACGAATGGGCACTTGCTCAAGAGATCAATCGATAATCAAGGAACAAGATCAAAAAGGCACTTGCATAAATAAGAGTAATTACAGCGAAATATAAAAACATTTAACTATTCTGAACTTAGATAGGAACGAATAAATATTTACAGTATTTTAGGAGAAAGGTTAGGAATACTTGTCTAAATTGGTGACCCTCTGATCTCTAACTATCTGCCATATCACTCAGTCCTGTTGCATCTGTATTTCCCTTGACACGCTACTTAACCTTTCTTATCATTTACCCTTTTTGGTTTATCTTTATTCTGAATCCACTCGTTTCATTACTACACGCTATCAGGCTTTACTTCTACAATTTCTGTCTGGCTTTGAATGCCTCGAACTATGTGCATCTATCATAAATAATACTATTCAATAACTGACAATATATATATAATTGTTTAGTCAATACATTTATTCTTATTATCTACCCGCCCGATAATAACAGATAAAGATCACATCTCAATCAGATAATGTTTAAAAGGTACACTGACTCATTATCCACATAACACGTACACATAGGGCATGTAATCATATAACACATAATCATGTAATTCATGTGGCACATAAGTTGAATCGATAAAAGATAGGTCTTAATACGTTTAGAATTGAAATCGGGTCAAAAAGAATATTTTATCGATCACTTATTGACTCGGAATGATCCATAAAACAAACGTCCTTTAGATACAAAGTAATTTAGGTCTCAAAAATATTTTTAATAGAAGCAAAATATTTTTCTGAGTCTAGAGGCGTTCGTTTCATATTAAACGGACGAACGGTTGATTTATTATGAATTTTTAAATATTTTTCGGAATTAAAATGGGTCTCCGAATCATTTCATAATTAAATAATAGGGTCTGAATACCCAAATATGTCTTAAAATAATTTTATAATTATTATCGAGTTTTGAAGATAATTTAAAATAATATTTTAAAGCTCGAAACTACTTTTCGGAATTTAAAAATAATAAAAATAATAATTAAATCTAATTATTAAATCAATTCTTAATTAATAATTAATTAAAATAATTAACCAATTAATAATTAAATTAATTTATTATTTAAATAATTAATTATCACTTAAAATTAATTAATTAAATAATTAGGATTTAATTTTGTATTTAAAATAATTTTAGAATTAGAGATATTGATTTTTAGAATTAGAATAGGATTTTTGAATAAATTTTTAAAATCAGATTTTGAAAAACAGGAATTAGAACAACTATACCAGAAAATGGATCGAAGGGCGGCCAGAACGGGGAGGGTGACCGGAGACGACGAAGAACACGCCGGAATCTGGAAAATTCTCCAGAAACCGGTGGGTTCCCGACGAACATCTGGAAAGCCCAAAACCCTGCCAAAACTCCATCGTTTACTCTCGATGAATCAAGATAGTCTAATGTAGTTATATGTTCAGGCTAGAGGAACATCTATCTTGTATTCACTTGTAAATTTCATTTGGAATCTGGAAAATGTTAAATATAATCCAGAACTTTTCTGCTATTTACTTTGCATTACTGTTTATATCTTTTTCTTATTTGTTAGTTGAGTTATCCTCTAGGTATTTGTTGTTATTGTCTAACAAGCAAATAGGGGGAGATTGAAAGGCATATGTCATAGCCTATTCGTTTATTCGAGTATTTAACTCAACTCAAATAAGAATGTAATAAGTAAATAGTGGATCTATCATCAGAGAGATCTCACAAAGTAACATCTGTCAAAGGATAAAGAAACATTGTTCATCTGCAGACTTGAAGATTCACTGGAAGAAGTTCAAGAATTTGATCATGCCTCCGTGATATAAATCAAGATCGTGGATTTAATCAAGTGACAGAGATCTCGTCAGGGTATCATTTATTACAAGGATTTAATCAGAGTATCAAAGTCAAGACATGAAGAAACGTCACGGAAGTTAGTCACTCATGAACCAGACAGTACATCGAGTGTCAGCATTGAAGTGGCGGAATTGATTCATAAGTCTCAGTGATTTTCAGAAGATTGTCAGAAGAATGGATGCTGTTCAGGGTTAGTATTAATTCTCTATTAATTAATTAAGTCATATAATTTAATTAAGAAAATAAATTATATCTGCAAAGATTAATTTATTGATTAATTGAATTAAATTGATTAATTAATTTAGAATTAATATTGAGGATTTACAAGATTTTAATTGGTTTAAAATCTGCTTAAATTCAAAACAAGACAATTCATTTGAACTAGTATGACAATCGGTATGACAATTGATAGTCATACCGAAAGTCATGCCAATACATTTAATTGTCTTATTAGAATTTCTGTTTAGATTAAAATCTGTTATTAATTCAGCAAGACAATTTATTTGAACTAATATGACAATCGGTATGACAATCAATAGTCATACCGAAAGTCTTGCTAGTTCATTTTGATTGTCTTGCTAGTTGTAAATATTGTCATACCGAAAGTCTTGCTGGCCAAAGAGATTGTCATGCCAGTACATTTTTCAGTTCGGTGTTTGATAAAAGCAGCAGAAGACTTTTATTGATCAACACTTACAGAATCCAATCAAACAGAAAATAGAACACACAAGAGAAAAAGGAGCAGAAAACAAAAGCATAACATTTTATTTTTCATCTGCTTTTCTTCAAGATTAAATTTCTAGATTGTAAAGTTAAATCCAATCAACTAGAAATATTTATCTTGTTCTTGTGTATCAATCTAGCGGATTAAAATCCCTAGAACTTAATCTCAAATCGCATTTAGCATTTGATCTTTTAATTACAAAAATAGAAAAAGTTTATGTCGAATTTATTCTAGATTTGTAATAATTGATTTGAGATTAATCCCTTGTAACCAATACCGTAGTTGTAACACCTTTCAAGTTTAATAAAAGTTTTATTTAACTTGAATTTTGTTTCACAATTTTATTCCGCATTTTATTCGATTTAACGGTATTTTTTGCATTCAACCCCCCCTTCTACAAACAAATTGGGACCTAACAATTGGTATCAGAGCCTTCTGATTAACGTACAAATCTAGATCCTAGACTTTTGTGTTTCTTTCACTTCTTGAATTTTTTATTCACTCAAAAAAATTCATAATGACTACACAAAAAGTTGGAACCGTTAAAATTCCACTTTTCGATAAAGAAAATTATGTTATGTGGAAGAAGAAGATGCTACTGTTTTTACAGGTTGCTAATCCCAAATATTTGCAAGTGTTGAAGAAGGGTCCAAAAATTCCTATGGTTATTGAACCAGAGGTAATAGAAAATGATGTGGTGATCACCAAAGCGAGAACTTATGTGAAGGATCATGAGGACTTCTCTCCTGCTGAAATAGAAGAAGCTTCCCTGGATGCTAGCCTTCAATTAATCTTAGTAGATTCCCTTAATCCCCTGATGAATAGACATGTGATGAATTGTAAAGATTCCAAACATATCTGGGAAACTATTGAGATTATTAATGAAGGCACAGAGGAAGTTAGGGAGAACAAACTAGAAATCCTAACCTCTGAGTATGAATACTTTAAATCCAATCCAGGGGAAGGAATCACTGAAGTGTTTGAGAGGTACAATGCATTGATCAACAACCTGAACATTAATGGTAAATACTATTCCATCAGGGAGGTCAACAAAAAGTTCCTTTTAACACTGCCAACTCATCTCGAACATAGAATCACTGCCATAAGAGAAGCAAGAGATCTGAGTGAGATTTCTTTGGAAAGGCTCTATAGTGTGTTAAAGACTTATGAGTTGGAGCAGATTCAGCAGAAGGAAGTTTACGGGAAAGGAAGAGTGGTCAGCACGTCTACTGCTCTAGTAGCTGATGAACAACAACAACAACCACAATATCAACAACAATCTCATCAGTCAGAAAGAATGGTACAGTCTTCCAAGGTTGAAGATAATGTGATAGTAGCAGAATTTGATTTTCCTACTACAAATCAATCAGGAGATGATTATTATTCCTTGGAAGAACTGGAGCAATTGGAGGATGAGTCAATGGCCCTGATTGTCAAGAGATTCTCAAATGTCAGATTCAAAAGGAATCCCAAGTTCAAGTACAAGTCCAACTACAACAGATTCCAGAAAGGTGGATCTTCATCCTCTAACACCAACAGTGGTGGGTATAAAACAGGGATGGTTGATCGAAGCACCATTCGATGCTTCAACTGTAATGAGTTGGGACACTTTGCCACAGAATGCAGGAAGCCAAAACAAGCTAGGAAGAACTCTTACGATTCTAATCAGAAGAGTAAATCTGAAAGGGCGTAACTGGCAAAGGGAAGAAGCTGGGATGATACTGACAGTGAAGATGAAGAAGTTGGGAATCTTGCTCTCATGGCTAGTAATGCAAGCACCTCATCGTCAAGAAAAGAGGGCATTAAACAGGTACAACCGGTAGTGTGGATTCTTGACAGCGGATCGTCAAGACATATGACCGGAGATAGAGCCCTGCTATCAAATGTGGTTGAGAAAGCTGGCCCAGTGGTTACCTTTGGAGATAACAGCAAAGGTTTAACGGAGGGATATGGCTGTTTGCTAGCTGGAAATGTTATCATTGAAAATGTATATGTTGTGCAAGGACTTGAACACAATCTGCTTAGCATTAGTCAGTTCTGTGACAACGGCTACAATGTTTTATTCGACAAGCTGAAGTGTCAGATTCTGCACAAGAAAAGTGAAAAACCCTCCTTAATGGGAATCCGGAAAGGAAATCTGTTCGTAGCTGACATGAACTCTGGAAGCAATCTTGAAGTCAATTGTTTCTATGCAAAGGCATCGTCAGATGAGAGTTGGCTATGGCACAAGAGACTTTCTCATCTCAATTTCAAAACAATGAATTCTCTTGTCAAAAGAGAATTGGTAAGAGGTCTGCCTCAGCTGGAATTCTCTCCAGAAGGACTATGTGAGGCTTGCCAGAAAGGTAAGTCAAAGAAAGCAAGTCACAAAGGCACTGACACATCTTCCATAACTGGTGTTCTGCAATTATTGCACATGGATTTATTTGGTCCAGTTAATATCCTTTCTATGTCAAAGAAGTGTTACTGTCTTGTGATAGTTGATGACTATTCCAAGTATACGTGGGTTTTATTTCTTCACTCTAAGGATGAAACACCACAAGTTGTGATTGATCATATCAAGATGATTGAGTTAGATTATAACGTCCCTGTTAGAGCAATAAGGTCAAATAATGGGACAGAATTCAAGAATGCACTTCTCAATGGATTCTGTACAGACAAAGGGATTACCAGACAATTTTCAGCTCCTAGAACCCCTCAGCAAAATGGAGTGGTAGAAAGGAAGAATCGTACATTGATTGAAGCTGCAAGAACGATGTTAAGTGAATCAGGTCTTCCAATGTACTTTTGGGCTGAAGCTGTCAATACTGCATGTTATACTCAGAATCGAACTCTAATCAACAAAGACTTCATGAAAACTCCTTATGAGATTTTGAATGAACAGAAACCTTTTATCAAATACTTTCATGTATTTGGTGCCAGATGTTTCGTGCTCAAGGATGGAGATGATCGTCGTGGTAAGTTCGAGGCAAAGGCATATGAGGGTATTTTTGTTGGATATGGAAGAAGATCATATAGAGTGTATATCATTGATCAACACAAAGTAACTGAAAGTGTCAATGTTACATTTGATGACACTAAACTCCCTAGTATCCAAACTGAAGATCCTTCTGAGAAACTGAAGTTTGATGATACGTCAGATTCAGAATCAGAACATGGTCAAGAACCTGAGGTTGTTGCTGGTGAAGAACCTGTTAATCATGATGATACTCAAGGTAATAGTGATGGAAACTTTGGCAACAATGAAGATACCACTGCTACTGACGGAGAATCTTCAAGTCAACATGGCAACAACTCAGGGGGAGATGCTGAAGGATCATCTAGTAGGACACAACATCACAATGAATTTCAAGGCGAATCATCAAGATCAAATCTTCCAAGACAGACTGTCTGGAATAAAGCTCACCCTTTTGAGTTGATTATTGGTGATCCAGATGTTGGAGTCAGAACTAGACGTGCTACTCAAAATGAGTGTCTGTTCTCAGGATTTCTTTCTGAGATGGAACCTAAGAAGATTGAAGAAGCACTAACTGATCCAGATTGGGTGATTGCTATGAAAGATGAGCTCAATCAGTTTGAAAGTCAACAAGTCTGGAAACTAGTACCTAGACCTACACACAAGAAAGCTATTGGTACTAGGTGGGTATTCAGGAATAAACTAGATGAAGATGGTGTGGTTACGAGAAACAAGGCAAGACTGGTAGCAAAAGGGTATTCTCAAGCTGAAGGCATTGATTATGATGAAACCTATGCTCCAGTGGCTAGACTTGAGGCCATCAGGATATTTCTGGCATTCGCAGCATTCTCAAACTTTAAAGTTTATCAAATGGATGTCAAGAGCGCCTTTCTGAATGGAAAGCTGGATGAAGAGGTATATGTAGAGCAACCTCCTGGTTTTGAAGATCCAGATCATTTGGATTTTGTCTTCTTTCTTTTCAAGGCTATTTATGGGCTAAAACAGTCTCCAAGAAAATGGTATGACACACTCTCTGAATTTCTTATTGAAAATAGCTTTATTAGAGGTGTCATAGACAAAACTCTCATTTCTAAAAAACATAAGAATGATACTATATTAGTCCAAGTCTATGTGGATGATATAATATTTGGGTCTACTAATGATAATCTCTGTAAGAGATTTGCTAAGTTAATGCACAACAAGTTTGAAATGAGCATGATGGGAGAGCTAAAGTTCTTTCTTGGATTACAAGTAAATCAAAGGTTAGATGGAACATTTATTTGTCAATCCAAGTATCTCAAGGAACTCCTCAAAAAGTACAATCTAGAGGATTCTGCATCAGCAAGGACTCCATCAACTACAGCTGTCAAGCTTGGACCATGTGAAAACTCCATTAAGGTAGATGTCACAAGCTACAGAGGTATGATTGGCTCGTTACTCTATCTTACTGCAAGTAGACCAGATATTATGTATGCTACATGTTTATGTGCAAGGTTCCAAGCGAATCCTAGAGATATTCATCTCGTTGCTGTTAAACGAATCTTAAGATATCTTAAGGGAACACCAAATCTAGGTATTTGGTACCCTAAAGAATCTGGTTTTAACCTTGTCGGATATACAGATTCAGATTATGCAGGAAGTGTTGTTGATAGGAAAAGCACCTCAGGGAGTTGTCAATTCCTAGGTAGCAGACTAGTCTCATGGTACAGCAAGAAACAACAAACAGTTTCCAACTCAACGGCCGAGGCTGAATATATTGCTGCTGGAAGCTGCTGTGCTCAGATCTTGTGGATTAGGAACCAACTACGAGACTATGGCTCTGTATTGAACAAAATTCCTATTTTATGTGACAATACAAGTGCAATAGCCATCACCAACAACCCTGTGCAGCACTCGAGGACAAAGCACATTGACATCAGGTATCATTTTATTAGAGAGCACGTCATGAATGGTACTGTTGAACTTTTTTTTGTTCCAACAGAAGAACAAATAGCAGATATTTTCACTAAACCACTTGACGAATCCACATTTACCAGATTAGTTGGTAAATTGGGCATGTTGAATAGTTTTAGTGATTAATTTAGTTAATATCTGGGATCTGTTCTTGAATGAATTTACAAATGAATTTTTCATAAATGAAAAAAAAAATTCATTTGCAAATTTATTTTATCATTTTATTATATTTCTTGCTTATTTCTATGTAATTTCTATTATCTTATCTTATTTATTTACTCAACTTGTTAATTTTAATATCTCAAAATATTTTATTTTCTCTAAAAATATTTTTCTATGAATTTAATTTGTTAAAATTCAAAAAAAAAATCTATTTTTGGACTGAAAATATTATTATCTCTGAAATATTTTAATTATTTTAATTCTGTAAATATTATAGGTCTGTATTTCAGTTTTACCATTTTGTAATATAATTTCAGTACATATATAGAAGTCTGTACATTTTGACTGTATTTCTACTGAAATGACAATCGGCAAGACAATTGAAATTGTCTTGCTGAAAGTCATTTCAGTATATATTTGTCATATTAGTGTTTTTCAGTATAGTTTATACTGGCAAGACAATCGGTATGACTATCAATTGTCTTGCCAGTTATAAACATTATATATATATATATTATTTTATTTTATACTGGTATGACAATCGGTATGACTATCAGATTGTCATACCAGTTATATATTATTATTTGTTTTGTTTTTTTTTGTTTGTTTTTTCTTCAAAATTGCCTTGTATGACTATCGGTATGACAATCGGTAAGACTATCCCTAATTGTCATACCAATTGTCTACTTAATGCTTTTTCCTGTTCTGTTTTCTCATTCCATTCAGTTTCTTTTTCTTCAAAATTTCAACAGTCTTAAAATTCTCTCTCTCTCAACAGTCTTCTATTTTTCTCTCTTATCTCTCTCTCTCTCTAGTCGATCAAAATCAAACCCATCTCCATTGTCTTCACTGCTCGAGTTTTTACTCAGCATACAAAAACTTCACTTCTGTTATATACATACACGTATATACATACAGAAGTGCTGTCGATTTTTTGTTAAAAAAAAATCAGTTTGTGTTTGTTTGATTTTGGTTATTTTTATTTTAATTTCTGATTTGTGTCTTTTGACTTGTTTAATCTGGGTTTGTGAGTTAAGGATTTTAAACGAGATACATTCCTGTCTAAATTTTTTGATTATAATTAATTTAATTCAAATTATTGAATTAATTTAATTAATTCAAATTTTCTTAATATTATTCTTAAAATTCTGAAAGTGTGTGTCTTATTATTATTTTAAATGGCTCTCAATTTCCAAATTATCGCGCATAATCAGGTTGGTTATTTTAATCCGGAAAAATGTGATGTTGAAAAATTTAAGCCTTGGATTAGATTTTTAAATGACCATTCGATTGTTAGCTCTGCTATAAAATCAAATATGATTTTAAATGTCGATCTTCTTAGACTGATTTGCACAACATCTACTGTGGCCGATGATTCAAAATCTTTTTCATTCACCGTGGCAAACACACAGTATGTAGCTGATAATTCAGTCATTAATCAGGCATTAAATTTTCCATTGGACAATTTCTGTAATTTACCCTCTGAAAATGATATCACAAACTTTTTCCATGCTATTCACTATCAGGGGGTGATCAATTTAACCAAACTTTCAAAATCCAATTTGGTGTCTGAATGGGATATTTTCTTCGATACACTTTCCAAAGTGTTTGCCAACTGCACAAAATCCAATTTTCATAACATCACTTCCACTCTGCAGTATATTGGTCTTGCGGTTGTTTTCAATCAAAGGATCAATTTTGGCAAACTACTTTTTCCCATTCTCTTGAGACGTCTAACTTCTGCTTTACGTGATCATTCTACAAATCGTAGGGTACATTTTACTATGCTCGTTTTCTCATGCTTATAGCAGATCATCTTCTCACACCTGAACACAAAGCCCTTTTTGCTAACTCTGCAGTAACCAAACCCCCTCCAGTTAGCAAAAAGATTTACACTCGCCAAGACACAACCTTCAAATTCATGCAAGTTCCAGTACTTGTATCTGCTTTCATGGCCACTTATATTCCTTTACCTATTTTCAATCTTCCCGGTCATGAACAGCAACCTCAACCTCCAGTGGTTCAAGCCACCCAGGCTCCTCCAACATCAAATGTTCTTCCATTACAGGTAGTAATTCCTCACTCTCACTCCCTTCCTACTTCTGTTGAAAGACCCCCAGTGGTTGATAGGGCTAACCATGAAGTTGTAGAACCACAGCTTCAATCCCAGGTCATAGAGGCAAACACAGAGTCACATTCTATCTCAACCTCTCCCCCACTGTCTAAAATGTTACCCAGAAGATTACTAGGAAGTAGTGCATTGTTAAATATGAGTGAACCCTCAGCTCTGCCTCCTCCTAAGAAAAGAAGAACATATACTGAGGCATCTGAAAGCCCATCCTTGTCCTCCCAACAGGACATGGACTTTGAAATGGCCAATGAACAGTTACTAGAGGCATTCTCTCAACAGGATGCATCTATTGAAATTCGCCATAGGGCCATGGCATCTTGTACTAAGTCAAGCACAATTCCATTACTCACAATGGAACCATACACTTCCCCAGATCATACTCAGGACACAGAACGAGGAGTGCACGTAGAGTCGGTTACAGTGCCTGCCATAGTTACGGCAGAAGAGCAGTCACATGCTTCAGAGGGAAAATCTGACTCTCCGCCATCTTTAATAGAGTCATTTTCTCCCCTCCCAGATCCAACACCTCTGGCTCCCTTATGGGATTCTCCACTCGCAGATTTATCTGGAGAAAGTGGAGGGCAACTCGGTCAATCTATCCCTGAAGAAATTCAGACATCTATTTCAAAAGATTTGATGGTATTGACTGAGGATCGGGACTCGTGAATTCCCATTGCACCACCACTGACCTCTCTTGAAGAGGCTAGGGTGATTTTAACTGCAGGTACAGAAGAACAGCAACAGGAAGACTCCTCACGAGCAATTATATTGAGAGAAACACAAGCACGTGAGGTGAGTGAACCAAACACGAGTGAAATTCAGGTGAGAGCACACACAGACACAGATACTCAAAACCTGTTAGCTCAAATTGCTGCTCTAAAAGAAGAACTTGCTAAAAGCCAAGCTGAAGCTCAAGCATTCAAAGCACAAGTGGTTAAACGGTCTTCTTCTTCCACCTCTGTCAACAATCAGCTGGCAATCATCAGGAATGACATCTCAGATCTCAAGACCACTGTAATACCAAAGCTCAATTCCATTCAGGACACTCCAACTTTATCAGCTGATAAGCTGATGACATATCCAACTTCTGCTCTCTACATACAAGAATGACTTCTCTTGAAGACCTCGTTGAGATGAATCATTCACTGGACTCCTCAAGATTTCTAAAGATAGAGACGGGCATGGAACATCTCAATGAAGGGATGAAGCACCTATATTTCATGATCAAGAATTCTCATTGCCCTAATGAAGAACAAAGAGTTTATTTTGAAGGACCGTCTGGTGGAGGATCAGGCTCTGGAGGTGATGGAGGTTCCAAAGTAAGGTCAGAAGAGGATCCCTCAACTAAGGGGGAGAAGAAAGGGAGTAGTGCCAAAGGGAAGGAAAAAGATACCTCTGCTGGAGACAAAGGAAAGGCTGATGATGTCTACTACAGTGGAGAACAGGATGACTTTGATATTTTTGACATTCCCACTGAACCAGTTCAGGAAGATAAAGATGGTTTATTTGAAGCTGAAGAGGAAAGTGATTTTGGAGAATGGGAAGAAGAAGCTCAAGTGGATCCTCTGTTTGAGAAAGAATTTCAGAAGGAGCAGTCAGAGATGAAAAGAAAAGAAGCTGAACTCAAGAAGGTCTCTCAGATCATTGACATGAGGAAAGACATTCAAAGAACAGAAACTCTTCAAAAGCAACGTCTTCATGACATTAAGGCTCAAGAAAGAAGAAGAGATGTCAGACTGAAGATTGGTGAAAAATGGGATGAAGCTAGGAGAGTACTTGATATGCCTCAGCTGAGCACTAACAATGATAGGCAGTTCCTACATCTTCTTGACAAGCTGGAAATCTCAAATCCTAACAATGACATGTACATGAATGCTATCAAGACTGAAGTCTCAAGGATCACAGCTGCTTTTGATAGATCCCTAAATGAGATGAGCATTTTTGTATATTGTCAGAGTGAAGGATCTTTCAAGGTGTCACTTCATCTGTTCGAGAATCGTTCTTTGTCAGAGAGTTGGGTTCTTCTCAACAAGGTAAAAAGAAGCTCAGAATTGAATGAAGTTCTTCGAGAAAGGCTTAAAGAGTTTGCCAGCAGGGCTAGTCCTCAAGTGGTCAACAATCCTCATCAGGTGAGATTCTTTAAGTCTGATTGTCTTCAAATCTGTCAGCTAGATGTACAATCTCTTAAAGACTACTCAGCTAAGCATCTGGTCTGGATGGAACATCATTTAAGAACTGCTGGATATTCATCCATGTTGAAGACTCAAGCTGCTGATTTGATTCAAGCTTATTATGAAAAGAATATTAAAAGGTACAATCAGATCAAGAATAAGCTGAAGTCAGTTGGAGTTCAACCAGTCAGACCAGCAAGCTTCACTTCAGAAAAGGATCGTGTCTTTGACAAGGAATTGCTTCAAGATTTAGAAGAAGGTGAAGTCAGAAGAGAAGACAACTGAAGTCAATTAGCTCAAAACTCAATGTAATATGATTAGAGCTTTATGAATCAAGATAGTCTAATGTAGTTATATGTTCAGGCTAGAGGAACATCTATCTTGTATTCACTTGTAAATTTCATTTGGAATCTGGAAAATGTTAAATATAATCCAGAACTTTTCTGCTATTTACTTTGCATTACTGTTTATATCTTTTTCTTATTTGTTAGTTGAGTTATCCTCTAGGTATTTGTTGTTATTGTCTAACAAGCAAATAGGGGGAGATTGAAAGGCATATGTCATAGCCTATTCGTTTATTCGAGTATTTAACTCAACTCAAATAAGAATGTAATAAGTAAATAGTGGATCTATCATCAGAGAGATCTCACAAAGTAACATCTGTCAAAGGATAAAGAAACATTGTTCATCTGCAGACTTGAAGATTCACTGGAAGAAGTTCAAGAATTTGATCATGCCTCAGTGATATAAATCAAGATCGTGGATTTAATCAAGTGACAGAGATCTCGTCAGGGTATCATTTATTACAAGGATTTAATCAGAGTATCAAAGTCAAGACATGAAGAAACGTCACGGAAGTTAGTCACTCATGAACCAGACAGTACATCGAGTATCAGCATTGAAGTGGCGGAATTGATTCATAAGTCTCAGTGATTTTCAGAAGATTGTCAGAAGAATGAATGCTGCTCAAGGTTAGTATTAATTCTCTATTAATTAATTAAGTCATATAATTTAATTAAGAAAATAAATTATATCTGCAAAGATTAATTTATTGATTAATTGAATTAAATTGATTAATTAATTTAGAATTAATATTGAGGATTTACACGATTTTAATTGGTTTAAAATCTGCTTAAATTCAAAACAAGACAATTCATTTGAACTAGTATGACAATCGGTATGACAATTGATAGTCATACTGAAAGTCATGCCAATACATTTAATTGTCTTATTAGAATTTCTGTTTAGATTAAAATCTGTTATTAATTCAGCAAGACAATTTATTTGAACTAATATGACAATCGGTATGACAATCAATAGTCATACCGAAAGTCTTGCTAGTTCATTTTGATTGTCTTGCTAGTTGTAAATATTGTCATACCGAAAGTCTTGCTGGCCAAAGAGATTGTCATGCCAGTACATTTTTCAGTTCGGTGATTGATAAAAGCAGCAGAAGACTTTTATTGATCAACACTTACAGAATCCAATCAAACAGAAAATAGAACACACAAGAGAAAAAGGAGCAGAAAACAAAAGCATAACATTTTATTTTTCATCTGCTTTTCTTCAAGATTAAATTTCTAGATTGTAAAGTTAAATCCAATCAACTAGAAATATTTATCTTGTTCTTGTGTATCAATCTAGCGGATTAAAATCCCTAGAACTTAATCTCAAATCGCATTTAGCATTTGATCTTTTAATTACAAAAATAGAAAAAGTTCATGTCAAATTTATTCTAGATTTGTAATAATTGATTTGAGATTAATCCCTTGTAACCGATACCGTAGTTGTAACACCTTTCAAGTTTAATAAAAGTTTTATTTAACTTGAATTTTGTTTCACAATTTTATTCCGCTTTTTATTCGATTTAACGGTATTGTTTGCATTCAACCCCCCCTTCTACAAACAAATTGGAACCTAACAGATATCGAAGCTTGAGGGTATACCAATCTATTCATATCATTACAATCATCTAACAATCATCATATTAGTCGGAAAATCAAAGATAAAATTGTCTAAAAACTAAAACTCGACTTAGTACTTCCAGGGGTTATAATCATCAAGTATATACATCAATCGACTCTAAATTCAATCATAAAGCTCATCCAAGCTTCAAAATCACCAAACGATTCATAGATTAAAAACCCCCAATTCGGGTCAAGAACCCTAGAATCGAATTTTGAAAATTACCAATCATTTAAATGATTTGATGGTTGAAATAGGTAGAACAGATCAAGGGCTTCACAACGGTTACAAATACTTGTGATTTGGAGTTCAATATCACCTTCAAATTTGACTTTGAGTTACAGAATTCTTCAAGAACACCAAGAACAGCTTTTTAGAGGATTTTCAGAAAATAAACCCTCAATTTCTATACGTTATTGAACTCCAAATTTGAAGTATAATATACCAAATTAACCAGAAAAATATTATCTACACGATGGAATCATCAAATCATATCAACAACATCAACAACAAATTTTCATAATTTAATCCTAAAAAATTTGATATAAAATAATTAACTCATAAAAAATACCTTGATTTCTGGGCAAAACAAATGGCTGATTCAGAAAGAAGATTTCGAGAGCTTCGTTTTGATATATTACACGCCTGAATCGGAGTTCGATAACGCTTTCGTTCGTGCGTTTGATTTTCAAGAACGTATCGTTTTCAGGGTCTTTCTCTGTAATTACAATATTTTTACTGGTTGTAAATGAATAAATGAATAAAATGAAATGAGAAATATGCTATTTATATTTACGGAATATTGGCTCGTTCTGGATCATTTTGGATCGATAAATTAGTTGCTTAGCCGCTAAGTAACTGCAAAAACGATCCGATTTGATGCCCGTATTGGATAATTATCCAAACCGGGCTTTTTATAAAATACTTTATACGAAAATAATATAATAATATCTCGTCTTTCGAGAATACGGGTTTTGTTGATTTACCGAAATGATTATCGTATCAAAAATCTTGCGCCGGGCTGCGCTCGGGTCAAACCGTAATCCGGATCGAAAAAGTCAAAACACGAAAAATGTCCGGAATTACCAGATTAGGTTAGGGAGGAGTTTTCGGAAAAGTTTCGGGTTGTAAAAACGTAAAAACGGTTGAAGTCGGACGATTCCCGGCTTTATAAGATAACTTTGTAATTATTCAGAAAATAATTAATAATTCATAAATCATTATAAAATCATATAACACTCCAAAAATTACTAGAAAAAAATCTTAATTATCTATATTTTATTATGGACATATTAAAATTAATATACTCACATTTAATTATATACAAACATCCAAATATTATTATCAATCATCAGATAATTCACCCAAAATTCATATAATATTCACATAATAATCATATATTGATACAAATAATTACACAATATTTCCCGGATGTTACATCCTTCCCCCCTTAAAAGGATTCTGTCCTCAGAATCACACTAAGGAATAGTACTGATACTTTTCAAGTATATCACTTTCATTTTCTCAGGTGAACCTCTCAACCTTATAATTTTTCATAACTTTAATGTATAATATCAATCTTTCCTTAATAGCCTCTCGCTAACAACATATTCTATTTGTTTCTTGTATAACTCAATTCAAATCCCCATCTTCTATATATAAAATAGAACCAACTTACCTTTTCTGGATATACACATATAAATGCCCTATGAATTCGCTATACAGGTAGCGGTGAAGTCAACTCACTTCCATTTATCCTGCCTATTTTACTATCTAGAAGGGACCAGCACAACACATCTTAATTCTCTTTTTCTTTCTAATTCTAGTAACTCGTGCTTATGAGCGTTTTCAACTGTTACTCGGTGTTGAAACTCGTCCCCATATGTTTCTTCATTCAAATAACCTAATTTGTAATCGCTTCCCATCGCATTGGAGGCTCTTTAACCGTTCCTGTAATCTTCTTCTTCATTTGTAAATGATGCACTGAGACCAGGGCGTATTTGCTTTCTGACGTTGACTATGATATTTTCCCAGTATCTTTCCTATAATTCCTCGGGTATCAAATCTTTCAATTACTCACGTAACCTGAATAAACCTTCATTTATACGTAGGGAGCTAAATTACCCTTCTTAGTCATATATATTTGAACATCTTATGAACTCATTATGCCTGTAACAACAGGGTCAATCCATTCATAATCGTTCTATCTAGCTCATTGTCTCGATGGACCAACTTAATTTATACTCATCTGCTTCTCTTTCTAATTTTAATAATTTGTGTTTATGCACCTTCCATTTTTCCTGACTGTTCTACTTTACTTCTCGCATCTCCTTCTATTTAGTTAGTCTGGCCTATAATCATTTTCAATCATATTCAAGAACCTTTAGCTGGTCTCTTGTACTTTCCATCCGCGTGCGCCCGATGTACTGAGCTCATGGCATCTGATGCTTCAAAATATTCTAAATCTATTCAAAACTACAACAAAATTAAAAGAAAATCTCGACAATCGCATTTGATTCACCACTTTGTAGTATTTTTTAATTTCTTTTCAATCACTAACAATTATATTCATTGAGCGAAATCTTTAGATATCAATACCAATTTTGTTCAAAACCAAACTCTTGGTACTAATACCAATTTTGTTGTCATATCAAATTAGATATCAATATGAACTTTGATGCTAACAACATTCCATACTGAAGTCAACATCAATCATCTATAGTAATACCACATTTGATATCTAACAACAAAGTAAGTATCAGTATAGATCAAAACCTGTTCTCAATTTCTAACTTTTCCAATTCCTTTGTCCACTCCCTAGCAATCTTAGTGATATTCACTCTTTCTTTTCTACTCAGGACATCTGTCTCTGAATGGATCTTGCTTGGTTGGTAATTAACCATACTTCCGTAGCTCATAATTAATTATAACCAGAGTTCATACCTTTGTAGCTTAGAACGCAGTTGCTAATCTTTTACCCTTCACATGCATATCTCCAGGTGTTCAACTTGGTCTTCCTTTATTTTTGAATGGGCTAGGATGTTATTAATAAATACAATCACACTATCCAATTACTCCTTATACACTACGTTCATTTAATCTTCAGACTTATAATTTCTGATAACCGATGCGTGACTTCATACCTCCCTTCTCTTTTCTCCATGATCACTTTTGTGTATAGCGCGAAGTACCCTTTATTTCATTATTCTTACATTCCACATTTCTGAAGTTTTCCTTCACTCAATGTCTCATTTCTACTGGGTTATACGATACAGGGCTTTTGACACCATCTCGACTCGTACAGTAACTGATGAAAATTCTTACCTCATTTCCCGAGGTAATCTTGGTAAATTATTCATTAGAATCTTTGGGACTTCACTTTAATTATGGAGAATTTCGATATGAACATTGTATCGTTCTTCTCTAATAGTTTTCCACGAATACTGTTGTTTAATCTTCCCTGCTTATGCGCATTCTTTGAATGAAATTTGTAGCTTCAATTATCGGCGTTTCAATTCATTCTCCTGCCAGTTCTGACACAGCTGACGTTCACAACTTGCTTATATCCCGAACTATTTTATAACATTTCTTTATCATCCTTTTGATTCAACTTCCTTTCTTATATAGTTCTTCATTTTCATTACTTATTAACTCTTTTAACATAAGGAATGTCCATTTCTTGATAATATTAATATGTGCATTATTAGCTAAGCCATTTACGAAGTTAATAGAAGGCTTTTATTTATAATATTTAAGTTCTTATTGACAAAATTATCAAAATCCATCGATAGTCATTTTCTTAGCCTCACTTAAATCATTATTTGATCGCATATTTGGCTTTTTCCCAATTGATCAAAATTTCTTTTTCCTGAGTTCCCATGCGGACTTCGTTAGTCTTCGTCTTACATCAGATACTTGGATTCGCGAGCTTTTGAAAACTTTTATTCAATCTCCATTTGTTATGGGTATACTTTCAAGTCCTTCATGGAATGCTATTATAGATGATAGAATCACTTTGCTTTATCTTGAACCTTCAGTTCTTGAAAAATTCTTCTTACTAGCATGTACCAATTACTTTATGTTCCTCTTATTTATCAAAAAAGGCGTATTCATCTAGATAAAATCTCACACATGTCTACAGTAACATCATGCTATTTCTACTAAACTTTTGATTTCTGCCAATGCCATCACTTCCTTCAACTTGCTAACCGCTTTGATTTCGACTCTGAAAATCATGCTAAAGCTTGACTCAATCTAATTGGAATCGATCTCCATTTAGCTAACCATTAGTTAGTAAAGTTGATCAATTAACTTTTTTAACTGATTACTTAAACCAGTGCTGACTAGCTAACTGAAATCAAAGACCAATTATATAAAGTCGGTTTGGGCATAATAACTTTCTCAAGAACCGAGATCGCAGTTATTTGGAATATTGATGAGAACGACAATATACTATTTTTATCCTTAAATTTAGGGTAATTTATGAAAATTTGGGCAGCACTTCCCCTATGTCATCGATTACCAGTCGGACTCAAACCGACACCATCAATCAATCAAAGCGTCCACATTCATACCTATCCACTTCCATCAACCAAATTCATCAATTCAACGTATCAGAATACACCACGTTGATCATCTGATGTACTATTAATATAACTTATGTCTTTTAATTGGAATAGGGTCTTAAACCAACAATGATTAATATAACCATACCTTTTTCAGTTCTTTCAGAATATTACAGAATTTCATTAGCGAACTTTAAAATTTATCTTGTTGTTTCCAAAAATTTTATTTCGCAAGTCTCTTAACTTATCCCTTACCATTAATAATTAGGTATAGTTACTTTTAAAAAAATTATGCCGCATCCTTCAAGGAATTACACCAATCCTCCTTCTTTGACGATACACACTCAATTTCATTAGTGAGTTTGTTGATCTTTTAATAACCACGAAGGGTATTAATTATTATCATCACCATCGAGTGAAAATTCCATCGCCAGTTTATTATTTCTTAAAAGGTCTTGCAGTCGAATCACCATTACTTTATCTCCACTTATGTTCCCGTATCGAACTTTCGTGACCGACCCGGTTATGGGTATTAAATTTACCATAACTTATTTTGCTCAAGGTAGAGAACTTCACCATTTCTCAAAGTTTGTTTACAATTAAGATTTCTTTAATCTTGAATCTTCACGACAAATATCTTTCCGCGACGAAGGTATACTTCACGTATTAATTTTCTGTCTGATTCAGTGTTCAGAATTCCCTTGATCTCCGCTTGTTATCCCGACACTCGTTCTCTTTGCATACAGCCTTACTTCTTTATTTTATAACTAATTTATTTGTTACGATTCGCTAACCACTCATTTCACATCGAATCCTTTGAGTTAAAGTGTGTCATGTTAACGCAATCTATCGTACTGGTGAGATCCTCGTAGCACGGAAAACTTTCTAACTTGATGTCTTCGCCCCGTCCATGTTATCGATAAATTCCTTCTTCCTTACCCGCAGATGTCCACCATTTATCAGTTTGCAGTCGTATCTATGTTTGTTGTATGATTCCACATTCCACACTATTTCATTTCATTTGAAATCGTCAGAAAACAGACTCTACACAAGAGGAGAGTTTGCGAATATGACTTTGATTGAAGACTGAATAAGGAATAACAATGCCACAAATGATTGGGAGAATTTGTAATTCAGTAAATTGAAGGAAGAAGAATGAGTAAAGATTTAGATGTGAATGAGACAACCATATTCGTACTCAAGATGGCCAGTCTTTCATACTATATGGCATACAACACATGATTAGGTGACGTCCCACCCGACACTTCATCATTTTGACAAAGCGTCATACCACAACACTATTTGTCTCAATCAGGAATCAGTGATTTGAGAAGAGAAACAATTCAGAAGGAATACAATAAATTTTCTTTCGTCTTCGCCTCATATGATTTATCCACAGAAGAAACTCATATGTATTCAAGAATCAAGAAGAACGTATGCTATCGTATTAAGAAGAGGAATTTCGATGTTGATCACCTTCCACGCTTCACCTACGTATGCCTTTAGAACCCAGTCGAATGAGAGATTCACAATTTAGGTCACATTATCACTTTAAAATGTCGTCTGTAAATGCCTCCACTTTAAATGCTTTAATGATTTGATCGTAATCGCGTTCCTACGAAATTTATAATTATTACTTTTGATTTCTTTTATGCCACGTAGGGTAACAGTATATCCCGCAACGTCCCAACTCCGTCGATAGGAATACTATTTTTCTCCAATTATCTAGAAGATTCTTCCATTTCCTTCAGTCATCCGTTGTCCGTTCAAATTACGAATCTCGTTAAATTTTAATAATTTCATGAATTGGGTAAATATATTTTAACAAGTTCATTCAATTGTTGGTATTATTTAAACAAAGATTACTTTCGTTCTTCACGAAATTTTTTAAACTTTCTCCCTGCTGGGGGGGTCTACTTAGTCCTCCAGATTAACAATACTAAGTCTATATCCATTCTTCTTTTTAGGTCATTTTCTGTTTATAATAACAAGAACTTTAATAATAATTCGACAACCAAATTGTAAAACTCACTTCATGCAAAAATCTTTTGAAAGTTGATTAAGAAAATCTTCTCCGAAATCTCATTTTAAAATTTTGAAAATCAAATATTTGGTCGTCATTACTATATAAATTACTTGCTATTCTCTTGATCTGCTAATAAAATTTCTAATTAAAGGAATGCCCATATAAGGGTTTCTCTATTTTGGTACATCTTCTACTTTTCCATGGATTCTGCTCGCACTTCTTAGTCGACGAAGTTCCATTTACTATTGTATATCATTTTATTCGCAATCCTACCGCAACACTGACATTTAGTACTGTCTTTGACATTCTTGTTGTCGTCCTTGACGTTATGCTTGCAACCACGCATGCGACTCGACGTTCGGTCTATAGATAGGGCCGTATCTTCTTGCTAGTCTTACCTATACCTAATAAGGTAGATATCATTCCTTGCACAGCTCCCGATAAGTGATAGGAATCTTCTCGTAACGGTAGTGCCTTCGAAACGTGCAACATTGGTTCTTCATCAGCTTCCATCAACTCATTGCCTCCAGCGTGAAGCTCGTCCTACTACCTAATTCTAAGTTAAATCGTACCCAAAACTCACCTAGCCTCTCTTACACGAAGTTCTCAAAAGACTCAATCGCATTTTCTTCAAAACCGCATGAAACGTAGGGTAGCATATCCAGCCTCCATCAATCTATCAAATCCTCATTACTGTAGGATCTGAGAACTCAATGTACCTATAGCGTTATAATATTCGCCTTACCTTTTCCCCAACAATCTTTGGTTACCAATTCCGTATCGGGCCTGCTAATCCTCATTCGCACTCAATTCGAACTTAAAATAAGTATGCCTAGGATCTTTCCAATCTCATATAACCTATCACTCCTATCTTACCCTCACCTATTCTTATTTCAGTGACCAATAACCTGTAGCTCTGATACCAACTGTAACACCCCCAAATCCGGGTCAGGATTGGGTGTCACCACTCAGCTTTAAATAATAAAAACCTGTATATTAAAATAAATATACAGATTACCCCTCATTATTCAGGATCGCTTACAGGTTATAGTATGAAACACGAATCTAACCTTCTAAAATTTACATTGTCCAAATACAATCTCATTACCTCATTACTAATTTTCCTTGTTTTGGTCACTCTGACACCTCCAAATTTCTTCAGCTGGAATCTCACCACTTTTGTTGTCTATTAAAAACTATTCACTTTGCCCTCATTTGATACTGAAAGAAATAAGATTTCACAAAGCAAGAGTGAGCCAAAAATGCCCAGCAAGTGTCATAAATGGTTTCCAGGTATCAAATCTGAAAAACTCTTGGAAACGATTGTTGAATGATTTTAAAAACGTCTTTACATATTTAAATAGTTGAGCGAACAAAACATCGGCCCACGTTGGCCTTTAATCATAAATCACATTTTTCTGTAAAAGAGCAGTGATCGTTTCAATATTTCATCCTTTTGTAAAATCTTTGTTTGATTTGTAATTATGAACTATTCGGGAAGGAATGCCGCTAATGGCGATAAACAATAAATTAGACTGGACACTAGAAACCAACATATGCACTATAACCTGCTGATCAGTCAGGAGATAGTGCGGATCTATACCCAACTGCATAGACTCAACCAACATATGGGGTACCCAGGCAACTATGGCCTAAGGGTCCGGTCCATCCCCGACCCATAGGAACCAGCTCATCACTAGTCTTCATAATAACCGTCCAGCTTGTAGAGTATTTTAATATCAAATCATTTTGATTTCAAAACATCCCAAATCAGGGTTCGCAAATAACCCGAACGAATGGGTACTTGCTCAAGATCAATCGATAATCAAGGAACAAGATCAAAAAGGCACTTGCATAAATAAGAGTAATTGCAGCGAAATATAAAAACATTTAACTATTCTGAACTTAGAATATGAACGAATAAATATTTGCAGTATTTTAGGAGAAAGGTTAGGAATACATGCCTTAATTGGTGACCCTCTGATCTCTAACTATCTACCATATCACTCAGTCCTGTTGCATCTGTATTTCCCTTGACAGGCTACTTGACCTTTCTTATCATTTACCCTTTTTGGTTTATCCTTATTCTGAATCCACATGTTTCATTACTACACGCTATCAGACTTTACTTCTACAATTTCTGTCTGGCTTTGAATGCCTCGAACTATGTGCATCTATGATAAATAATAATATTCAATGAACTGACAATATATTTAATTGTTTAGTCTATACATTTTATTATCTACCCGCCCGATAATAACAGATAAAGATCACATCTCAATTAGATAATGTTTAAAAGGCACGCTGACTCATTATCCACATAACACGTACACATAGGGCATGTAATCATATAACACATAATCACGTAATTCATGTGGCACATAAGTTGAATCGACAAAAGATAGGTCTTAATACGTTTAGAATTAAAATCAGGTCAAAAAGAATATTTTATCGATCAATTATTGACTCGGAATGATCCATAAAACAAACGTCCTTTAGATAAAAAGGAATTTAGGTCTCAAATATATTTTTAATAGAAGCAAAATATTTTTCTGAGTCTAGAGGCGTTCGTTTCGTATTAAACGGACGAACGGTTGATTTATTATGAATTTTTGAGCATTTTTCGGAATTAAAATGGGTCTCCGAATCATTTCATAATTAAATAATAGGGTCTGAATACCCGGATATGTCTTTAAAATAATTTTATAATAATTATCGAGTTTTGAAGATAATTTAAAATAATATTTTAAAGCTCGAAACTACTTTTCGGAATTTTAAAATAAAAAAAATAATTAAATCTAATTATTAAATCAATTAAGATTAATTAATAATTAATTTATATAATTAACCAATTAATAATTAAATTAATTGATTATTTAAATAATTTATTATCACTTAAAATTAATTAATTAAATAATTAGGATTTAATTTCGTATTTAAAATCATTTTAGAATTAAAGATATTGATTTTTAGAATTAGAATAGGATTTTTGAATAAATTTTTAAAATCAGATTTTTAGAAACAGGAACTCAGAACAGCTACACCAGAAAATGGATCGAAGAGCGGCCAGAACGGGGAGGGTGACCGGAGACGACGAAGAACACGCCGGAATCTGGAAAATTCTCCAGAAACCGGTGGGTTCCCGGCGAACATCCGGCAAGCCCAAAACCCTGCAAAAACTCCATCGTTTACTCTCGATTTTTATCCCAATCAACACTACACCTTTCCAGCAACTTAGAGAAATACATAACCATATCAAACAGTTCCGGGAACCAAAAATCCGATCAAAATCGGAACTAAACTCGCGTATTTCCAGCGAAACTCCGACTTGCATAAAAACTGAATCAAACTTAATGATATATATACGAAATCGAAGCTTGAAGGTATACCAATCTATTCATATCATTACAATCATCTAACAATCATCATATTAGTCAGAAAATCAAAGATAAAATTGTCTAAAAACTAAAACTCGACTTAGTACTTTCAGGGGTTATAATCATCAAGTATATACATCAATCGACTCTAAATTTAATCATAAAGCTCATCCAAGCTTCAAAATCACCAAACGATTTATAGATTAAAAACCCCGAATTCGGGTCAAGAACCCTAGAATCGAATTTTTAAAATTACCAATCGTTTAAATGATTTGATGGTTGAAATAACTAGAACAGATCAAAGGCTTCACAACGGTTACAAATACTTGTGATTTGGAGTTCAATATCACCTTCAAATTTGACTTTGATTTTCAGAATTCTTCAAGAACACCAAGAACAGCTTTTTAGAGGATTTTCAGAAAATCAAACCTCAATTTCTATGCGTTATTGAACTCCAAATTTGAAGTATAATATACTAAATTGACCAGAAAATTATTATCTACACGATGGAATCATCAAATCATATCAACAACATCAAGAACAAATTTTCATAATTTAATTCATAATAAAGTTGAAATAAAATAATTAACTCAGAAAAAATACCTTGATTTCTGGGCAAAAATAAATGGTTGATTCCGAAAGAAGATTTCGAGAGCTTCATTTTGATATATTACATGCCTGAATCGGAGTTCGATAATACCTTCGTTCGTGCGTTTGATTTTCAAGAACGTATCGTTTTTAGGGTTTTTCTCTGTACTTACTATATTTTTACTGGTTGTAAATGAATAAACGAATAAAATGAAATAAGAAATATGCTATTTATATTTACGGAATATTGGTTCGTTCTGGATCGTTTTGGATCGATAAATTAGTTGCTTAGCCGCTAAGTAACTGCGAAAACGATCCGATTTGATATACGTATTAGATAATTATCCAGACCGGGCTTTTTATAAAACACGTTATACTAAAATAATGTAATAATATCCCGTCTTTCGACAATACGGGTTTTGTTGATTCTCCGAAATGATTATCGTATCGAAAATCTTGCATCGGGCTGCGCTCGGGTCAAACCTTAATCCGGATCGAAAAAGTCAAAATACGGAAAATGTCTGAAATTACCAAATTAGGTCAGGAAGGAGTTTTTGGAAAAGTTTCGGGTTGTAAAAACGTAAAAACGGTTGAAGTCGGACGATTCCCGGCTTTATAAGATAATTTTGTAATTATTCAGGAAATAATTAATAATTCATAAATTATTATAAAATCATATAACACTCCAAAAATTACCAGATAAAAATATCTTAATTATCTATATTTTATTATGTACATATTAAAATTAATATACTCATATTTTATTATATAAAAACATCCAAATATTATTATCAATCATCAGATAATTCACCAAAAATTAATATAATATTCACATAATAATCAGATATTTATACAAATAATTACACGATATTTCCCGGATGTTACAATGATCACCGACTAAAGATATTGCATGCGTAGTGTCACTAGTGCAGAGATTATTTCTTAACACACTATTATTATACTCTTGAGCTCAGACTGAGATATGCTTGTTTCTTGAAGGGTAGCCACTTGTTGATGATTAGAATTTTGACTATTCTCTTTTGAACTTAGTACATAAATGCTTAAGTTTTGGGAAGTTATGGGGTGTATATGTCTTCACAAAAAAAAGAAAAAAAACAAATTATGAATAGTAGCAATAAAGTACGCACTAAAAATTGTGGTACAATTGACTAGGTTGAGCTCATTAATACTGGAGTAATTAAGTCTTAGGGGACTTTGTGCCTAGTAACCTAAAGCCTTTTATGGTTTGGGATTGCTGACCACACACTCGCTACATGGGTATTAGTACATAAATCTTTAGGGATCTCGACCATTGCATAGTTAATAAACCATTGAATATGTGTGTGTATAATATGGTTTGTGAAGTCTTATGGCGGTCGTAACTCACTTACACTGAGGAGCCACCCAACCTTAGACCGAGCTTGTGAAGTCTAATGGCGGTCGTAACTCACTTACACTGAGGAGCGACCCAACCTTAGACCGAGCAGTAAAAAAATTTGTATGTACATATAGTTGTAATGTTATAGTAATAAAGAAAGACATGAAAATCCCTTGCTAAACTTGAACGATGGCTAGTTCTAAGTAACGAAGTATTTAAGATCTATTCTAATACTCAACTTGGGGTTATTAACTCGTATGACTTGTCATGTTGAAACTTTTCTGTCTTTGTTCTTGGTTCATTAGAGAGTGTTTCGTTAAGCTAAGCACATATGCACACGCTGTACTTGTGTTAAATATGTTGTAATATTGTGTGTGATCTTGATATGTCTAAACTTGGTGTATGAGCCTGACTTGACATAAACTATTATATTTGAGATCTTTTGTATTATCGATCATTTAGGTGCATTCATGTAGTTGCATATTGCATGAGTTAGATGGATTTTGTGGGTACATTCACTATAGGCCCTCACGAGACCTTACTCGTCCACTAGGGCTACCTTGGGGTTTAAAGGGCTTGTTGCATATGCCAAATGCAACCGTGATCACCTTACGAAACTGGTATTAGTTTATATGTATTAGTTATAATATATAAGTTTGCCCGAGGACGTGTAAAATACCAAGTGTGGGGATATTTGATAGAATATATATTTATATATATATATATATTCTAAGGGATTTTATCTGCATATTTATATGATTTGCGTATTTATTAATATTATTTTAGTGTTTAATGACAGGAAATAATAATTCTCAAAGTTGGAAGAGATTTGGCCTACTTGGGCTAAAATCATATGGAAATTCGAATTTGTTGGAGGGCTTGCGCAGCAATCGGTGTTTGGGCCTTAACTTGAGTTCCGGACATCATATTTGGGCCATCTACCAGTCCACGTGAAACTAAAATAGTTATCTGCAGTTTGGAGGTGTTCTCATATTTTATTTTAGACTGGATCGGATTGGAGACAGGCCTTCAAATCAGCCTACGAATTTCATAATTATCCAACTTGTATTTTATTTTAGAAAACAATTAAAAACACTTTTATATTAGGTTTTATATGATTATTCAGAGACACATTGGTGAGAGCATGTTTTGGATTGAGAGAGAAGCTTAGAGAGAACTTGAGCAAGGATTGAAGGGATTCACTCCAAGTTTGAGAGATTTCATAAAGTTGTATCTTTCTTAACTTTATATTCTTGTAATCATGGTTTCGGTTATATATATGTTTGTTTTCTTCATATATTATGAGTAACTAATTCCATAATCTAGGAATAAGGTAGTATTCATTGGTTAACTATGATTGTGTGATTGTACTGTGATTTTTCTGCCTTGTTAATCTGTTGTTGAGTGCTTAACACAATTGAGGGAGTCGCGAACCTTATATTTGTATCTTTAGGAATTGTAATGAATCGGGAGATGAATTGCAATTTTAGTTTATAATATGACAGACATAATTCTATTATTTGATTGGGAGATTAATATGTGAGTTATGAAACAGAAATTTCATGGGCTTGAACAGTTTATAATTATATGTTGATTGATCATGAGAGTGACTTCAATATGTAGTTGTAGGCATTATATTGTGTCTTGGGAGAGAACAATATAATTATTAGAGGAATTTTTTTAGCAAGAACATGAGACTTTAATATCACAGTTGATCCACATTCGTTAATATCAATGAAGAACCCTTATTCCTGGATTGTTTTCTATTATCGTTAAATCGTTAATTCTAATTGCTAATTAGTTTAAATTAGTTTAAAAACACAAACCCAATTATTCTTCTCACTTCTAAATAGTAAAAGAATTGCAACCTGAACTAGTATTAAATTCAGTCCTTCCCTGTGAACGAAACACTGAAAACACAACAACAGAAAGCCCAAGTAATACGATCCCGAATATGATCCTTCAAATGAACAACGAGAACGAGAGTTAAGCGAACCGTAAAATAAATAAGCGACTAAGGATCAAGCTTATACAAATAAAAAAGAGATTAACCAAACAATTAAGTACTGATCAAGAGGATTAGAGCAAGATGATGTCATCAAGTCATAAGAAGTTGACAAGTGGCAAGTAGTGACACAAGATTGATGAGTTAAGCATGATTAGCAAGATATTTAGCTTGGTTGAATTGTGGCCAAGTATTTTGACCATTATTAACCCAAGGTTAAAATTAACCAAGCCTTTAATCACCACATATTCATCAAAACACAAATAAAAAGCATTTCTTCCCCATTTTTCATCAAGAAGCTCTCGCCCTTTCATAAAAAACAAAGGAAGAAAAATCCAAACTCAAGCTCCACTTCTTGATCAATTGCAAGGTATTTATCTAAGCTTCTTTATGGTTAGATATAGACTTTCTATAAGTTTGAGCCTTATATTCCTTACCAATCATTTTCAAGAAATCATCAAAAGTCATGATGAATGGTGTTTTATAAGAAGGTATAATCTCTAAAACCCTAGATATGACTTATAGTTTTAATGAGTTTTATTGATGCATTGTTGATTAGAAAGCATGATCCATGTTTGTTAGTTGGTTTTGATTGATTTGTAATGGTTATTGTTAATGGATCTATGTTAATGGTTGAATGAGTTGATAATATTGGAAGTATGGACTGATTTAGCATTGATTAAGTGAAATGTTGATGTTTTGGTGATTGTTGATGATTTGGTGAAGATTTAGTGTAGTAAAATTTTGGGAAATCGCGTAAACACAATTGTCGTATTGCCCGTTTACCTATAAACTGTTTGTGCTTAACATTTGGAACAGAACACTCACTGATCAAACTGCACCTTTTCCATGTTTATCTATATAATGTCGTAAGCTTCGCTTTGATATGTGGTTCGCTTTAGGAGAAATGACCGTTTTAAGTAACGACATTTCGCGAACGAACCCTTACCCATCGCATAACTTTGAGACCTTTTTTAAGGCCCTGAAAAGACTAATTGGAATAAGAAACAATTATCTAAGGTTGATTAGCAGTTGGTAAAGTCCTCGCGAAAGAGTCGCCTTAAAACATTTAACGGTTAATATTATAAAAATGGTGGAGCCGATGGTACGTGAGCGACTTACGTAAACCCTTAAGCGTAGAAGCGAGCGTTAGAGTATGAATAAGTAAAGCTTAGTTTCTTAAGAGACCAAGGATTAATTCCAGCCTATGTTGTTGTTTATAGGTTACCAGACTCACACCAGACCTATTTCCATCCCAGATCGCTCAAGCACGTTTTCTACCCATATATTGTTGTTGTGATGATTATACATATATGCATTATCTTGAGATAACTGCATAATTGTTAGTAGTAAATATTGTGATATATTGAAGCATGTTGATATGATATAGATATGCATGCCTGATTTAAGATCTTGATATTTTATTGTCAATTCAATTGCTTATAAACTGCATAATATCTATCTTAGAGATAGGCATTAGTTGCGTATACCCTTAGTATAGGGGATCCAAAGTTGAAAATTTTCCTAAAATCAGGAGGCGAGGTCCCCGAGTATATTTAATGTAGTTTTCTCTAACTATTAATCGAATAAGGTATATTCGATAGTTTTGAATAATAATCAAACTTTATTTAAAATTATTCAAATAAAGATCTTACTTTCGTATAAGTATATCTTTTGTTATTTATTATTCGTTTCAAGTATTAGTTTCAAAATTTCTACTTTATTTATTTCTATAAAAACTATTCTTTATGGGAATATTATTTAAATAATAATATTATGATATTTTTCTAATATATCGGAACTAATTTATTTTATTAAATCCTTCATATTATAAGCATTTTCAAAAATGTTTTCAAATCTTCAAAATGATTTTAAAAATTAGAGCGGATCCCAAAACTCGTTTTTAATTTAAATCTTTCCTTTCGTTGAGGGATTTAAATACTCGCTCAAAACCTAAGAAATCCGGCTTCGTGGTGTATTTTTGTCGCAACAAAGTTGCTGATTGATAATAGAGTCTTTGATTAATTGCCCAACGTTTGGGAAGTAAGCCCAATCAAAATGTATCGGCATAGGCGATATGGGATCAGGGGGAGTCCATCAAAGTGTAAGTGGTTGAGTGGCAGTCCATCAATGCGTAAGAGGCCGGAAGACGGTCCAGCATAAGGTCCTAATACGGACAGGGTTTTGACCATTGGGGAATTCATCTATCTACTAATAGAGAAAGTGATTTATTGATATCTTTGCTTGATCAGCAAGATATCGGGTTTATGCCAAAGTTTCTTCTTTCCAAAATCATTGGATATCACAAATCTATTTATACTTTTAATAACAGAGGTTTTCAAGGAGTGTATATATATATATATATCGGGACTTAATAAAGTATCTCATAACTTCATTTCTTTTAAATGATATTTCAAAGATTGATTCTATACAAGTTTTATCTTGTAGCTCCTTCTATATGAGGAACTTTTGAAAACTTATTATACTTTAAACAGTGTAGTTCAAATAGTTTTTCTAAAGGGTATAAGTATATTGGAGTATTTGGTAACTTCATCCTTTTAAATCTTATATCCAGTAAGTAATTATCTTACACTTGATAAAGATTTTCAGTAATTTATCGATTCAGATACTTGCATTATTGATTAAAATATATATTATCTCGCGAGCTGTAATGCTCACTCTTGCTTCATTTCTTCATCACACAACAAGAGTCCATCAAGACTGAATTCCATCTCGGGAAAACCTCTCACCGATTCCCTCTTAACCAATGAATTCATGGTCTTGAAGTTCAAGTGGGAGAGCTTCTTATGCCATAACCAACTTTCATATGGAGAAGCTTTACTGTAGAAACACATTACTTGACCATCTGTAAAATTTCAGTCAGCTACGAACAAATCACCCTTTCTAACTTTATTGAGAGTCAGCTTCTCATTCTTCTTATTAGAGATCAAACATTTCTCCTTTTTGAACAAAACTTCACATCCTTTGTCACAGAATTGACTGATACTGATGAGATTATACATTATACCTTCAACCAGAGAGATTCTTCAATGATGACATTGCCAATTTCTAAATAGCCATATCCTGTTGTATAAACTTTGTTGTCATCTCCAAAAGTAACCACCGTGCCAGCTTTCTCAACCACCTTTGATAGCAGGGCTCTATCTCCAGTCATATGCCTTGAACATCCACTGTCCAGAATCCACATGGCATTCTTCTTCTTAATACCCTGAAACAAAGATGATTAAGTTTTCTTTGTTACCCAAACTAAGTTGGGTCCAGAAGACTTAGAAGCATTTGAATATTTAATATTTTTCTTCATTAAATTATCAGGCTTGACAATTAATATTTTATCATTGATTGTTTTCTTGTCACTTTCAGAAGCACCAACAGACTTGCTATTCTGCTTGGTGACAGGTACCACTTTCCTAGCTTTAGGAGGGCTTACAGTCTTTGATCTACCAATTCTCTTACTAGCATGTTTATCATGATTATGAGATGTATTCTGTGAGTGTGTGGAATCAAGATAAGTGTGCATGAAAGAAACTACACATGGCATGCATTACACTTAGAAACTTTAGGCATGTTAGCGTGTTATGCACATAATCATTCTTAACATTATCTACTTTAACCTTTCTACAAGCATGAGTAAGGTGACCAGCAGAACCACAGTTATTACATAACTTCCTAGTGTCATTTATTCATATCCTTCCATTTCTATTTCTATTTCTCTTAGTCTTAAAAGTGAAACCTAGTCCAGCAAAAGATAAATTAGAATCACTAGCAACAGACATAGATTCCTTTGCCTTTTATCTTCTTGAGAGCTCGAGATCTTTAACAAGCATCTCATGATGAATATAAAGATTATCTTCATCAAAGGGCTCAACAATAGCTTTCTTAAACAAAGGCTTCTTAGCTTCTTTAAGAACATGAAATGTACTAGGGGGATTGAAAAATTATTTCTCAATAGAGACATTTTCGACTACTCGTTTCGTTGAAGCTTTTCTAAGTTCGTCGTAGTCTAGACCTATCTCAACCTTTCCACCTACTACTTGATCAGCTATGAGCTTTTTAGAAAGATTTGCAAAATCAGTAAAAGCATGCAATTTAGTGTCTAATTCCGCATTCTTGTTCTTAAGCTCTTTCCCTGTCTCAAGGTGCTTCTTAATCTTAAGCTCTAAATATCTATTGGTTTGCTTAAGATTTTCCACGCTGATCCTATCAAAAACTAACTTATTATTTCATCTTTAACCTTCTTTAGTTCTACTTGTAGGTCCTCCATATGGACCAGAGTATATCTTAGTGTAGTACTAACATTTCTATACACTTCTTTTATGGTTTCATGTCTCTTAATGCATTCCTTTTTCTTGCAATGTGTCGTAAGATAGTGATGAGAAACTGCATTTTCGTACACTAAGACAGTCTGTCTAAAAGCAACACAATGTTCATTCTCACATAAATTATCAGAAGGTAAAGCACGAACAGTTGGGTATTTTACCTGTGAAAAAGATTCTGCCATCAATTCAAGATTTCCATATTGCTCTTCTTTATCATCAGTGTCATCCCAGCTCTTCCCTTCAGCTATGTAAGATTTCACTGGATACTTTCTTGAGCTTCCCGAGTCCTTCTTCTGATAAACCTTTCCTTTATCCTTTGCTTACTGAGACTTTCTACATTCAGTGGCAAAGTGTCCAACCTCATCAGTGTTAAAGCATCTGAACTTATTTCTATCAACCATCACTGTCTTATAACCATATCGAGAAGATGAAATTACCCTCTGCCCACGATTGTTGCTTCCAAAACCCCTAAAGCCTTGCTTCCTTCTAAATCCGATGTTACTGAACATCCCTGCTAGGTTGGTCATTGTAGGATCTTCCATATTTCGCAGCTCCTCAGTGGTGTAGTAGTCACTTGGATTACCAGAGAGGTTTCTATCATCCATCTCAGCTTCAAAGAGCGTTTCAGCTTTAGACTTAGGATTTTCAGCAGTAATGTCAAGCTCTTTGAGTCCACTGGCTACAAGAACAGTTGTCTTAAGTAGTTCAACATTCTTGCTATCAACTGTACCACCACCATAGATGATTGTCCTTTGTTCCTGCTCCATTTCATGTGTTTTCAGCTTACCATACAACTTCTCAAATGTCATGATTTCAAAGTCAACACGTTCACGAGCATATGAAGCCTTATTCACCAAGTGGTGAGGTAGGACCAACATAAACTTTCTGTTGACTTCTCTCTAAGTATAAGTCTTTCCATGAATACTCAATTCATTTAGCAACTTGTTCAGTCTTTCAAAGATTTGTGTTATACTTTCTCCAAGCAAGGACTTAAAAGCCTCATATTGTGAAGTCAAGATATCCAGTCGATTTTACTTGACGTCTTCGGTTACTTCCATAATCAGTTCTATGGTCTCCCACATGTGCTTGACACTTTCACAGACCATAATTTGGTGACTCATATCATCATCCATTGAATCCACCAAAATAAACTGCATGCTTTCATCTAAAGCAATTAATTCCTTATCAACAACAGTCCATTCTGATTCAGGACATGACATTCTTGAATTAGGGATCTCTGGATGGTCCTTCATAGGCACATGTCTTCCATCTCTTATTACCTTCATATACTATGGATTTGAAGCCCGAATATATAAAAGCATTTTCTTCTTCCATATATTATATCTCAATATATCAAACTGAGGAACCTTAATACTACTAACTTTCTGAGTATTCTTCTTTTCAGATCTGAGAAAAAATTGCAATACACCGTCTCAAAACACAAACACCTAGTCAGTCAACAGTACCAAAACCAGTCAAGTCAAAACCAACAAATCCAAAATCATATCTACACACCAGAAGCACTCCCAGCCGTACAACCAAAATCTACAAAAAACTTACAAATCTAATGGATCTGATCTGTATATCGATCAACAAGCTCTGATACCAATTTTTAGGTCCAAAAGGTACATACAGAGGGGGTGAATGTATGTTCTTCATTTTTACTCTTTATATGCAGCGGAAAATGAAATTATAAAACGAAATAAACAAACACATGAGATTCACGGAATAATTCTTATATTAAGAAATTAAACTGCAATGGGTTACTTACACCTTTGAACAAATATTCAAAGTTACAAATAGATAAAGCCAATACAAAATATAAGCTATCAAACTATGGCTTGTATCTATCACTTTAAAACTCATATCTCTTTTCAAATGATGAACAGTACAACAAAGAAGCTATAAATGATGAGTGTTATAGTTGTGTAAGTCTTTATATGGTGAGAATCAAAATGGGCATGACCTCTCGTTGTCAAATCAAGCTTTTTAATGTGCTGAGACTATTTTTCAAAATCTTCGCACTATTCAAGAATGGAGAGATACAAAACCAATCTGCATCTAATTGTTTATATAGGCTGGTAGGTATTCAAGAGAGAGAAAGGACACGTGGCTTCTTTGTATCCAAGTATTTTGAATTGAATAGTTTGCAAATAAGCTAACTTGCATCCCTGAGATCTCAATTCATTTACTTGCGCACACTAGTATGATGTTTAACTTGATTTATCATACATATTCATGTAAGTGGCGACTAGAGGGAGTTTCAAGCTGCTTAGGATACTTTTCCACTTTAATTCCATGAAAATCAAGTGAGTGGCGACTAGAGGGCTTCCTTGGAAGTCTTACTTGCAATTCCTTACTAGCGTAGAAGCTAAGTTGCGAGTCCTTGAGTCAGTAAGGGACTTTAACTTGCGACTAGAGTGAGAGTATAAGGTATGCCTTAAATTTTCTCTAGGTGGCGACCTCTAGGTGACCCAAACGACCTTACTTGCAACCTTTGATCTTATAGGAGAATTCAGCCTTGCATTTTCATGCTAACTTGAGATTAAAACACTTCCGTGGAGCCCTTAGTTGTGAATGAAGGGACTAAAAAGCCTTAGTTGCGAGAGGTTCAACCTAGGAGGCTAGGATGTGGGCCATAGATCACATCAAAATGTTTTTCTTTTTCCTTCCCATTCTAAGTTGCGATCAGGAATACTAGGATAGCTAGGAGAACTGTTTTATCTTAGAAAATAATCAGACAATGCAAATTAACTCCTTACTGGAGACCATGACAGTAACACATGCGCCTTTGAATTTCTTTTAACTCTCGTTTATTCCCATATACTCCTAATAAGTCAAGACCAGTTTTCGTACTGATAATTCAAATGTATCACTCAATAAGTTATAAAAATTAAATATTTAAAAAAATCCACAATCACAATTTCAATCACGGAGAGGTCAAATAATATATATATATAAACAAATCCCAATCAATCAAATCTATCCGCACATGTTTTCATTTAACTTTATTTATATATACTTACACACTTATCAAATAATCGTTAGTTTAAATAACGATATGGGTTCACATACTTACATAATAATCACGAAAACTTTTAAAACTCTTCACATCTCATACTTTTCACATAGTTCAATAAATTCTCTTTTTCAATAATAATATCAAATCTACTTTTTACATGATCGTCTTTTATGGGTTGCGTCTAAACTGATGGCCCACTAGTCACTCTGACTCGATCATATTCACGTATCATATCTCAAGTATTATACTAACTCGTCAAACTGAAATAATATATTTTTAAATATTATTTTATTATTTCACAGAAGTTACAAATAAATCATATAATTTATATTTTATTCATATAAAAAAATCACAAAATCCCAGTTGTTACAAATTCTTTTTGGCCAGTTATAGTGACTCCATACAAATTGCCTACGTAGATGTTTTCAAAGGAACAATACTTGTTTCTTTCTATACTTGTTCCTGAACCAAAAATACCAAAACAGAAGATAAATGTTTTTCTTCAACCATTTATTGCAAATTTGAAAATGTTGTGGGAAGTTGGCGTGAAGACATGGGATAATTATTTGAAACAAAATTTCCATATGCGAGCTGCGTTGATGTGGACTATTAGTGACTTCCCTGCTTATTTTATGTTGTCTGGATGGAAAACTATTGGTCAATTGGCTTTTACTCATTGTGCAAATGATCATGATGCTGATAATCTTTCACGTGGTGGAAAGACTACATGGTTTGATAATTATAGAAAGTTCTACCATCCAATCATCCATTCTGAAAGAATAAAAACTAGTTCACTAGGGGAAAGACAGTGACTGAAGTTGCCCCACCAGTGCGAACATGTGAAAATATATTTTAAGAAATCGAGTCACCTGATTTGATAAAAGTCTGAATTGGGTAGTGATGAACACAATGCTAGAATCATTAAAGCTTACAACTGTGGATGAAAAAAAGAAGCATCTTTTGGGATTTGCCATATTGGAGGACATTATCAATTAGACATAATCTTGACGTTATGCATGTTGAGAAAAATGTCTTTGAAAATATTTTCAACGCTATCATGGCCATTGGAGGAATAACCAAATATAATTCCAAGGCAAGACATTATATTGCAACTATTTTTCGGATACCCGAGTTAGTAATTGATGACTCCACGAAAAAGTATCCAAAAGCATGTTACAGTTTAGACATAAAAGAAAACAAAAAGTATGTGAATAGTTGAAAGATCTAAAATTTCCAGATGGATATGTATCAAATATGGGACGTTGCATCAATATGAATAAATACAAGTTATTTGGAATGAAAAATCGTGATTTCCATGTGTTTATGCAACGACTTCATCTAATTGTTTCTCAGGAATTTCTTCCAAATAATGTTTGGGAGGCAGTGACAGAGTTAAGCCTTTTTTAGGGATCTTACTTCAGCTACTTTGAGGGTTAGTGATATGCGTAGACTTGAAGAACAAATCCCTGTTATACTTTGGAAGTTAGAGCGCATATTTCCACCGGCATTGTTCGACTTCATGGAACATCTTTTAGTGCACTTGTCATATGAAGCACGCATTGCAAGTATTATACAATATCGTTGTATGTATCATTTCGAATGATTCTTATGACACTTGAAGAATAATGTGAAAAATAAAGCTTGGGTTGAAGAATCAATATGCAATGCTTTTTTGGTTGAAAAAACTTCCACTTTTTGCTCACACTACTTTAGCCAACATGTCCACACAAAACATAAAAAAGTTCCTAAAAATGATCCTAGTGGAGGTGAGGAGAGAGTTTTGGGAAACCATTCTATATTTTCTCATCCTGGATGTTCACATGGGAGTGTAAGAACTCGTTACCGATGATCCAGAATATATGGCAGCTCACAACTACATCTTGTTTAATTGTTCAGAGATTTCAAACAAAGTCTTTGATTCATAAAGTAATCATCGTAGCGGGATTGATAGCCTCCCTTTAACACATACCAGTGGGTCCGCTTCTCATTGGACAATTATAGCACGCTATGTAAGGATTTTTTTTGCTCTAAATTTTGCAATTACTTTTTGCTCTGAATCATTGTTTGAGTCGCTTATACCTTGCTTTTGGTGACAAAGCTTTTGTCAATATTGGTACGTCAATAAGAGCTAGTAGCATGTCTACTCATTGTTCTAATTGAGGATTAATAACTAGATATTTTAGTCAATGGTATATTTATGAATAAGATCCGGTGGCTGCTATATTTTGCCTTCAGTATTCTTAAATAAATAACCGGAAATCTCTGTTTTAAATAGGTTATTCAGATTTTAATATACTGTATAATGACTTATCAGTGCAAAATTCAGTTTCAGAGGGATCTCTTTAATATCATTGTCAAATGTCAGTATATACTCCTTACAACCACCCACCCAATCGTTCAAATTACAGTATCTGAATATTTACATATTTATATTCTAACTCGCCCTCTTAGTCTGAAAATGAGGAGATCGTCTGCTTAAACTGGAGTGAAATTTGTTAAAAAGGACTAGGAAGATTGTTGGTGAAGATCTCGGCATATCGATAAGCATAAGGCTTATGGAGGACTTGTATGTCGATAAAAGTATATATCCAATTCCATGTATTAATACTGCGTTGGGATTGCACCAAATTATAAGGCATCTAGCGTAGCACTAGTATTATCACAACAAATTTATGTCATGAGCTTTCTGCCACCATTAGATACCTTCCTCAAGGCTAGTGATGCTCAAGTAGTAAGTTGCGTGTTGATGATTAACCAACTACATTAGTAATCTCTCAGAAACTCTGATTCTGCACTTGATCAGTCGCAAATCTCTAAATTATTTGAAGATTCATTTAAATCATCTAGCATTATGTTTAGCCTATATCAATTATAAATTGAGGATTAATAATGGTACATCTATTATTATATTTTTATTAAAGATACAACATAAGCGAAACCCCACCGTTGGTGTGTTGTTCTACCTGACACATACTAGGCGTGTGAAGAAAAATAAGATTCTCAGTGAAGATAATGGAATGGATGATGAGGATGACAAGGATGGTGAGGTTGTATGGATTGACAAAAAGAGCCAATAAATATATGTGAGTGTCTCTGTTGTCCCTTTTGGTCCTTTTTTCTTGAAAAATCTGTCTCTTTTGGTTCTTAATATGAGCAATTTAATAGCTTTCCATTATTTAATACGTTTTGGTGCTACCTCCTAAATTCTTAACTAAAGGCCATAAAATTTCAATCTCTTTTTATATTCAAGCTTTCTGTTATTTTTTTCAAGTTATAGGTTCATTTTAACATTTATTAAAGAAAATATTTAGTTTTAGAATAATTCCGTGAAAGAAATTTATTGAATTTTTTATATTTTATAAATTATAAAAATAATAGTTGGATAGATCAATAATTTTTAAAAATATAACTTAAAATATTTAAGTGAGTATTAGTGTAGTTCTTTTGTTCATAATAACAATATTAGAGTATTAACGCTCTATTATGTACCATAAATCCATTTTTTTCGAATAGGTATTGTGTTTACTTTGGCACAAGGGGTTATTTCGGCATAGGCTCCTATTCTGTTTGAGCTGGGCTGCTAGAAATCATGGTATTTTGAAAATGACCTGATCTCAATCAGGCACAATGTGTTTCCTCATATTGTTATTATTGGAAAACAAGGACCGTTTGATAAAATGAATATAGAACTAACCAAGGATTATTTATAATTTCATATACTGGAAACTTTTTTAGGACTTTGTGAGCTGCAAGAAAAATCTAGGGAGCCTGTAGATAGAAATGCACTATGTCCCAGAGCCGTTGGAGGGTCCGACAAGAAGAATAGGGTGTATAGAGTTGGTTCATCAGAAAGCATCTTCTACAAGTCGAATAACATGCCTTACTCTTCATCCTTTGCTGTTGAAGAAGAAAACCAAAAGCTGAAGTACCAGTTAACAGAAATAAACGAACGGGTGAAAGTGATGGAAAATCAGTTAGCCAAAATTATTGAGACTAATTCAGCCCGACTTTCTCGTCCCCTTTTGATTTAGATGGTCAAAATGATAATAATTAAAATTTAGTTTAGTTTATTCACCGTGTATTTTAACCTAGACTGATTATGTTGCTTATAATATGCAGCTTTGTATGATTTTGTACTAGTTATAAGCTACTAGGTTTGCTAATTCTAGATTTAGATTTGGATTTGGATTTGGATTTAAATTTGGATTTGTAAGTTGGTATCTTGTTATGGTACTGTAGTTGTTGATTGGCTTGGTTGTGAAACTTGGTCAGATATTAAGACGGGAGAAAATTATGCTCACGTGCTCTCTTTGTGCTCTCTTTTGCTCATCGTAAGATGATGATTTGTTATCAATGAAAATTTTGGAGCTATCTTTTGTTAAATATGTACAGGTAGGGGTGAGCATCGGTCGGTTTGGGCGGTTTGGAGCGTCCGAACCAAACCAAACCGAAATTAGCGGTTTCCCTAAAATCCAATCTGAAACCAAACTGTTATGTGAAAAAACCAAACCAAACCAATCCGTTTAAAACGGTTCGGTTCGGTTTGGTTTCGGTTTAAACCGTTTTTCCTATAAAATAAAATTAGAAATTAAATTAAACTTGAAATTGTAAATAATAATCGAAATTTTGTACCATATTATAGAATTATATTTTCTATTATAATCATATTCAAAAATATATATACATAAAAATAATGACTTTGAAAAATAAAAAAAGGCAAGAAGACGTACGAAAAAAATGCGACCAATTCTTATGCTTTTATTGAAAAAAATAAAAATAGTGAAAATATAACACATAGATGAATATTATATCTTACAATAAAATGTATTATGATTAGTTCTTTAATATGTTTTAGTTTACACATATGTTGTACATAATAATTTTATTATTAATTGCACTTTACTAATACATTTAAATATTCGGTTCGGTTCAGTTATATCGGTCGGTTTGGAGATAAAAACCGAAACCAAACCGAAAAAATTCGGTTTTTAAAATGCCAACCCGTAACCGAACCAAACCGTTAGTAAACCGTAGAATTCGGTTTGGTCGGTTTGGATTGGGCGGTTTCGGTCGGTTTGGGTAATTTATACTCAGCCCTATGTACAGGTTTAGAAAAATAAAAATAGGATCACAAATTTGTTTGGCTTCTGTAAAAAAAAGTGTTATTACATAATTACCAACGAATTTTCAGTTAAAAGGTTTAGCCAAGTAATATTGCTTTTAACAAATAATCCATTTGTAAATTGTTATAAAATTTTATATAAAGTCCGTTAGCAAAAAAGAGTCACAAAATTTAAGGGTTAATTATCAAATAGGTCATGTACCACATCCAAATGTATCATGAGTCACTAATTACAAAACTGACTCAAATGGGTCATTCATTTAGAAATTTGTATCAAAAATATGACTATATCATTAGTTGAAATTCTTAAAAGTATTATATATTAAGTTTCGCACATTTTTTATGAATGATATTACATCCGAATGAAAGATTCTGAGTTTTACTATTTTAGATAATATTGTTAGATTTTTAAAATTTTATCAACTATTTATTTTTAATTTTTTGATTATTTAAATTAATTTAAATAAAAATAAATAGTAGATAAATTTTTAAAATTCTAAAAATATTATCTAAAATACTAGAATTCAGAATCTTTCATTTGGATGTAATATCATTCATAAAAAAATGTGTGAAACTCAATATATAATACTTTTAAGAATTTCGACTAACTGATATTTTTATACAAATTTTCAAATGACTAATTTTAGTCAATTTTGTAATCAGTGACTCACTTGATATATTTGGACGCATAAGTGATGTATTTGATAATTAACCCCAAAATTTAACTACTAATATTTGATAACCCAGTCGTTGCTAAATTTACTAATAGAAACAGTTACTAAGGTTTTAAATTTGAAATAACATACTACTAGTTGTTCACGATTTACTGTTTTTGCACATTTATGGGGAGCATTGTCGACTCCATTCGAGCTTAAACTTGTTATAGTATTATATGTTCACAAACACCTCCTTCCACTTAGAAATAAAGTCTGAGTTGTGATTGTGATATGAAGCAATTAAACATCCTTGACCAAATAGCTTCATCTCTTTTTAGCAATGGTCTTCTTCTGTCCGATATCTGGAAGTAAAGAAGGCATAACAGGGGTTCAAGTATCATTTTTATTTTATTTTTTCGCTCTATTTCCAAATTTCACCGTATGAATCATCCGATTATGATCTGTGCATGTGTAAATATTTTTTTCTCTCACTTTTTTTCTCTCATTTTAAACTAATGTTGACGCCTACTAGGTGAATGCTCATTACCATATTAGGAGGAAAACAAGTGGTCTGTTCTGTTCTGGAAAGATGTTAATATATCAGTTATTTTGTTCTCGTATTATCATGTTTGTGTGGATGCATATGTTTGTAACAGTGCTTGTCTAATTGCCTTTGTGTAATTTGTTTTTGTTACTGCACTTATTTTTACTACTTGAGAGAACTATTCTTGTGAAGACTCTGGTTTCTTACTGGAGGGATCATTTTGTTGATATGAATAGACTCAGTTCTGAGTATTGTAGGTTTTTCAATTGATCTGGACGTAAGTGTTTTCAGAAGACGTGTGATAGCTCATCCTTGTTTTCCTTATCTTTTCTGAATCTCACCCTTTCCGTTGCCTTGCTTTTGTATTTCTGAGTGTGGTCCAGGACCTCCAACTTAGTCTGAAATGAGCGCGGAGATTGTAAACAGTGTGTGCTTGCTTTCCTTATTCTTGATATTTTAATTCATTATATGTACTTTTTATCTTTAATTTTTATTACCTAGAGTAAATAATTTCTTTTCCATCCTCTGATTTTGTTTTGGGATTTCAATAACCTGAAACTTTATGCAAATATATCTATAGTTTCATTAGCTTTTGTTTGGTTTAACAAGCTGGTAGGTAAGCACCTTTCTTTATGTTCATGTTCGGAACAAATAAAATTAGAGTAGGTTTTTTTTCAGATCTCAAAAAGACTGTCTACATATTAGAAATTAGATACATATCAGAAGTTTCATCTAAGTTTTTACTTATTTTCATTTTTTGATGTTCCACAATGTGCCTCCTGCAGAACTCGGTTTTCTTAAAGCACTGGAAAGAAGGGGAAGACACTAATAATTGATGCATACTCTGCCACAGCTGGTAGGTTAAAAAATGATGCTGTACTGCTCGAATTCTTTGCTAGTTTTAGTGTTTTTACATGTTGAAGTAAAATTGCAGGGATATTTTATTCTCATAGTTCCTTCTTACAAAAATGTGTTGCAGGATATTAAAGTAGAATTCAGTCATGCTAGTTCCTACTTGAATGTTTATATGCATGTCTCATTGCTTACACTTGGGGCTTCTTAACATGTCTTTGCTTTCCAACAATAATGGTGAAGGTGCTGACTTCTGATGGAGTTTGGATATGATTGTTTTCTCTCGTAGTACGTCTCATCTCATCAGACAACTGCTTCAGGGCACTCTTCTTGTCCAACAAGTTGAACCTTTTGATTCTTACTATGCTCTGTTTAAGCAGGACCTGGCCTCTTTTCTATTGTATGAATCCATAATAAAATGATTTCACTAAGTAATTTGTTATCTATTTCAGGTGTACAGAAATTGTTGATAATTTGTGCTTTGCCCGTGTACTTTTTTTGCTGGGATATTTGTCTCTTTTAAATGTAACAAGATGAATGGTTAAATTTATTATTTTTTTGATGCTTAGAAAGGATATTCTTAATTGAAGTAAACATTGAACAAGTTTTATAAGGATTAAATCTTATGCTGTCAATCAGGCAAAGAAGAAATGGAGATAATATTGCCTGACATAAATATCTCAACTTAAACACATCTGAAATCTGAACTAAAAGTCCCTTTAATAGCAACAGGAAAGGCATCCTATACTATATGTCTACCAATTATTAACTAACAAAGGTTAAGGAAAAAAATATATTAAAAGTTGAAACAAATGATTTCCTTCGTCATGAACGTGCATGTAGAAGCTTGTATTCAAAAATTTATCTGTTTATGCATTGATCATAGCACATTGCTTGTATTGGCTTAAAGGCAGTTTTTTTTGGCAAGGAAGGGTAAGTGAGTTAATCATATGGATGGTGGAGGCAGAAAAGTTTCACTAACATGTGCCGGTGATGCAGCTAAAGCTGAAGTATCTGGTGATGGCGGCGGCTGTATTGATGGTTGCTCTGCGCATGGTGGAGGATTTGGTGGTGGAGGTGGGGGTGGATGCGGGTGAGAACATGGTAAAGGTGGTGGTGCTTGCTCATGCCCATTTGGTGGCGGTGGGTGGATATTACCTTGTGGTGGAGGTGACAATTTTTGTGGTGGAGGTGACAAAGGTTTTGGTGGGGGTGACAAAGGTTTTGGTTGGGGCGGTGGAGGAATTTCATGGGCGCATGGACATGGTGGAGGTGGAGATGGTGGTGGTGGTGGAGGAAGGTAAGGAACATTAGATGGAGCACATCCAAATTTGCTACAGTTTGTTGGCTTGGACAAAAGCAAACTACATTGTTGTGTAGTCCTCTGGTTTGGTCTCTCACGCAAGCAATTCTTCTTATCTTCGTGCAGATTCAGACATCGTGGTGGATCTCCTGTGAAGAAATTGTACTCATACCTAAAACTCACCAAGTTAGGAAGTGAACAAATCGCTTTCAGAATACTCCCTGAAAACATATTATGAGCCACATTGAGTTGCTCCAAGTTCACCATGTTACTGATACTATCAGGGAGGGTACCCTCTATTTTGTTATGACTTAGATCGAACACTGTTAAGTTTCTTAAATTTCCGATGTTTAAAGGCAAACATGATTGAAGGTTGTTGTTTTGGAGTATAAGCTCCTGCAAGGTGTCTGACATGTTACTCAAACTGGATGGAAAACATCCATGGAAATTGTTATTGGCTAAGACAAGAACAGAGACTTGTGAGCTGCCAATGTTTTTTGGTAATTCTGAAGCAAACCGATTATTGTTAACAAAGATAGCATCAAGTTTTTTCTCAAATAGCTCTTCTGGAAGCTCTCCTTCGAAATCATTGTATCGGACATCCAAATAGTTGAGCTTTGGGAGTTTGAGTAAAACAGTAGGAAACTTGCCAGCAAATTGATTGTTGCTGAGATCTATCTCAAACAACAAGTACATGTTCGCAAAAGTTTCAGGAATGGTACCACAAAATCGATTCGAGTTTACATGAAACAATGCAATGTCATATAGAAAGCCAAGTTCACCAGGGAGGTGACCTGCTATATCTGCATGGTTTAGATCAACCCCAGCTACAGTATTCTCCGTGGGATCATCTAATGCAGGTTGACAGAAGACACCAGTGTAGTTGCAAACCGAAGCTCCAACCCAGTCAGCAGTTGTATTCAACGGATCCGAAAGAATGACATTTTTCCAAGCTTGAAATGCAATGTAGGCATTTTTAATTCTTGGATTTTCAAACTCCAGAGTAGGATCAATAATTAACGGATAGTGGTCATGGAATAATTGGCCGTGAAGATTGTACTTAATTCCAGTACTTAACGTGGTTGCTGAGGCATTTACGACAAGTACGATAGAAAAGAAAATGAAAATGCAGTTGAGATGGAAAATCAGTTTTGGAAGAGAATGGTAGTGGTTAGTCTTTCTCTTCATGACACACTAATGTAATGATTGCACAATGTGAGTGTATAAGTTCTTTCAGAAGCCTTGTACAAGGTTGATTGAGCTGAAAACTGAGGCTGATTGTAGTGTCACTAGTGGAAAGTCATGCCAAGATTTAGTTATACAGTTACTTGAAAAATTTGTTGTCTAGATGAGCTTTTTGCGGTTTTGTTTCAGGATTAATAGGCTCTCTGTATTGACTATGTTAATGAGTAATGACAGTGGTACATAGCCTTATTTTTCTTTCTAACATGTAGTAAAACCGCAAAATGTGCTCTTCTTACTTGTTAATAGTTCATACACGGCTGATCCAAAACCGCCAAGTCTCCCGGAATAAAACATTATAGGATTTTAAATGTTCCAAATATTCTCTTGTATACAGTACCATATATATGTACATGTTAACAAATATTATGATATATAACTAACTATAAAAAGATATATTTTTACAAATATTATGATACATAACTAACTAACTTTAAAAAGATATTTTTTTTTCAGAATTCCGATACATACCAAATAATATAATATTAGTTATGATAAATATATATATATATAGAAAATAATTGAGGTCCTAAATATATTTATTCATAGAGGATGTTGATATGGGCCTAAGATTAGCCTAAAAATATAATTAATGCTGAATTAATTAGACCTGACACGGTCCAATAACAAAACCCAATTAACGAGTTCCGAAACCTTGATTATTTATTAATTTCGTAATTAATAAATAGGGAGAATTAACAGCTCATTAAATGAGTCCAATCAGTGATATAACTCTATAGAAGATAGGCTTGAGGGCACCTACACCAACAAGGAGTCTGATTCCTTCATTCTAGGACTTTAAAGTCTATCCAAAGTCTGAGACTTGTTCAACAAGTCTCCTAACCCGAGTCCAATTCAAGGACATCCAACATCTATATAGATGGTCTTACCCCATCAATCAGAACTACGTTTTTTGGCTTGATTCTCTAAACACACAGAGATACGTAGGCATCTTGTGAAGGCAGATTGAAGCTACGAAACACAAGAGCAGCTATTAAAGGCCTTAAGCTCTCCAACCCTATCAATAAATATCGTAATAAATACAATCTAGTTTTTATCCATAACATTTAGCGCCGTATGTGGGAACGCATAACAACAACCATGGTGAACATACGGCGCAGAAACAACGCCCCTGAAGGAACACCAGCTGGGACAACTCAACCAATCTCGTCGGTGGTGGAGAGACTCCCGCATTCAACTTACATCTTCACCCAAGGAGCAACTCTGGCAGGAGCAACCGAGACACCGCCTCAAGGGACGAATACCCTGACTCTTCAAGGGACGAATCCCCAATTTCAATAGCTACAAGCATCTGTGAATCCTCAACCCGTTAGGTATGAGTATTCGACAATTGTGACCACTAATCCCCCTTACGGGTTGCCCTTATACCCAGAGATTGAAGGGAGTGGGCACTCCAATCGAAGTGAAGCACAAGGGCATACGCCCCAATACATACATGGTTTGGCTCCTATTCCGGAGGATCAGGAATTTTCTGGGCCTTATACTGAAAGAGACTCCAAATCTTCGGATGATGACGTGGCTCCAAGAAGGAGGCGTGCTGGTAAAGAACCAATGCCTGATGCTAATCAGCGTCCTAGGAGCACCCGAGGGACGAATCCCCAAGAAGTGCAGGAGAGGATCAGGGCTCATGAAGTTGAGATCCAAAGGATGAAGCGTGATCTGGAGGCGCACTTGACCCCAAGACCCCCACTTCCTCCAAGACGGAGAGATCCTCCTCCAATCATAGACCTGGATGGTCCAATACCAAGAAGGGCCGTTGTCCCAAGGGCTGACCCAAGTGATCTTATGCCCCTAGGAGATCCTGACGATCCAACTCCGCCGTTTACTGAAGAAATAATGAATGCCCACATCTCATGGAAGTTTAAGATGCCCACCATCAAAGCATATGACGGTACTGGAGATCCCGCTAATCATGTCAGAACATTCTCTAACGCACTGTTGTTGCAGCTCGTGAATGATGATATTAAGTGTCGGGCCTTTCCTCAAACCCTTTCGGGAATGGCTTAAAGGTGGTATAGCAGTTTGCCTCCGAATTGAATTGGGTCCTTTAGGGACCCAATTGAAGCTTTATCAAGCAATTCATCGGTGGAAGAGTACATAAGAAAAGTTCTGCATCTCTCATGAGAATTGTGCAAGGAGGAAAGGAGTCCTTGAGAGATTATCTGAACCGCTTCACAAAGGAAGCTTTGAAGGTCCCAGACCTTGATGACAAGGTAGTTATGATAGCACTGCAGCAGGGAACTAGGGATGAGTTCTTCAAGATGTCTTTGGCCAAGCGCACCCCTGAAAGAATGTTATAGCTCCAAGATAGGGTCGGGATGTATATCAAAGTGGATGAAAGTATGAGGAAGACGGTGGTAAATAATGAGCTTGCTGGAGTCAAGAAGCGAAAGACTGATCTAGAATATAATGCCAAGGACAAGTACCCTAGAACTGAGCAAAATTCTGATCTAACCCCAAAGAAGGGAGGGCCTAGACAAAAGTTCACCGAATATGCTAAACTGAATGCTCCAAGAATTCAGATCTTGATGGAAATAGAGAAAGATAGAGATGTTCGTTGGCCCAAGCCCTTGAAGGCTGATCCTGCTAAGCTAGATAGAAGCAAATATTGTAGATTTCACAAGGATATTGGTCATGACACTGATGAGTGCCGACAACTGAAGGATGAGATTGAATTCCTCATTCGAAAAAGAAGGCTGAGCAAGTATACTGGAGACGGAGGAGATAGGAATAATAATGGATGAAGGAACTTCGATGATCGCAAAAGGGATCAGGATGATCAGGGGCGAAACCCCCAACCTAGGGGACTGGTGATAAACGTAATCTTTGGAGGACCACGACCCCGAGGGTCAGTGATAAATACGATCTTTGGAGGACCAACTGCTTCCGGTTCATCTAAAAACTCGAGGAAAACATATACTAGAGAAGTTATGCATATTGTCAGAGAAGCCCCGAAGAGGGCTAGGACAGGAGTAACGATGACATTCGATGATTCTGATTTAGAGGGTGTCAAATTTCCTCATGACGATCCTCTGGTCATAACACCGATAATAGGGAAAAATCCGGTGAAGAGAGTCCTTGTAGACAATGGAGCCTCAGTGGACATCTTACTCCATGATACCTTTATAAGGATGTGTTACAATGATTCTCAATTAACCCCAACTGATTTGCCAATATATGGTTTCGCTGGAGTCGAGTGCCCCGTGGAAGGGATAATTAAGTTGCCTCTGACTATAGATCAGGAACCAAGACAAGCAACACATATGTTGGACTTTGTAGTGGTAAAGGTTGAATTAACTTACAATGCAATCATGGGAAGAACAGAAATACATGCTTTCAAGGCAGTCCCCTCCTCTTACCATTCAGTGATGAAGTTTCCCCCCCGGAATGAGATTGGAGAAGAGAGAGGAGATCAAAAGATGGCAAGGAGTTGTTATATAGCCTCCTTTAGGGCTGATGGAGTTGGGGGGTAAGTTTTGCCTAGTGAAGATCTGGATATTCGCGAGAACGACGAGAAAAGAGGGAAACCAGCGGAAGACTTGATTCTGATGCCTTTGGCTCCCGAGGATCCCGAGAAAGTAACTTTCATTGGAGCATCACTAGAGGAACCCCTTAGAGGGAATTTGGTGAGGTTTTTATAAGAAAATAGTGACGTATTTGCATGGTCAACAACTGATATGCCTGATATAGACCCAGAACTGATTATGTTGGATATATTTGAGATGTCATGTCTAATATATTTCATGTTTAGTTTTCAGATCTTAACAAACAGGAAATATCAGTTCTTACTGGAATCAGTACTTACTGGAAGTCAGGACTTAATGTCATATCAGGACTTAAGGTCATATCAGAACTTAAGTACGGGAGGACTTACAGTTAAGGAAGGAAGCTGATTAATAGTAGAAGATCGAGACTAATACAGAAGAAGATATGCAAGAAAAGAGTTAGAGGACTAAAATAATTATATAAGATATATGATTGATATATTTTATGAGACAGAATTATATTCCATATCAATTAGAAGTTATCTTGTAACTGTGTACTATATAAACACAGACATAGGTTTATTCTATATGTGTTATCATTATCGAGAAGATCATACAGTGTAACCTAGCAGCTCTTGTGATATTTGTTCATCACTGAGAGAGAACAGTTCCATTGTAACAGAGTTTATTATATCGAATACATCTATTTTCTGTAACTTGTGTTCTAAATCGATTTGATTGTATAAAATACTGTATTCAACCCCCTTTTACAGTGTTGTGTGACCTAACAAGTGGTACCAGAGCCTATCTGTTAACACACATATAGTAAAGATCCAAAACAATCATGTCTGAAGAAGCAGAAAATCCAACCAAGCCCGCCAAAACTGAAGAAACTCCAAAGACTCAAACCCTAAATCGATATGAGACTATTAGGGTTCCCATGCTGAGACCTTCTGAGTATCCCATATGGAAAATGAAGATGGCTATATTTCCGAAAGCTACAGATCCAGAATATCTTGACAGAATTAATGAAGGACCACATAAGCCAACCAAGCTCTCTGTTATAGTTGCATATCAGCCAGCAAAGACCGTACAAAAGGAGAAAAGTGAGTATACAGCTGAAGATATCTCATATGTTTCCAAGGATGCAAAGGTAAGGCATTTGCTGCATAGTGCCATTGATAATGTCATGTCAAACAGGGTAATTCACTGCAAGACTGCAAAGGAGATATGGGATGCCTTGGAGACAAGTTTCCAGGGAACTGATGCAATCAAGAAGAACAGGAGGACTATACCCACTCAAGAGTATGAGCACTTTGACTCAAAACCTAATGAGTCATTAACTGGTTTAAATGACAGATTTGTCAAACTCTTGAATGATCTGTCACTGGTGGACAAGGAATATGATCTTGAAGATTCAAATCTAAAATTCCTTTTAGCCCTTCCTGAAAGTTGGGATTTGAAGTCGACTACTATAAGAGACAACTATGCTCTTGAAGAAACTACTCTGGATGAAATCTATGGTATGCTCAAGACTCATGAACTTGAGATGAATCAAAGGAGCAAGAGACATGGGAGAAAGTCAAGGACAGTTGCTCTTAAGGCTGAGGAGGAATCCCCCAAAGTGGCTATCTCAAAGAAAGGCAAAGGAAAGGCTCTCATCATAAAGTCTGATTCAGAATCATCAAGTACTGCTAATGATGATTCAGAAACTGAAAGTCTACCTGAAGTAGATGCTGATGAAGAGATGATGAAATTGTGTGCTCTTATGGTGAAGGGTATCACAAAGATAGCCTACAGGAAATTTAGAAGGGGAAAGAAGTTTTCCATAAAAAGTGGAAGTTCTGATAAGAAGGGATTCAGAAAATCTGAAGGCAAAGTAGGAAAGTCTGACAGAGGAGATTACTCGAATGTCAAATGCTACAACTGTGGTGAGAAAGGCCACATATCTCCTGACTGCAAGAAAGGAAAGAGTGACAAAGGCAAGGCTCTTGTCACAAAGAAGAAAAGCTAGACAGACACTTCAGCTTCTGAAGATGAGGAGAACTATGCCTTGATGGCAAATGCTGATAGCAATTCTGAAGTTGCTGAATTAAAGGTACCTCAAACAACTTATGATTTTCATACTGATGATATTACTGAGTTGATATTATATCTTAAAACCATGTTTATTAGCTATAGAGATCAAACTTTAACATGTGAAAGATTAACTTCTGAAAAACTTGCTTTTAAAAAGAGGAATGATTATTTAGAAAAAGAGTTAGTCATGTTCCATCAAACTCAGAAAGAAAGAGACGATGCCTTTTATGTTAGAGATGAAGTGCTAAAAATGAATAAATCTCTAAAAACTGAGTTAAAAAAGGAAATAGAGATTATCAGGATTTGGACTAACTCTGGCAGAACAACTCAGAATTTGCTAAGTAGTTGAAACTGGAAAGAGGGCTTAGGTTATGGAGATGATAAAAGTGAAAAAAGAACTGAATAAATTGAGCCAATTATTATTAAACAGACTACTAAGCCAAAGGTAAATCCTGTTAAGTTTGTAGCTAAAACTGTAAAGTCTGATTCTGAAAAGATGAAATATACTGAGACAGAAGTTGAGACAGAGTCAACTCCTGACAAATTAAAACAGGATAAACCAGCTGAAGTTAACATATGCTTAATGACAAAGAAGCGACTTAAACATAAACTGAAAGAGATTAGCAGTGTGAACAAGGTAAAAGTAGCTAGGAAAAATAGGAATGGAAAGGAAGGTGTGAATAAAAGTAATAATTATATGCCTCTTCCTAATGCTCCTAGAAAGAAATGTTATAACTATGGAAACACTAACCATCTTGCTTCTTTTTTCAGGAAGAATAAGAATATAAACTCTTTACCTCCTAAGTCAGGAGTTAAGAGTCAGTCTGTTAGGTTTAATCCACAAAATCCTTATTTTCATTGTGGTAGTATATGGCATTCCATTTATACTTGTAAGGAATATCATAGTTTGTACTATGATTATTATCAGATAAAACCTTCTTTGAAGAAAGTTACTTTAATTCCTTCTAGTGTAAAGTATGATGCAAAGTCTGATACTGTAAAATCTGATAAGAAAAATGTTAGCATAAACTTTGATGTTAAATCCGCTGCAAATGCTAACAAACTTAATAAGGCCAAAGGATCCAAGCAAGTCTGGGTCTTTAAAACTAACCATTAGTGGTCTTTGTGATTGCAGGGCAATAGGAAGAACATCCTAGTTTTGGACAGTGAATGTTCAGGACATATGACTGGAAATAAAGCCCTGCTATCAGACTTTGTGGAGAAAGCTGGCCCAGGAGTATCTTATGGAGATGACAACATGGAAAAAACTCTGGGATATGGCAAGATCAATCTTGGGAATGTCATCATTGAAACAGTAGCTCTTGTCTCAGGACTTAAACACAATCTGTTGAGTATAAGTCAAATCTATGACAGAGGTTATCATGCGGATTTCTTTAAAGAACACTGTGAAGTTATAAGCAATTCTACAGGCAAAGTGGTTCTGAAAGGTAACAGGCATGGTAACATTTATGAATCCAGACTTTCAACAAGTACTGATGGTTCTGCAATCTGTCTGTTGAGTAGAGTATCGATTGAAGAAAGCTGGAATTGGCACAAGAAACTCTCTCATTTAAATTTCAACAATATAAATGAGCTAGTAAAGAAAGATCTTGTGAGAGGACTTCCAAAGTCAGTTTTTGCTCCTGATGGCCTTTGTGATTCATGTCAAAAGGCAAAACAAAGAAAACCTTCTTTCAAGAGCAAAACTGAGTCATCAATTCTTGAGCATTATCACCTACTGCATGTTAATCTATTTGGTCCAGTCAATGTCATGTTTATTGCAAAGAAGAAATATGCTATGGTTATAGTGGATGAGTTCACAAGGTACACTTAGGAGTACTTCTTGCACAAGAAGAATTAAACTGCATTTACTCTAACTGATCATGTCAGACAGCTGGATAAATTGATCAAAGATTCCGTTAAAATAATAAGGAGTGATAATGGCACTGAGTTCAAGAATTCGATTAGGGAAGAGTTTTGCAAAGAGCATGAAATCAAATAGGAATTTTCTGCACCTGGAACTCCACAGCAAAATGGAGTTGTAGAAAGAAAGAACAGGACTCTCATTGAAGTTACACGAACTATGCTTGATGAAGCAAAGATGCCAACCTATTTTTGGGCTGAAGCTGTGCAGACTGCTTGTTTTACACAGAATGCTACACTCATAAACAAGCATGAAAAAACACCATATGAGATGGAGAAGAAAAAGAAGCCAAATCTGAAATACTTTCATGTATTTGGTTGCAAGTGTTTTGTTCTTAAGACTCATCCTGAACAGCTGTCAAAATTTGATCTAAAAGCTGATGAAGGAATTTTTGTTGGATATCCACTTTCCACAAAAGCCTTCAGAGTCTACAATTTAAGAACAAGGATTGTCATGGAATCTATCAATGTCTCTTTTGATGATAAGAAGATTACTGGACTTGAAGATTTCAATGATCATGATCAGCTGAGATTTGAGAATGAAGATTTAAATTCTGATTCTGTAATTTCTGATGACATAAATCCTGATCCTGTAAGTGCTGACGGTTTAAGTTCTGATGTCATTGAAACTGTGGTAACAACTCCAAAGGAAGATGCACCTGTCTAGGGGGAGCAAGCTGAAGATCCTACCACATCTCAAGACTCTCGAGAAGCATCAGAACCTATCACTGGCTCTTTAAGTTCTGATTCATCTAGTTCTGATGAGCCAAGTTCTGATAATTTTGGAAGCTCTGATTCTTCATCTCCTGAAAAAACAAACTCAAATTCTGAAGTCTCAGAGAGCATAACTACAGGGGGAGCATCAGAAAATGCTGATGGAGACAACATGGATCATGGGGTAGGATCCAGTTCTAGAGATCAACTTCCATCTGCAAGGAAGTGGACTAAATCACACACACCTGATTTAATCATTGGAGATCCTGAAGCAGGTGTCAGAACTAGAACTGCAACTTCAAATGAATGTCTCTATCATTCCTTTCTATCTCAGACTGAACCAAAGAAAGTTGCAAGCAATGCAGGAAGAGTTAAATGAATTTGAAAGAAATAAAGTCTGGACCCTAGTGCTAAGACCATTGAACAGATCTGTTGTGGGCACAAAATGGGTGTTCAGAAACAAAACTGACAGTGATGGCATAATTACAAGGAATAAAGCAAGACTGGTTGCTAAAGGCTACTCTCAACATGAGGGTATTGATTATGATGAAACATTTGCACCAGTTGCTAGATTAGAAGCCATAAGGATCTTTTTGGCTTATGTTGCTCACAAAAAGTTCAAAGTCTTTCAAATGGATGTGAAAAGTGCTTTTCTCAATGGAGAATTGGAAGAAGAGGTATATGTTGAACAACCTCCAGGCTTTGTATATCCTAAATTTCCCAATCATGTCTACAGGCTTGACAAAGCACTTTATGGCCTTAAGCTTCAAGAGCATGGTATGAGACTTTAGCTCAATTTCTTCTTGAAAGTGGATTTCATAGAGGCACAATTGACAAGACTTTATTCTACCTCAACCATGGAAAGAACTTACTTTTGGTACAGATATATGTTGATGATATCATATTTGGTTCTACAAATGCCAAACTCTGTGAGAGGTTTTCAAAGCTAATGCAGTCAAGATATCAAATGAGTATGATTGGAGTACTCAGCTATTTTCTGGGCCTTCAAGTCAAGCAAAATGAAGAAGGCACTTTTATCTGTCAATCAAAGTACACCAGAAATTTACTGAAGAAATTTGGAATGCAAGATTGTTCAACTACATCCACTCCCATGGCCACTGCAACCAAGTTAGATAAGGATACTGGTAAATCGGTAGATATTACTTACTACAGAGGTATGATTGACTCTTTACTCTATTTAACTACAAGTAGACCTGAATCATGTATGCTACCTGTCTTTGTGCAAGATTTCAGGCTGATCCAAGAGAACCTCACTTAATAGCTGTGAAAAGAATTTTCAAGTACCTCAAGGGTATAGCTGATTTAGGATTGTGGTATCCTAGGGAATCAGATGTTAAGCTAATTGGTTACTCAGATGCAGATTTTGCAGGATGCAAAATAGATAGGAAAAGCACTAGTGGAAGCTGCCAATTTCTTGGAGGCAGATTGGTTTCTTGGTTTAGCAAGAAACAGAAGTCAATTTCCACATCAATTGTAGAAGCAGAATATATTGATGCAGGAAGCTGTTGTGCACAGATTCATTGGATGAAGAATCAGTTACTGGATTATGGGTTAGAATTTTCTAAAATCCCTATTTACTGTGATAATCAAAGTGCTATTGCTATGACAGGTAATCCAGTTCAACACTCAATGACAAAGCACATCAGCATTAGGTACCATTTCATAAGGGGACATGTGGATGAAGGTACAGTGGAATTGCATTTTGTTCCAACAGATCAACAACTAGCAGATATCTTCACAAAACCCCTATGTGCTACTTTTATAAGATTGGTAAATGAAGTTGGAATGGTTTCAGGTTCTTTCTCTAAATCTGCTTAGTTTTTGTTCTCATGCATCAGACTTTATGATCAGTATTTACAGATTGTATTATCTCTATGTAATCTGTGCTTAATTTGAAAATTCATTAAATGCTGATTGTTATCTAATGTTGTAATATCCAGGATATTTCGTGTAATTATTTTTGCTAATAAATAATTATTATATGTGTTCAGTATCTATTTTGTGAATTATTTGTTAAGTGTTAAATGTGTTTGGATGTTTAAAAATAATATTAATTAAGTATGTTAATTTTTATATGTCCAAAATAAAATATAGATAATTGTCATATCTTCCTAATTATTTTTATGATGATTTATGATTTTATAGAAAATATATGGATTTTATAAAATCTTTTTCCGAGTCTTTAAAAACTATTTTATACAATCGGGAACCAACCGATGTCATCCGTTTTTACGTTTTTATAACCCGAAATTCTTCCGAGAACTCCTTCCTAACCTAATTGCAATATTCCGAGCATTTTCCATGTTTCGACTTTTTCGATCCGGTGTATGGTTTGTCCTGCGCGGGTCCCGGCACAACATTTTCGATACATTATTCATTTCGGTTAATCAATAAAACTCGTATTTTCGATAAACGGGATCTTTTTATTAAACTATCACAATTATCACCTCGTAATACGTGTAACCAGGCGCTGAGACCAAGACCGCAGTACAAATTGTACTGATTTGGATAATTATCCCGAAAACCGGTACCGTTTGGATCAGTTTTTATAAATAAACGTACCATTTTATATCCGGAATGATCCAACGGGATACTAATTTTCCGTAATTATAAATAGCCTTTACTGTATTTTATTCCGTATCAAAAATCATTTGCAGTCAGTAATTATAAAATTTTCCAGAGAAAATACTTATATTCATAAACCTTTCTGAGAATCAAACCAACAATCAGAGGTGTTATCGGAGTCCGTTTGAAAAGCTCGAGTACTCAAAACGAAGGTCTTGAGGTGTACTATCAGATTCTGTGAACCATATACCTGCAGAAATCAAGGTTTATTTTCTGGAAATTTGTTTATTTTTGAATTATTTTTATTAAAAATATGATTTTTTGTTCAGATGATTGTTTAAATGATTTGATGATTGCATGTTGTAGAGCTTGTTTTCCTGATGATTTTCATATGTCATATGTCTGATTTGGAGTTCAATAACATGTTCAAAATTGAGTTTAATTTTCGAATTTCAAAATTAGGGTTTATAACCCGTATGAATGTTTTTAATTGAAATTTGGGGCTTTTTGATTTAGTGGTTATTAGCTGTTGATTTATAGTGGGTTGTGTTCCTTATGAAATTTGCAATCGATTGATATATAGCTCGTTAACAGAGGATGTCTGAATCGAAGGGAATTGTGTTTTAAAATTTTCGATGTTTCGCCGGAAACCGGCGATGTTCTTGGCCATTTTCCGGCCAGGACAGGGATGATTGATGTGTTTTGATTGCATGAATAGGTTCCTGGTGTTATGTAGAGTATATCTGGAGCAGATGGTAAGGTGAGGGTGCCGGAATCGTGTTCTCCGACCACCCCTGTGTTTTTCAGCGACTGGAACTGTAAAATTACAGTTTAGTACCTCAATTATTGGGGACGATGAAGTTCAGTCCCTGAACTTTCCAGAGTTTGCAAATTTAGGATTCCTGTTTTAAAAATATTCAAAAATCATATTTTCTATTAATTTTAATTATGTAAATTCGTTTTTAATTTCTAAAAATTCTAAAAATTATTATTTTAATTCTAAAAATTATTTTTAATTCAAAAATAAATATGAATTAATTAGTTAATTAATTTCAGTTAATATTTAATTGATTAATTGATCAATTAATTCGGAAATTAATTGATTAATTTATTTAATTAATTATTAATTGTTTTTAATTAATTATTTAATTAGATTTAATTATTTAAAAATGATTTAAAAATTCCGAAAAATAGTTTCGAGCTTTAAAATATAATTTTAAATTGTTTTCAAGACTCGATAATTATTATATAATTGCTTTGAAGCCAGATTTAGCCAGTCGAACCCTGTTTATTACTCTGAAATTGATCCAACGACCCGTTTTAATTCCGAAAAATGTTTTAAAAATCATTTTAAATACCCTAAAGCATGTTTATGCCCCGAGACTTCTTTATAAATGATATATCATTGATTATTTGACGTGTTATGTGCTATATGTGACTTTTTGGTTAACTGTCGGTCTATATATTCGATGTTTACTTGTTTATAGTATAACTTTCAATCCGTTAATCGGATTTGGGTGAAATGAAGGGTATATAAAAGTATATATCGAATAGAATCGTATGAGTTGAGTATTGATAGATGCTTATAATATGTGATCAGAAGAGGCAAGGCGTAGGAAAGGGAAACAGATAGTCGAGGAGTAAGACGGTTGTGATTGGAAGTTAGTGCAGGATAGCAAGCTAGTACCAGACAAGTGTTCTGAACTTTCTCGAGATATATAGTAGTGGATTGATAGTCATGTTTTATATTGCAAGTGCTTTGATGCACTGAACCCAAAACCCTGATTCCAGTTATTGATCTTGAGCCGTAAACTTTATTCGTTCTAAACCATTGATTGTTGTATACCCAAATACGAACCACAGATATACGATACCACTCCACAAATACATACAAACTAAATACCAAACACTGAACCGAATTACTTATATACTCAAAACATTGTACCTTATGATTTACAAGACCAATTCCTGGTAACCCTGACACATTAATTACTTTGTTATCCAATTCTTTCATTACCTAACATCCAAGCTTTGAAAATGCCATATTGATCCTTGTGAAGATTGTAAACCATTTCATTATTGAATGTCCAATGTTGTTAATGATTCTGTTTATTGCTTATTATTATTTATCTTGTTATTATGTTAGAATTGGATTATTTTTATAAAATTGTGGACCAGATTCGTGGTCAGACCATATAATGGTCAAGTTAGGCCAATGTGTGCCTTGGATCTAGTAGTTAGAGCAGTGATGTGTGCTTTGCTCGGGGTTAGTGCATGACTGATCAGCAGCCTAACCTTGGTTTTTAAAATGAAAATATAATATCCAATTTTAAATCATAATTCATTGTTCACTCGATATCATAACCCTTTTTATTTGATGATCATTATTCTCAGTTTTGTCATTGTGACTTGCTGAGCTAGTTAGCTCATTTGTGCGATGTTGTTTATGTTCTTTTCCAGTTAAGAAGGAACCAGTTGGTAACGAAGATCACCAGTCCAGCGTGAGAGCTAGGGGTTCAGGTTGATCGAGTTAAGCTAGTAGGCTTCTTTTGGGATAATTTGAGTTTGTAAAAGTTTGTAATAATGTTTCATACTTAGTTCTGAGATTGGATAGTTGGGATTTGAACGGTTTGTAATATAAGTGTGTGTTCGGCTTGTGTGCATACTTTAACATGTTGCGGTCCGTGGTAGTTGGTAAGTAGGGTCACTGCATATTATTATTATCTTCATTATTGTTATAAGCAGGTTATAAATAAGGTGTGTGTGTGTGTGTGGACCCCAAACTTCTGACCCGGTTTTGGAGGGCGCCACAACTTTGGTATCAGAGCTACAGGTTATAAGTCACTGACACAAGCCTAGATTAACGGGAATGGGTAGAGGGATAGGATTAGAAGTAAGGAATAGAAAGATAGAACGTCGAGAGGTTGAGTGCTACGGTATAATAGGCATTAGTATGATTCACGTCATGGTTCGAGATTCTTATATTACGATATGATTTCAGATAGCAGGGATGGCCGACTCTTTCATCCCTGTATCAGCTGATTACTCAGAGCCTTCAGTTGGAGGACCATCTTCAGATCCACGTCCTGTTGTTCCACCAGTGTTGGCTATTTTACCTCCACCTGTGTTGCAGCCCGTACCACTGCAGGCTATTCCACCTCCAGGCATGAGGCCAACTATTAGAGGACCCCCACCTGCTGATTCAGGCTTTACTGGTCATTCAGTGACAGGAGTACCTTTCCAGTTCTCTTCCTATCCTGTTCCATATCATCAGTTTGAGGCTTGCCGTATGGAGCAGCGATTCCTACAGGGTCAGATTCAGGAGTTACTACATATCATGCGTACCAGAGAGGTTGGGAGTGGTGAGAGGCGACTCAGAGAGAGGCTCCAGGTGTTTCGTAGAGCAGCTGCTGTAAGGATTATTGAGGCTACATATGAGGCTACATATGAGGACATCACCCCTGATTTTCTAGTAGAGTGATCTAAGTGGGTTCTAGAGGAGCTTGAGGAGATCGGAGGTCCAGACTTGCCATGAGTCAGAGATTCAGAGATAGAGATGTTGATCAGTATTGTTTTGGTTGTGTAGTAGGTACAGTAGTGTGTAGTATGTATCAATAGACTTTTGGGTTATAATTATAGACTAGCTATGTTGACTAGTGAGTAGGTAGTTGTACCCTTTTGCTTTTACTTCCGAAGCGTCTTTACGCTTGTACTACCTAAAACTTTTGATCTATATATATCAGTACCTTTTTTCCTTTTCAGCATTATCATTTACTTTACTACACCTATTTTACTTTACCTTATTTATTGCACCAGTTATACCCCTGTGATACCATGTACCCTGTTCCCTTAACTGTTTATATTTTGTAAAGAAGCATGCAATTTACTTAGTTCAACTATTACAACTGTTTTCAAAAAGAGATATTTCTATTTTACAAAACTTTTCTTTTATGTAAAGGATTAGATTTAAAAGCTAAATAGGTTGTTTGATTCTTTACAGAAAAATGCCTCCCACAAGATATACCCGCACCAACACCCAGAATGAAGAAACCAACAGCAACAACAACAATAACGACCAAGATTATACAAACCAGAATGCAAACCCAGAACCCATAGACCCAGCAATAGCCCAGATTCTCCAAATCTTGGCCCAAGAAACAGTTCACCTGGCACAACAACAACAAAGACAAACGAATCCCCAGGTAACTTTCAAAACTTTTCAGGCAGTAAACCCATAAGAATTCAAGGGTTCCTTAGAACCGATTGAAGCAAATATTTGGTTAAAGGAAATAGAGAAGTCATTTGCCTTAGTAAAGGTGAAGGAGGATCAGAAGGTTGAGTTTGCAAGTTATTATTTGAAGAATAAGGCCACCTGTTGGTGGTAGATGGTGAAGACATTAGAAGGTATAGATGTTATTACTTGGGAGAGGTTTAAGGAATTATTTTTAGAAAAGTATTTTCCTCAGTTTATCCAGGATCAGATGGAGTTAAAGCAAGGAAATATGTCGGTGGCGGATTATGAGGGTAAGTTTGAAGAATTATCAAGGTATGTGCCGTCATATGTGGATACTGACAGGAAGAAGGCTAAGAGATTCCAGCAAGGTTTGAAGCCATGGATCAGAGGGAAGGTAGCCATTTTTGAGTTGGATACGAATGCAGGAGTGGTACAGAAAGCCATGATTGCAGAGACAGAGAGCGAGATGTCCCAGAAGGAGAAGGAAAGTAAGAAGAGGAAATTTGAAGGGAATGAAGGTCAGTCACAACCAGGGAAGTTTCCGAATTTTAAGAAGGGCAAGTTTCAGCCAGGGAGAAATTTTAATTTTAAAAGATAAAATATAGGCGACGGAGGCCAGGGCAACCGTCCAGTTAATGTGAATCAGCCGAATCAGTTGAGGTTAACTTTTCCAGATTGTTAAGTATGTGGGAAGAAACATGAAGGAGTTTGTAATAAGCTGAATGTCGTCTGTTTCAAGTGTAACCAGAAAGGGCACTATTCGAGGGAGTGCCAAAATCAGCTAGCAAGAGAGTCAGTAAATAAGGATCAGCCTATCCGGAATCCAGCAGTGAAGGTTCCAGCCATTAGATTTACGTGCTTTAAATGTGGAAAGCCAGGACATATAGCCAGGGATTGCAAGACACCATCCCCAGTCAGTAATGCATTGAGGATTATGGGATCTGCCTCATCAGTGAATGAGACTTCAAGGGCTAGAGTTTTTGATATGTCTGTGAAGGACGCTATCCAGGATACTGATGTCGTGGCAGGTACGCTTAATGTGAATTCTTTATGTGCCAAAGTGTTAATAGATTCGTGAGCAACTCGATCGTCTGTTTCACAAGATTTTGTTAGTAAGTTAAATTGTCCAGTTGAGTATTTAAATGAAATAATGACTATGGAATTAGCAAATCAAGAACGAGTATCTGTTAATAAAGTTTGCGGGAATTGTGAGATTGAGATTTCTGGTAGTAAGTTTTATGTAGATTTAATACCATTTAAGCTAGGAGAATTTGACGTTATCTTAGGAATGGACTGGTTATCTAAGCACGATGCCCAAATAGATTGTTGAAATAAGAAGGTAATGGTGAAAACGCTAGACGAAAGGATAGTAACGTTCAAGGGCCAGAAGCAAGTAAAGAAGTTCTTAACGATGATTCAAGCCAAGAAGTTACTACGGCAAGGATTCGAGCATTTCGTGGCATATGTGATTGACAGAAGTCAGGAGTTGGCAAAACTTGAAGATATTCCAGTAGTGAATGAATTTCCAGACGTGTTTCCCGATGAGTTACCAGGACTTCCTCCAGATAGAGAAATTGAGTTTGCAATCGACTTAGCACCTGGAATAGAACCAGTATCCAAGGCCCCATACAGAATGGCACCCATTGAAATGAAGGAGCTAGCGAAGCAATTGCAAGAGTTATTAGAGAAAGGAGTAATCAGACCCAGTGTATCCCTGTGGGGTGCACCGGTACTATTTGTCAAAAAGAAGGATGGAAGCATGAGACTGTGCATCGACTATAGGGAGCTCAACAAGCTTACAATCAAGAACAAATATCCGTTACCCCGAATTGATGATCTGTTTGACCAATTGAAGGGAGCCAAGTACTTCTCCAAGATTGATTTAAGATCGGGATATCATCAACTAAAGATTAAGCCAGAGGATATACCGAAGACAGCTTTCAGAACAAGGTATGGACATTACAAATTTTTAGTGATGTCTTTTGGATTAACAAATGCCCTGACAGCGTTTATGGACCTGATGAATAGAATTTTCAAGGAATATTTGGATAAGTTCGTTATTGTGTTTATAGACGATATTTTGATTTATTCAAAGACGGAAGAGGATCATGTGGAACATTTGAGAACAGCTTTGGAAATTTTAAGGAAAAAGAAGTTATATGCTAAATTCTCGAAGTGTGAGTTTTGGCTACAGGAAGTTCAGTTCTTAGGACACATAGTCAGTAATGAAGGGATCAAAGTGGACCCAACAAAGATTGAGGCAATTACAAATTGGGAAAGACCGAGAACCCCAACAGAGATAAGAAGTTTCTTGGGATTAGCGGGATATTATCGTCGATTCGTTCAAAATTTCTCAAGGATTGCAACACCATTAACAAAGCTTACACGCAAGAATGAAAAGTTTATATGGAACGAAAAATGCGAAGAAAGTTTTCAGGAATTGAAGCGAAGATTAATCACGACACCTGTTTTGTCACTTCCAGACGATCAAGGTAATTTCATAAATTATAGTGATGCTTCTCATAAAGGACTAGGATGTGTTCTGATGCAGCATGATAAAGTGATTGCATATGCATCAAGGCAATTGAAACCACACGAACAGAAATATCCTACTCATGATTTGGTGCTAGCAGCCATAGTTTTCACTTTGAAGATTTGGAGACATTATCTGTATGGAGAAAAGTGCGAGATTTACACGGATCACAAAAGCCTGAAGTACATATTCACACAGAATGAGCTTAATATGAGGCAAAGGAGATGGTTAGAATTGATGGAACATTGTAGCAGACGCGTTGAGTTGGAAAGAAAAGTTAAATGTGTTATCAGTTGCCGAAGAAATATATAAAGAATTTCAGAAACTGGAATTAGAGATTTGAGTTTGCAAGCCTGATGAAGCAAAAGTGTATAGTATGACTTTTCAGCCGGAATTGTTAGAGAAGATAAAGAAGTGTCAGGACGATGTAATGGATCAAGATATAAATCGTTTGGTAGGTGAAGAATTGTGTACGCAAAAGAACGATCAAGGTATTCTTAGGTTTTCTTCTAGAATTTGGATTTCACCGGTGACGGAGCTGAAGGATGAAATTTTACAGGAAGCTCATAATTCGAGATATTAATACCATCCAGGGAGTACCAAAATGTACAGAGATTTAAAGAAAAATTATTGGTGGCCAGATATAAAGAGGGAAATTGCGGAATGGATTAGCAGATGTTATACATGTCAGAGAGTTAAAGCAGAGCATCAAAGACCAAGTGGATTGCTACAGCCATTGGAGATTCCAGAGTGGAAGTGGGAACATATTGCCATGGATTTCATAGTCGTATTACCAAGGACAAAAGCCAATCATGATGCCATTTGGGTTATAGTGGATAGAGTTACCAAGTCAGCTCATTTTCTGCCTATAAATGAAAGATTTTCGCTCGATAAGTTAGTCCATATGTACCTGAAGGAAATTGTAGTTCGTCATGGAGTTCCTGTGTCTATCGTATCTAATCGAGATCCAAGATTTAATTCAAGATTTTGGAAAAGTTTTCAAGAATGTTTGGGAACGAGACTGAATATGAGTACGGCTTACCATCCACAGACGGACGGCCAGAATGAAAGAACGATCTAGACAATTGAAGATATGTTACGTGTTTGTGCTATTGACTTCAAAGGGAGTTGGGACGAGCATTTACCTCTGGTAGAATTTGCTTACAACAACAGTTATCACGCCAGTATTGGGATGCCACCCTATGAAGCCCTTTATGAACGCAAATGCAGATCTCCAGTGTATTGGGATGAAGTAGGAGAACGCAAAATACTTGGACCTGAATTAGTACAACAGACAAAGGAAGTTGTTGAAGTTATCCAGAAGAGATTGATAGCAGCACAAGACCGTCAAAGGAAATATGTAGATAAGTTAAGGAAATACATGGAATTCGAAGAAGGGAATTTGGTATTACTGAAAGTATCACCATGGAAGGGACTAACGAGGTTTGGAAAGAAAGGAAAGTTGAGCCCAAGATATGTCGGACCTTTTGAGATTCTAAGGCGCGTTGGCAAAGTAGCTTCCGAGTTGGCGTTACCTCCGCACATGAAGGCACATTCACAATGTTTTTCACGTATCGATGCTTAAGAAGTATAATCCAGACTCCAGGCATGTAATAGAATATGAGCCAATAGAGCTTCAGACAGATTTGTCATATGTAGAGAGTCCAATAGAGATTCTAGAGGAAAGAGAGAAAGTATTAAGAAATAAAGTGGTAAAGTTAGTAAGAGTATTGTGGAGAAACCCAAAGGTTGAAGAGTCAACCTGGGAGTTAGAAAGTGATATGAAGGAAAAGTACCCTCATTTATTTTCTTAGGAGATTCTAAGGACAGAATCCTTTTAAGGGGGGAAGGATGTAATATCCGAGATATATCGTGTAATTATTTTTGCTAATAAATAATTATTATATGTGTTCAGTATCTATTCTGTAAATTATTTGTTAAGTGTTAAATGTGTTTGGATGTTTAAAAATAATATTGATTGAGTATGTTAATTTTTATATATCCAAAATAAAATATAGATAATTGTCATATCTTCCTAATTATTTTTATGATGATTTATGATTTTATAGAAAATATATGGATTTTATAAAATCTTTTTCCGAATCTTTAAAAACTATTTTATACAATCGGGAACCAACCGACGTCATCCGTTTTTATGTTTCTATAACCCGAAACTCTTCCGAGAACTCCTTCCTAACCTAATTGCAATATTTCGAGCATTTTCCATGTTTCGACTTTTTCGATCCGGCGTACGGTTTGTCCTACGCGGGTCCCGGCGCAACATTTTCGATACATTATTCATTTCGGTTAATCAATAAAACTCGTATTTTCGATAAACAGTATCTTTTTATTAAACTATCACAATTATCACCTCGTAATACGTGTAACCAGACGCTGAGACCAAGACCGCAGTACAAATTGTACTGATTTGGATAATTATCCCGAAAATCGGTACTGTTTGGATCAGTTTTTATATATAAACGTACCATTTTATATCCGGAATGATCCAACGGGATACTAATTTTCCGTAATTATAAATAGCCTTTACCGTATTTTATTCTGTATCAAAAATCATTTGCAGTCAGTAATTATAAAATTTTCCAGAAAAAATACTTATATTCATAAACCTTTCTGAGAATCAAACCAACAATCGGAGGTGTTATCGGAGTCTGTTTGAAAAGCTCGAGTACTCAAAATTAAGGTCTTGAGGTGTACTATCAGATTCTGTGAACCATATACCTGCAAAAATTAAGGTTTATTTTCTGGAAATTTGTTTATTTTTGAATTATTTTTATTAAAAATATGAATTTTTGTTCGGATGATTGTTTGAATGATTTGATGATTGCATGTTGTAGAGCTTGTTTTTTTGATTATTTTTATATGTCATATGTCTGATTTGGAGTTTAATAACATGTTCAAAATTGAGTTTAATTTTCAAATTTCAAAATTAGGGTTTATAACCCTTATGAATGTTTTCAATTGAAATTTGGGGCTTTTTGATTTAGGGGTTATTAGCTGTTGATTTATAGTGGGTTGTGTTCCTTATGAAACTTGCAATCGATTGATATATAGCTCATTAACAGAGGATGTCTGAATCGAAGGGAGTTGTGTTTTGAAGTTTTCGATGTTTCGCCGGAAATCGGCGATGTTCTTGGCCATTTTCCGGCCAGGACAGGGATGATTGATGTGTTTTGATTGCATGAATATGTTCCTGGTGTTGTGTAGAGTATATCTGGAGCAGATGGTAAGGTGAGGGAGCCGGAATCGTGTTCTTCGGCCACCCTTGTGTTTTCCGGTGTTATGGATAAAAAACTAAGGTTATTATTTGCTGTATTTATTACTAAGATTCGGGAGCTCAAGGCCTTTAATGGCTGCTCTCGTGTTTCGTGGCTCGATCTGCCTTTACGAGATGCCTACGTATCTCTGTGAATTAGAGAATCAAGCCAAAAAACGTAGTTCTGATTTGTGGGGTGAGGCCCCTTATATAGATGTTGGGAGTCCTTGAATTGGACTTGGTATAGGAGACTTGGTGGGCAAGTCTCATAATTAGAATGGACTTTGGAGTCCTAGATAGTAGGAAACTGATTCCTTATCCTTTTAGGTCCCCTTGAGGCTAATCTATAAGGATTTATATCCTTATCGGGACTCTTCTCAATAGCTGATTTTTCCCTTATTAATTAATTATGAAATTAATTAATAATCAGGGCTTTTGGGCCTTCTTTATTCCATCAGGCCTGATCTGGTCCATCAGGCTTAACCTTTCTGGTCTGAGTATCATATATCTTTTTATTGGGCCTAGCAGCCCACACCTTGCAGTATTTAATTATATTATCATAATTTATTTATCCCTATCATTTACCCCCAAGTTTTGGGAAACATTGATTAGGTTTCGCAGAAGTTAAGTCTGTTTATTCCCTTACAGGGTTTCGTTTTCGCGTAAAGTGTGGAGCGACCTACACATTTACAATGAATTTTCCTTTTATTCAGGAATTATCTTAATTTCAAGGAATTTTTCCCTTATTTCCGGGATTTTTCCCTACTTTCCGGGATTTTTCTCTAATTTTCTGAATTTTTCCCTTAATTTTCGGGGATTTTTCCTTAATTTCTGGATTTTTCCCTAATTTTCTGGGATTTTTCCTTTAATTTCTGGACTTTTCCCTAATTTTTGGGATTTTTCCTTAATTTTCTGAATTTTTCAGATTTCCAGCCCTTTTTCGACCAGGATCCTAGTCGAAATTTCGACCTGGATCCTAGTCGAAATAGGGGTCAGCCTTGCCATCCTGGTCGAAGGAATTCGACTAGGATCCACGACCTAGAATTCGACCAGGATCCTAGTCGAAATTTCGACCTGGATCTAGGACCTGGAATTCGACAAGGATCCTAGTTGAAAATTCGACCTGGATCTAGGTCGAAAATTCCACCTTTTTTTAGCTTCTTGTCATGAGCCTATCGACTAGGATTTCGACTAGGATTCTAGTCGACATTTCGACCTGAATCCTGTTCGAAAATTCTTTGGTTTTCTTGCTTCCTGGTCGAAGGATTTCGACTAGGATCCACGACCTGGAATTCGACCAGGATCCTAGTCGAACTTCGACCTGGGTTTTTAATCCCCATTTTTTGAAAGATGCTTGGTTTATTCGACCTCATTCCTGGTCAAAGCTTCGACCTCAATTCAGTCCCGTTATTCCAGCTATTTTCGGGTGTCTGCTCGAAAGATTTCGGGCAGGATTCACGACCTGGAATTCGACCTGGATTCTGGTCTTTTTTACCCGTTATTTTCGGGTGTCTGCTCGAAAGATTTCGGGCAGGATTCACGACCTGGATTTTGACCTGGTTCCTGGTCTTCCACTAGCCTTCTTCATTTAGCTTTAATTTAGGGTATTGTATTTTCCAAATCCTAATTGGATTTGGGCCTGGCCTTTTTTATTGGGCCTTATTAAATTTTACTGAGCCTCTATTATTGGGCTTTTCCAAATCTTATTGGGCCTCTTTTATTGGGCCTTTTCAAATCTTATTGGGCCTCTTTTATTGATCCGGGCTTAATACACCCTGTTTAGAATGCTCTAGAATTCTTAGGAATATTCTGGAATATTCTTTTTTTCTGGGCTTTTTCCTATGGGCCTTTGTCCTTAATGGGCTTTCGTCCCTTCAACTTCCTTTTCCTCTTATATAAAGGAATGAGGAAAGGCTACTACTCCTCACCTTCTCATTTCTAAGTTTTCTTCTTTCTCCTCCTGCTAAGATTCTCAGAGCAATAATAGCAAGTCGGAGCTCAAAGCCTTTTTCAGGAGTGCTTTTTCAGGTAAAATTCCTCCCTTTGCTTTTCGTATCTATTTTTCCATTGTGTGCCGTTTTAAGATAGCCTTTTTTGTTTTTTTTTTAGATGGCTGACAAAAAAATGACCCGCTTGGCCAAGATGAACGTGGCTAGAAAGTCCAACGAATTTCCCATTCGATCGAGGTATACTTCCTTAATCGACATGATCAACACTCGAGGGGACGAGTACTCGTCTAATGCGCATCTGGACGCGCACGATCATATTAGTGCTTTACGGGATCCCAAGGAGCTGGAAAAGTTGAGCAGCTGCTTCAAAATCAAGGAGCCTTTTAAGCTGGTTCTTGCTGGTCCGGCCGACAGGGCCTGCCAGTGGAAAAAGGACGCACTATGTGTCTATAGGGATACTCTAAGGGCAGGTATCAGACTCCCTTTTCATCCGTTCATTCCCTTGTTACTGGCTGATGTGGGCATCAGCCCTTGCCAACTCCCCCCAAACTCTTGGAGGCTTATTCTGTGCTACCTGTCACAATGTGCCAAGCACAAGGTCCCTACTTCTGTTGTTGTTTTCAGGAAAATTTTCCAGTTCAAAAACAGCCCTGATAAAAGTCCGGGTTGGGTTTCTCTAAACCAGCGCCCCACTATCCCCCACATTGTGAATGGGAAGTCCATCCCTGACAACAACTTGGGGTGGAAGAAAGATTTTTTGTTCGTTGTTTGGGAGGGTGGAGATTGGGGCACCCTGTTTCGATCGTCCTTCGGGCTTGCCGTCGATGGGAGCCCAAATGACATAACTTTGTCTGAGGAGGAGGCTAGAGCTTTCAACCTCCTTACACAAGATAATGGGACTTCCCATTCTTGGGATCTTATCTGGGAGTCCGTTCTTGTAGAACGCGGCCTCTCTCCCGTCCCTAAGAAAAGTAAGTTTCCTCCCTTATATCTCGCTCTCTTTTTTTTATTTCATTTTCTATTCCGCTGAGTTTTCAACTTTTCTTGTTGCAGTGGCTGAGAAGATTGAGGAGGCTACCAAGCCTAAAGACCTGGAGACAACCAGGATGAAGAGGGCTGGAAAGGTCTTTAAAGACCCTCGACTTGGTGACCGCTTCCCTGAGTTCCTCCTTCAGGCAACGGAGCCAAGCGAGGAAGGCCCCAACCAAGTTTTGCGCACCAAGCAGAGGCCAGGGGCCTATTTTCAACCTGCTTGGGGGATCCGGGGCAAGGACTCAATTGTGGGCAGCACGGCGCTGTCCAAGGAATGGTCTAAGCATTCCATCTCCCCGGTGGACTATCAAGATTTTGTCCTTCAACAGGACTTAGAGGGGAATGAGCTATTTGGAGCCCAGGCTCTGGTGACGGTACGTCCTTTACTTATGCCCTTCGTACTTATCTTTCCATGTTTCTTTTCTAAACTTTCGCTGTTTCTCTTGCAGGCTAACGCCCATTTCCAAGGGGCAATTCACCAAGCTAAGGCTTGGCAGGTTGGCCTGGAAGATGCCAACAAGAAGTTGGAGGAGGCCAACCAAAAAATAGAGGCCCTTGAAGCTCAACTGGCCTCTTCCACTTCTGACCTGGAGACGGCCCGGGCCGAAAATGTCATTCTGAAGGCGCAGAAGGACAAAACCTTTGATGGCTGGATGGACACCCAAGAATTCAAGGACTTGATGGTGGAGCATGATGCCCTTCTTCACCCAGTTAGCTATAAAGAGGGCTGGGATGCTGCTGTGGAGGCCATCCAGGATGAGTTTCCAGAGGTCCTTGAGCAGTCCCCCTTTCCTTACCCTGTGCGGGTTCCAGAGCTTGGAGGTGTTACTGAGAAGCTTGCTGTTATGATCAAGGACGGAGAGGAGGAAGATTCTTCCGAGGAGGAGTTTGAGCCTGTCGCTAAGAAGGCCAGGGTGGAAGAGCCTCCAAAAGCAGCGCCTCAACAGCCAGCATCTCCTGCAGAGGGAACTTCTACAGGGACTTCGGAGGGGACAACCGAGACGTCCGAAGGAACGACTGAGACTTCCGAGGAGACTTCAGATAGTGGTTCTGAGGAATCTCAGCCTTCCAAGGCCTAACTTTTTGTATATCTTCTTTTTGAACTTTATTCATATCTAAACTTGTTACCCTTCGGGGTTATATTTCATATGTTGCTTTTCTTGCCTCTTTTTGTTTTAACTTTACAATCTTAATACGCATTTGAACTTTAAACATCCTTAGATAGAAATAATTTCAAACTCTTTAATATGAAGTATGGTTTTCCAAAACCTTACACAGTATGGGTTCGACCCTAATCAACAATAACTAGACAATGTAAATTCTACTGGAATATAAAATCCTACGCAAGCAAAGCTTCGAGGTGCTTTTAAACCTACTTGTCACAATGACAAGTGAGAATCGTACTTCGCCTATCTTACACGTAGTAAACCTTCAGGTTTTGTGCGTGCCAGGTCCTCGGGACTTCAAAACCTTCCATAGTTTCGAGCTTGTAGGTTCCTCTACCCTGAACGCTCTTGACTCTGTACGGCCCTTCCCAATTCGGGGCAAGCTTTCCTTTCTGTCCGACACCAGAAGCCTCTATTTTTCTCAAGACTAGGTCACCTTGTTTGAAAAACCTCTCTTTAACCCTTAGGTTGTAGTAGAATGAAGCCTTTTTCTGATATTCTACTATCTTTGCATGTGCTTTATCTCGCACTTTATCAATTAAATCCAGGGCTAACCTCTGCCCTTCCTCATTTTCTTCTGCATTGAAAGCCTGAATCCTTGGAGAGGAATATGATATCTCTACTGGAACTACTGCTTCTGCCCCATATGCCAACATGAAGGGAGTTGCTCTTGTCGTGACTCTACAGGTAGTCCTGTAGGCCCATAATATTGGAAGTATCTCATCCACCCAATTATTTCTTGACTTCTCGATCCTCTTCTTTAGTCCATCCAGGATTATCCGATTTGCTACCTCTGCTTGCCCATTGACTTGCGGGTGAGCCACAGAGGTGAATCGTAACTCAATTTCATTTTCTTCACAACACTTCTTGAATTCCTCATTGTTGAATTGTGTTCCATTGTCAGTGACGAGGATACGGGGAATTCCATATCGGCACATAATGTTTTCCCACAGGAATTGCGAAAGCTGCTTAGTTGTGATTTTGGCCAAGGGTTTGGCTTCGATCCACTTGGTGAAATAATCAATGGCTACAATCAGAAATTTCCTTTGTGCCGTGGCCATAGGAAAAGGCCCCAAAATATCCATTCCCCACATAGCAAAAGGAATGGGCGAGTTGATAGAGGTCAGCATCTCGGGGGGTTGCCTAACAACAGGTGCATGCTTCTGACATCGGTCACATTTCTTCACGTATTCTTTGGCATCAGCCATCATTTCTGGCCAATAAAAACCTAAACGAGTTATCTTATGAGCCAAGGCCCTGCCCCCAAGTGTTGTCTACAAATACCTTCATGCACTTCTTCAAGAGCCAAGCGTGCCTCATCGGGCCTGAGACACCTCAAGTAGGGAACCACGAAAGATCTTTTGTAAAGAATCCCATCTATCAAAGAGTACCTTAGTGCCCGAATAGTTAACTTCCGTGCTTCAGTTGCATCGCTTGGCAACCAACCGGTCTGAATGTGAGCCTTGATGGGATCAATCCATGACGTCCCCAAGCCTATGGGAGCCACTAACTTAACATCTATGCTTCGTGTCTTCAAAACACGGAAGTACACACTTCCTGAACTTTCTTCAATCTCAGACGAAGCGAACTTTGATAGCGCATCTGCCTTAACATTTTCTTCCCTTGGAATGTGTTCAACATGGCATTCATTAAATTGGGTCATCACAGCCCTTACTAGGCGGACATACTTAGCCATCGTATCATCCCTTGCCTCAAATTCTCCCTTTACCTGGGATATGATCAGCTTCGAGTCTCCATGGACCTTTAAGTTTTTGACTCTAAGTGTCCCAGCTAGACCAAGGCCAGCTATCAGGGCTTCATACTCTGCCTCATTGTTTGTGGTAGGAAAATCTAGCTTCATAGCATACTCAATTAAGAACCCATCAGGGCTTTGCAAAACCAATCCTGCTCCACTGGAGTTTGTTTTTGATGCCCCATCAAAATAGAGAACCCAATATTCTTTATCATCCTTCTCTTTGCCCCCATCATCGACTTTCTTGTCTTGAGGTACGGCATCTTCCTGCCCCCCGGCTTCTTGGTTGGGTATGGTACATTCCACCACGAAGTCAGCTAGTGCCTGGGCTTTTATTGCCGTACGTGGTTTATACTTGAGATCGAACTCTCCCAGCTCTATTGCCCACTTAATCAATCTCCCACTTGCCTTGGGACTGTGAATGATATTTCTCAGGGGATGATTTGTTAGCACCTCAATCTGGTGAGCCTGAAAATAAGGACGCAGTTTTCTCGAAGCCATTACCAAGGCTAAAGCGAATTTCTCAATAGCTGAATAATTCAACTCAGCACCATGCAAAATTTTGCTGACATAGTAAACGGGTTTCTGGACTTTCAATTCCTCCTTAACCAACACCGCGCTCAAGGCGCTCTCTGAAACAGCCAAGTAAAAAAATAAAACTTCACTCAGAACTGGCTTAGCCAACAACGGGGCCTGGGCCATATACTTCTTTAATTCTTCAAATGCCTTCTGGTTTTCCTCACTCCCTACAAAGTCTTTGATGTTCTTTAGTGATTTGAAGAATGTCAAGCACTTGTCTCCTGACTTGGAGATGAATCGTCCTAGCGCCGCAACCCTTCCTGTGAGCTTCTGAACATCTTTGACAGTTTTTGGTGGTTCCATATCCAGGATTACCTTTATTTTATCGGGGTTAGCCTCAATTCCCCTCTTTAAGACCATCAATCCCAAGAATTTTCCAGATCCTACTCCGAAAGCACACTTCGTAGGATTCAATATCATCTTGTGGTACCTTAGGACCTCAAAAGCTTCCCTCAAATGGGTTATATGATCAGTCTTTACTAGACTCTTGACTAGCATGTCATCAACATAGACTTCCATAGTCTTTCCAATAAGATTCTTAAAAATTTTATTCACCAACCTTTGATAGGTGGCTCCTGCATTCTTGAGACCAAACGCCATAACAAGATAACAATAAACACCAAAGTCAGTGATAAATGATACCTTTGGAATGTCATCCTTATGCATTTTGATCCGATTGTATCCGCTAAATCCATCCATGAAGCTCAGCATCTCATGTCCAGCAGTGGCATCAATCAAAGTATCAATTCTAGGCAGCGGAAAACAGTCTTTGGGGCATGCATCATTCAGATCAGTGAAGTCTATACACATCATCCACTTTCCATTAGCCTTCTTTACCATTACAGGCTTTGCTAACCACTCCGGAAATTGAATCTCCTCAATGAAACCAGCCTCTAAGAGCTTTTCTACCTCCTGTATTATAGCCTCTTGTCTTTCCGGGGCAAAAATTCTTTTCTTTTGTTTCACTGTCTTCCGGCTTGGATCCACGTTTAGCTTGTGAGTAATTAACTCCGGGTCTATGCCTGGCATATCAGCTGCTGACCATGCAAACACATCACTATTTTCTTGCAAAAATTTCACTAACTTCCCTCTAAGGGGCTCCTCTAATGTGGCTCCAATGAAAGTCATCCTCTCAGGATTCTCGGGGTCTAAAGGAACCGAAACCAATTCTTCTGCTGGCCTTCCTCTATTCTCATCATTTTCTCGAACATCCATATCTTCAATAGGAAGAACCTGCCCCCCGACTCCATCAGCCCTCAAAGAGGCCACATAACAGCTTCTAGCCATTTTTTGATCTCCTCTCTCTTCTCCAATCCCGTTTCGGGTGGGAAACTTCATGACTGAATGGTAGGAAGAGGGGACTGCCTTGAAGGCATATATCCCTGTTCTCCCCATGATAGCATTATAAGTTGAACTAGCCTTTACCACCACGAAATCCAGCATCTGCGTTGCTTGCCTTGGTTCCGTACCTATGGTGGTCGGCAATTTGATTATCCCTTCCACAGGACATTCTACTCCAGCAAATCCATATATCGGCATGTCGGTTGGTGTCAACTGGGAGTCGTTATACCCCATCCTTAGAAAGGTGTCGTGGAGCAAGATATCCACAGAAGCACCATTATCCACAAGGACCCTCTTAACCGGGCTATTTCCTATTATCGGTGTTATGACCAGCGGGTCGTCATGGGGAAACTTCATACCCTCTAGGTCGGAATTATCAAAAGCCAATGTTACTTCTGTCCTGGCCCTCTTCGGGGCTTCTCCAACAATATGCATAACCTCCCTAGTATATGCCTTTCTGGAATTTTTGGACAATCCAGCAGCAGTTGGACCTCCAAAGATCGTGTTTATCACAGGTCCTCGAGGGCGTCGCGGTCCTCCAAAAATTGCATTTATAACCGGCCCTCTAGGTTGGGGATTCCGCCCCTGATCGTCTTGGTCCCTCCTACGATCCTCAAAGTTCTTCCTTCCATTATTATTTCTGTCCCCTCCATCTCCAGTATACTTGTTCAATCTTCCTTTTTGAATCAAAAACTCAATTTCATCTTTCAATTGCCTACACTCATCGGTGTCATGGCCAACATCTTTGTGAAACTTGCAATACTTGCCCTTATCTAGCTTGGCGGGATCATCCTTCAAGGGCTTAGGCCAGCGAATATCTCTGTCTTTCTCAATCTCCATCAAAATCTGACTTCTAGGAGCATTCAGCTTAGCGTATTCAGTGAACTTTTGCCCAGGTCCTCCCTTCTTGGGGGTTGAATCAGGGTTTTGTTCGGTTCTAGGATATTTGTCCTTTGCAATATATTCTAAATCAGCTTTCCGCTTCTTGCCTCCAGTGGGCTCATTACTTACTACGGTCTTCCTCATAGTTTCTTCAACCTTGATATACTTCCCTGCCCTCTCTTGGAGCTGCAACATGCTCTCAGGGGGTCGTTTGGCCAAAGACATCTTAAAAAACTCGTCCCTAGTTTCTTGTTGCAGTGCTATCATGGCTACCTTATCATCAAGGTCCGGGACTTTTAAAGCCTCCTTTGTGAAACGATTCAGGTAATCTCTCAAGGATTCCTTAGCTCCTTGCACAAGACTCATAAGAGATGCTGAACTTTTTTCATGGACTCTTCCACTGATGAATTGCTTAATAAAAGCCTGACTTAATTCTCTGAACGATCCAATAGAATTTGGGGGTAGGCGACTGTACTATCTTTGAGCCATACCCAACAGGGTTTGAGGGAAGGCCCGACACTTTATAGCATCATTCACGGGTTGCAGCAGCAGTGCATTAGAGAATGTCCTAACATGATTAGCGGGGTCTCCCGTGCCATCATAGGCTTTGATAGTGGGCATCTTGAATTTCCTTGAGATATGGGCATTCATTATCTCTTCTGTGAAGGGTGGAGTTGGATCATCAGGATCTCCAAGGGGAAGGAGATTGCATGGATCAGTTCTTGGGACAGCAGCCCTTCTTCGTACCGGACCATCCAGGTCTATGACAGGAGGAGGATTTCTCCCCCTAGGAGGTATCTGGGGTCTGGTGGCCTGGTGAGCCTCCAAATCACGCCTCAGCCTTTGGATTTCAGCCTCATGAGCCCTCATCCTTTCCTGCACTTCTTGGGGATTCGCCCCTGTGGTGCTTTGGGGGCGTTGCCTTCCATCGGCCATTGGCTCTTTTCCAGGACGCCTCCTTCTCGGGGCCACTTCATCATCCGAAGATTCGGAGTCTCTCTCAGTGTAAGGACCAGAAAATTCCCGATCCTCAGAGATAGGACCCAAACCTCGTATATAGGGGGGCGACTGCCCTCGTGCTTCGCTTCGCCCAGCATATCCGCTTCCTCCCACCTCAGGGTGAAGGGGCATCCCATAAGGGGGTTAGTAGTAACAATAGTTGAATATTCATACCCGACGGGTCGAGAATTCACAGGTATATGTACTTGTTGAACTTGAGGATTCGTACCTTGAATAGTCGGGGGAGTTGTCCCTTGTGGCTGAGGTTGAGTTGCCCCTATCTGGGCTTCCCCCTGAGTAGATGCATAAGTTGAATGGGGAGGAACCTCCACGGTTGACGAAATCACCTGGGTTGTCTCTGATGGTGTTCCTTCCTCTAGAGCTCTAATTATTCTCCGTGTTCTCGTCATGGTTGTTGTTGTGTTTTCCCACAGACGGTGCCAAATGTTATGGATAAAAACCTAAGGTTATTATTTTCTGTATTTATTACTAAGATTCGGGAGCTCAAGGCCTTTAATGGCTGCTCTCATGTTTCGTGGCTCGATCTGCCTTTACGAGATGCTTACGTATCTCTGTGAATTAGAGAATCAAGCCAAAAAACGTAGTTCTTATTTGTGGGGTGAGGCCCCTTATATAGATGTTGGGAGTCCTTGAATTGGACTTGGTATAGGAGACTTGGTGGGCAAGTCTCATAATTAGAATGGACTTTGGAGTCCTAGATAGTAGGAAACTGATTCCTTATCCTTTTAGGTCCCCTTGAGGCTAATCTATAAGGATTTATATCCTTATCGGGACTCTTCTCAATAGCTGATTTTTCCCTTATTAATTAATTATGAAATTAATTAATAATCAGGGCTTTTGGGCCTTCTTTATTCCATCAGGCCTGATCTGGTCCATCAGGCTTAACCTTTCTGGTCTGAGTATCATATATCTTTTTATTGGGCCTAGCAGCCCACACCTTGCAGTATTTAATTATATTATCATAATTTATTTATCCCTATCATCCGACGACTGGAACTGTAAAATTACAGTTTAGTACCTCAATTATTGGGGACGATGAAGTTTAGTCCCTAAACTTTTCCAGAGTTTGCAAATTTAGGATTCCTGTTTTAAAAATTTTCAAAAATCATATTTTCTATTTATTTTAATTATGAAAATTCATTTTTAATTTCTGAAAATTCTAAAAATTATTATTTTAATTCCAAAAATTATTCTTAATTCAAAAATAAATCTGAATTAATTAGTTAGTTAATTTTAGTTAATATTTAATTGATTAATTGATCAATTAATTCGAAAATTAATTGATTAATTGATTTAAATAATTATTAATTGATTTTAATTAATTTAATTTAATTTAATTATTTAAAAATGATTTAAAAATTCCGAAAAATAGTTTCGAGCTTTAAAATATTATTTTAAATTATTTTCAAGGCTCGATAATTATTATAAAATTGCTTTGAAGCCAGATTTGGCAAGTCGAACCCTGTTTATTACTCCGAAATTGATCCAACGACCCATTTTAATTCGGAAAAATATTTTAAAAATCATTTTAAATACCCGAAAGCGTGTTTATGCCCCGAGACTTCTTTATAAATGATATATCATTGATTATTTGTCGTGTTATGTGCTATATGTGACTTGTTGGTTAATTGTCGGTCTATATATTCGATGTTTACTTATTTATAGTAAAACTTTCAATCCGTTAATCAGATTTGGGTGAAACGAAGGGTAGATAAAAGTATATGTCGAATAGAATCGTATGAGTTGAGTATTGATAGATGCTTATAATATGTGAGCAGAAGAGGCAATACGTAGGAAAGGAAAATAGATAGTCGAGGAGTAAGACGATTGTGATTGGAAGTTAGTGCAGTATATCAAGCTAGTACCAGGCAAGTGTTCTGAACTTTCTCGAGATATATTGTAGTGGATTGATAGTCATGTTTTATATTGCAAGTGCTTTGATGCACTAAACCCAAATGCGAACCACAGATATACGATACTACTCCACAAATACATACAAACTAAATACCAAACACTGAACTGAATTACTTATATACTCAAACCATTGTACCTTATGATTTGAAAGACCAATTCCTGGTAACCCTGACAGATTGATTCCTTTGTTATCCAACTCTTTCATTACCTAACATCCAAGCTTTGAAAATGCCATATTGATTCTTATGAAGATTGGAAACCATTTCATTATTGAATGTCTAATGTTGTTAATGATTCTGTTTATTGCTTATTATTGTTTATCTTGTTATTACGTTAGAATTGGATTGTTTTTATAAAATTGTGGACCAGATTCGTGGTCAGACCATATAATGGTCAAGTTAGGCCAATGTGTGCCTTGGATCTAGTAGTTAGAGCAGTGCTGTGTGCTTTGCTCGGGGTTAGTGCGTGACTGATCAGCAGCCTAAACTTGGTTTTTAAAATGAAAATATAATATCCAATTCTAAATCATAATTCATTGTTCACTCGATATCATAACCCTTTTTATTTGATGATCATTATTCTCAGTTTTGTCATTGTGACTTGTTGAGGTAGTTAGCTCATTTGTGCGATGTTGTTTATGTTATTTTCCGGTTAAGAAGGAACCAGTTGGTAACGAAGATCCCCAGTCCAGCGCGAGAGCTAGGGGTTCAGGTTGATCGAGTTAAGCTAGTAGGCTTCTTTTGGGATAATTTGAGTTTGTAAAAGTTTGTAATAATGCTTAATACTCAGTTCTAAGATTGGATAGTTGGGATTTGAACAGTTTGTAATATAAGTGTGTGTTTAGCTTGTGTGCATACTTTAACCTGTTGCGGTCCGTGGTAGTTGGTAAGTAGGGTCACTGCATATTATTATTATCTTCATTATTGTTATAAGCAGGTTATAAATAAGGTGTGTGTGTGGACCCCAAACTTCTGACCCGGGTTTGGAGGGCGCCACAGATGTGGATCGATATACTCTGATAAGTGTTTTGAATGTACTGTGACTATTGAATCCAATAAGGATAACTATGCTAGATGCTGACCTAGTAGTCTTTAACATACTAGAAATCTCATATTTGAATTAATTGTTCATGTGAAAACTCATTAACACAAGCAAATTCTGATATTGAGTTTAATCAAGTTTACTTTGTGTATCTTATTACTAAGTCATAGACTAGATTCTTGTTTCTTATCTGTCAAATTCTGATGTCAGTAAATCTTAAGGATAAACTACATGCTGATAAGCCTCACTTATCAAAAGAAAAGAAAAGAAAAAAATAAAAGTCAGGCACTCCTTTGAGATCTAGAGTAAATATGTGGAAGGGAAGACCCAAGTACATTGCTGGTATTAAGTAATATGCATTAAAAAAGAAAATAAATTTTCTTGGTGACTTTTACATTCTCTGATTACTGGAGAAATACTCTGACAACAGCATAAATTCTAATAAGCAGTCGTGACTCACTTACACTGAGAAGCCACTGTAAAAAGGAATTTTAAAAGATGCATAAAATGAGCACAAACAATTGAGGTGGACTCATGCATAAATTTGTTTTATAGTAGACTTCATGATTGATGACAGATTTTAAGCACTTTTCTAAGTTATGCCTTATTTCTAAGATGTACTGAAGTTTATCAGACTTTAATCTTTATCTGATATTTTTCCAAATGCACACACTTTCACTCCATATGAATGATGAAAATTACTGTGGTGATTAAGTTGTTTTTGACAAACAGTCAAGTGTCATTTGCATAATTTCTGAAGACAAGTTCTGATGATTAAACTTTGAAAAAAACAAGTCAGTCTTTGTACGGAGAATTACAGAAACAAACATTCACTCATTGAGTACAGAAGCCAAATTCTGATGACTAGTAAAATCTGATATAAGTTAAGTTCTGATATTAAATCCTGATGGAATCCTTGATGCTTATGTGGCATTATTCTTTACTTGACTTATTTGTGGTAAAATCTGAAACAGTCATATTTAAATCAGAATATATTTGGGTAAAATAAAATAGTCATATTCATTATGGGTTAGTGGTTAACGTGTTGGTCCTGAAAAACTGCATGTGCATGGTAATTATTGCTTATTTTACGTGCCCATTAACTCCTTTTCTAACCGTTTACTGATTGTTCACATGTTGCCAGGTGTAAAGTGTATCCCATGCTTCACAAATATAATTGTTGAGTGGAGAGAGTATATATGGGAGTTAAAAGATTTTCTAATATTTTATTTACTTTTTTATTCTTAATCTCTCTTATTCTCTCTCTCTCTAATATTCTCTGAAGCGTTTTCTTACATGACTTTTATCAAACACCTTACAAACACTCTCTCTTTCTCACTTAATTTCTTACAGAGATGGCACCAACAGACTTGATTTTCAATGGAGCTAAGTTTGTCCCCAACAACTATGCGTCTATTCTTAGCAAGGTTGAAGCTCCATCAGAACTTCACTTTATTCAGGATTTTCTTGCTAATTCTGATATTGGGTATGCTTTGACCCAACCAGAAGCAATCTCTGGAACCCAAGTGCTGGAGTTCTGGAGAAGTGGAGTATATGATGATGGTGGTGCTCAAGGGTCCCCAAGTATAATCTTTACAGAAGGGGAGGATGAGCATGTCGTACCTTTGGCTATAGTACGCCAAGCACTGCAGTTGCCTGAGAATAGAGCCTATACAACTGTTAAGGAGCCAGTTCTTCAAAATCTAATGGCCAGACTGGGGTATGAAAAGACATTGGCGAAGCTGGGACAGTTGAAGAGATCCAACATTATGAGGGAATGGAGTTTCTTCTTCGACTGCATTACAAAGGCTTTTGGAAACAAATGTTCCAATTTCGATGCAATCCCTATATTCAGTCAATAAATCGGGTATGCTCTCATTAATTAAACTGATTTTGATTATGCTAGTGCTGGTTTAGGTTTCATTAGGGATAGGATGACAGAAGATAGAAATACTATCTATTTTGCTAGATTCTGTCAGCTTATTTATAGCCTTTGTTGTGATAATAAGCCCCAATTAGCTAGTGAGTTAATTTCACCATTTAGACTAGCTAAAAGAGCTTTTAATGACTTATTATCTACTGATAATAAGAAGGCTGTGTTGAGACCCCTCCGAATTCCCTTATCTGTCAAACAAGCCTTAATAAATTATGATCCAAGAACATACACTGCACTTTATCCTGATGTTCAACCATCTGAACCACAACCATCAGCACCTATCACCTCCACACAAACACCTCAAACTTCTGCACCACAACTAAAATTTATCATCAGACCTTCATCTTCCAAACCTTCTAAGAGGACAAAGTCTGTTCCTCAACCTCCACAAAAGAGAAGGAAGATGATCCTCAGAGATGAATCTGATAGTGAGGATGAAATAGTTGAAGCACAAGTTCCTGCATCAGAACCTGTGATAAATGAAGCTGAGAATGTTACTTTTCAGAAAGAAACAGCAGCTCAAAGTTCTGATACTTTGACAAGGAAATTTGTAAATTCTGATGCTGCAACAGCAATTCCTTTTTTGGCAAGGAGATTGAAGAAAATGAAGGCTAGGAGGTATTTGGATAAATCTTCATCAGAAGATAATGATGAATCAGAGGAAGGGGATCAGGAATCTCTGATCTCAAAAGAGCCAATCATCATTGAAGCTCTGACTTCTCCAGCTCAAGCCACATACACTACTACTGATACATTGGTTAACCCTCCTGACTCTCCAATAAAAGCTACAGATGATGCTAAAGAGAAAATTGACAACTCTGAGATAGATATTCATAATTTGAATATACCTCAAGTTCTTTATCTGGAAGCTCCAACTACTGAAGCTCATCCATCTACAGTCAAATCTCCAATCTTAGATGTTGAGATACCATCTATATCAAAGAGACCAGCTCTGGAGATAAATTCTGATGATCAGAAATTAGATGATGTTATTCTTGAATCTCCAGTTACATCACACACTCTTGTACTGTCAGAAAATGATGAAACTTCCTCAAGTTCTGAAGACAGTATTTTTGTTGAAACTCCGGTTCCTATTCTAGGCAAGGAAGCTTTAGTGAAGAAATTTGTTAGACAGGATGCACCTGTACCTTGGGATGAAACTCACAGGGGAGTTGTGTGGACCAAGAAGTGGAATGAATCAGATTTTATTCCATGCACCAAAATTCTGACAGAGCATGTATCAAAAGTTGATAAATTATTATCAAATTCTGATTTCAAGACTCAACTTAAGGTTACAGCTATGAGTACTAGAAGTCTCCATGGTCTACATTCTATTACTCATGCTAAGGTTGATACACTTAAGGAACAAGCTGATAAGCTAGATCTACAGCTCAAGCTTGACAACAATAGGTATGTCAGACCTACTCTTGAGAAAATTGAAGCCATTGAGAAGGTTCAAGAGGAGCAACATGCCCAAATTGATGAGGTTCTGGTAAATCAAGCTTCTCAGAAAGCTCAATTGGATGAAATCCAATCTTCAGTTGAACTTATTCTCTCTTTCTCTCTTACTTCCTGATGATGCCAAAAAGGGGGAGAAGGTAGTTAAGTCCAAATGCTCACCTACTCAAGTACTGAAGAAGAAGGATGATAAAGGTGATGACCAGGGAAACTCTGAAAAGAGCAGAGGTCAAAGAAAAGTTCAAGGAAAATCTTCTATACAGAACAAGTCAAATTCTGATGTTGTGAATGCTAAAATTCTGAAGTCAAGTGCTGATAAACAAAGTCTAATATCAAGTTATGATATTCTCATTCAGTCAGGATCAAAAGACTCTCAGAAGTTTATGCAAACTCTGAAGCTAAAAGGGAAGCAGGCTACAGTTTATTACAAAGATCCTAAAATCCAGACACTTGATGAGGTGATAAAAAGAAGATTATTTCTGAAACACAATCCAGGAATGGATTTAGAAGCTCTCAAGGAGGAGGAAGCTAGATTTGCAACTGAGAAGACAAATCTTAAGTCGAAAGCTTCTGATGCAGAGAAACCTCCAAGGCCTAAGGAAAAAGGCATTGTGATCAAGGAAAAGTTAAATTCTGAAATTTCAAAGTTCAAGACTAGATCACAGACTGAGTGTGATCCCAAAGACAAAGGGAAAGGAAAAGTTGATGAACCAACCAAGTCACTGGAGATGAAAATTCCTCAAGTTCTGATGAAACCAGTGTGCAAAATGGTTCAAGTAACTGATGATAATCTTGTTGAAGATGAAACTGTTCAAATTCTGAAAAGAAGAAAGATAATTGAAGAATCTAAAACAACCTCTGACACTGCTCAAGTTGTTCAGAATGAAGGACAACAAGTTATAGAAGAAACATCAAATTCTGATCAAGCTATCAAGACATCAACTACTGACAATGTTCAAGTTGATTTGAATAAAATGACAATTGCTGATAAGAAGAAGCTGTTATGTAAGAAAGCTACTCCAGTTGAACCAAAATCCAATCTCATGATTAATCAACTCGCTACATTTGGGTTGAGAGCCAAGCAACCTAGAGATAGAGCTGAATTAGGTTCTAACGAAGAGAAGATTTAAACAGGAGTAGAAGTTACTCTAAGAGATCCTTTCATGTTGACAGAAAAACCATATAAACAAATCAAACAAAAGCACCTTGACAAAGTGTTGTCTGTTCAAGTTGTGATAGATGCTCATGATAAGGAGAATCTAAAAGAGAAATTGATCTTATTTCTCAATGATGGAAGGACTTATAGACTAACTGATACTGATGTACTAAAGAAGTCTGTCAGAGAGCTTCAACATATTCATTATCTTCTGGAAGTAAAATCTGATATTACAAGAAGATGGTCAGAATACATTTTGAAGGCTATAAGAGATCTACTCAGAATCTCTGGTACAAATACTTCTCATTACAGTCCAATGATTACTGAAGATGATGGAAGAAAAATTCCTATGCTGAAGAATTCTGCTAAGGTGGAAGTTATTCTGAAAGGAAAATGCTTATATTATAATGAAAACTCTTCACATCCTAAAGTTATCAGACTTGGTGATGGACTTGAAAGAATATCCATTCAAGCTCTCAGAACAGCCATTTATCAGATTGGTGATAGTAAAGAAGAAGAACTGATGCAGGTCAAAGCACAGTTAGTTGAAGTTCTGAGGAAAGCTGAAGATAAGCTGATGAAAGATTTTGTTAAGAATCATTATGGATTCAGATTGATCAAGTGATGTTGGTAAAGCTGGATGTTCTGTAAGTTGTAATTGATAGTCTTATTAAACTCTTATTGCATTTGCACTTAAATGTTTTTGACATTATTAAATCTATTAACTTGTATATTCTTGCATAATTTACAAGTTGGGGGAGATTATTGGATATATTTGAGTTGTCATGTCTAATATGTTTCATGTTTAGTTTTGAGATCTTAACAAACAGCAAATATCAGTTCTTATTGGAATCAGTACTTACTGGAAGTCAGGACTTAATGTCATATAAGGACTTAAGTCATATCAAAACTTAAGTACGGGAGGACTTACAGTTAAGGAAGGAAACTGATTAACAGTAGAAGATCGAGACTAATACAGAAGAAGATATGTAAGGAAAGAGTTAGAGGACTAGAAGAATTATATAAGATATCTGATTGATATATTTTAGGAGACAGAATTATATTCCATATCAATTAGAAGTTATCTTGTAACTGTGTACTATATAAACACACACATAGGTTTACACTATATGTGTTATCATTATCGAGAAGATCATACATTATAACCTAGCAGCTCTCGTGATATTTGTTCATCACTGAGAGAGAACAGTTCCATTGTAACAGAGTTTATTATATCGAATACATCTGTTTTCTATTATTTGTGTTTTAAATCGATTTGATTGTATAAAACACTGTATTCAACCCCCTTCTACAGTGTTGTGTGACCTAACAGATTACTCAAAAGTTGAATATAGATCCGAATCGAAAGACCGTGAAGTAAAAGAAAAGGAGTTTTGCCCCTGAAAGGAAGGAGGCAATCAAGCAAGAAGTAGAGAAGCTCTTGGAGGCTGGTTTCATCGAAGAGATACAATTTTCGGAATGGTTAGCAAACCCTGTAATGGTAAAGAAGGCTAATGGAAAATGGAGAATGTGCGTGGATTTCACTGATCTAAATGATGCATGCCCGAAGGATTGTTTCCCGTTGCCAGGGATTGATACATTGATAAACGCGACCGCTGGTCACGAGATGCTAAGTTTTATGGATGGATTCAGTGTGTTGTGAATATGTTGTGTACTTGATGATTACCTAAACAAAACATCTAAGTAGATTTTACTTAGTGAAATAATGTAGCACTCGACGGATAAGAATTATAGTCCCGACGGATGATTAACTTATTATCCATCGAGTGAGTAGCTTATGTAATAATAAGTTTGTAGCACAGTGTTGTATGCACCTTTGTATAGAATCTGGAGTAGCATATAAGTCATGTTGACTTTAACTAGATATGCAGAATAGGTCGATTAACTGTACATAAGCAATGTCTTGTAATTCTGTATAAGTGAAATGAAGTCAAGTGCCAAAATAGCTACCAACGGATGATTAACAAAGCTTCGATGGATGACCAAAATAGCTACCAATGGATGCTTAACAAAGCTTCGACGGATGATCAAATGACTATCAACGGATGTTTAACATAGCAGTCGACGGATGATCAATTAAGTCATCGACGGATGATCTGAAAGTTGACAGATGATCATATCAAGATTCAAATATCAGTTGAACAGTGAAAGCTGACACACAACCGTTGAGTTGGATATAAGTACACTGTGGAAGCCCATTAACTGGGTAATAAAGGACGAAAAAGCAGCAAAGATCAAGACTGTTAGATTTTATATTTGTTCAGTTCTTTTGACTTTGTAATATTGGTAATATATAAACCAAGAGAGTAGCAAATAGAAAATTAACTGAGATAGCTAAGAAACAACAACAGAGAAATCTTTGTTAGCACTATCTTTAGCATTTCATGTGTTCTTAGCAGTTCTATTTTTGTAAGCAGCTGTGAGCATTTCTGCACACAGAGTCCTCTCGATATATTAAATATATCTCTGGTGGAATTATTTAAATCCACCAGAAAGTTTTTAAAGACTCTTGTTTTTAATTACTTATGTTTTGATTCATTCAAGTTTACATTCCGCATTGTGCTAATCAAAACAAATATATCCATAATCAAGTTGAACATTTTTATTTCAAGAAAAAGGTTCAAGAATTTCATTCAACCCCCCTTCTGTAATTCTTGCTATATTGTTAAGGGACTAAAAATTGGTATCAGAGCAAGCTCTTAATCTACAAAGAGTTTAAAGATCAAAACAATTCAGCAAAATGAACAAGAAAGATGTTGGAGTCAAGATTCCTTTTCTTGATAAAGATAATTACCATCATTGGAAGGTAAAGATGCATCTTCATATGCTTTCTCAAGATGAGGCCTATGTGGACTGCATAGAAAGAGGCCCTCATGTTCCAATGAGAGCTGCAACTGGAAATGAACCATTTGTTCCAAAGCCAAGGCATGAATGGTCTGATCCTGATATTGAACAAGTCAGAAAAGATAAAAAGGCCATGAACATTCTGTTCAATGGTGTTGATGCAGACATGTTTGATAACATCATCAACTGCAAGACTGCCAAGGAAGTTTGGGACACAATACAGATAATCTGTGATGGTACTGAGCAAGTAAGAGAAAATAAAATGCAACTCCTGATTCAGCAATATGAGCATTTTCACAAAGAAGAAAGTGAGTCACTCATTGACATTTTTAGTAGATTCCAAAAGCTACTAAATGCTCTTAAATTGCATGGAAGAGTCTATCAGACTAAAGACTCCAATTTGAAATTTCTCAGATCTCTTCCAAAGGAATGGAAACCAATGACAGTCTCATTGAGAAACTCACAAGATTATAAGGAGTTTACTTTGGAGAGACTATATGGCATTCTGAAGACCTATGAGCTTGAGATAGAGCAGGATGAAAGAATGGAGAGAGGAAAGAAGAAAGGAGGATCCATAGCACTAGTGGCTGAACTGGAAAAGGAGAAGGAAGTGAAGATGGAAGTTGTGGAATCAACTTCAAAGGCCTGTGAAAGCAAGGGTATAGGGCTAGCTGCAGAAAGTGAAGATTCATTGAGTCAAGATGACATGGAGGACATTGATGAGCACCTAGCATTCCTTTCAAGAAGATTTGCCAAGCTCAAGTTCAAGAAGAACTTTGGAGCTGCCAAGCCAAATAGAAACATGGTGAATAAATCAAAATTCAAGTATTTCAAATGTGGCTTGGCAGGGCATTTTGCAAATGAGTGTAGAAAGTCAGATTCCAGTAAGAAAAGATTTGAGTCTGTGGATTATAAGCAAAAATACTTTGATCTACTCAAACAGAAGGAAAGGGCTTTTATTACACAAGAGAATGACTGGGCAGCTGATGGTTTGGATTAAGATGAGGATGTCAGCTATGTCAATCTAGCCCTTATGGCCAAGTCTGATGAAACAGAGACAAGTTCCTCAAGCAATCAGGTAATCACTACAAACCTTGCACATTTATCTAAAGCTGAGTGTAATGATGCAATAAATGACATGTCTACAGAATTGTATCATTTGCGTGTTAGACTTAAGTCCCTCACTAAAGAAAATGCTAAAATCAAAGAAAACAACTTGTTTTTGAGTGAGAGGAATAATGTGCTTGAGTCTCAGTTTGTTGAGTCTCAGAAACTAAAAATTGAGTGTAGAATTGCCAAGGAGGAATTAACTGAGTCCTTGAAAAAGGAAGAAATTTTAAAGAAGCGGCTCGATCGTGAACAGGAGGTGATTAAAGCATGGAAAACATCCAGAGATGTTCATGCTCAAATCACCAAGGTTCAAGGAATTGAGTCTTTTTGTGATGAAGCCTGGAAAAAGAATAAGGAGAAACTAGAACCTATTTTGGTAGATGGATTGCTGACAGATGTAGACTCAACGGATGATGAGGACTATCCGTCGGATAACAAAAAGTGTTATCCCTCGAATGATAAAAATCCTCATCCGTCGGCTGTGAGCAAACCCATTAGCAAAGCCAAATTAACCAAGCTAAATGAAAAGTATGAGTCTGTTTCCAAGAACTTTGTTTCAGGAGAGTCAAGTCAAGCCAAGAAAGGGAAGAAGGCTAATGTTGGTCACATGACTGTCAAACAGTTAAGTGACAGACTTGAGAAGATAGAGGTAAAAACAGAGACTAAAAGGAAAAGCAATAGGAATGGTAAAGTAGGGATTAACAAACATAATAACTACACACCTGACAAATATGCTCCTAGAAAAAACTGTGTCAAATGTGGTAGTGTAAATCATTTGTCTGTTAATTGCAAATCTGCCATGCCTACTCCCATGTCTGTTCAGCCTCAATTCTCTAACATGAATGCCATGCCTCCCATGCCTGTTAATGCTATGCCTACACAGAACATGAATGCACAGTTTGCTAATATGCCATTTGTGTTGGATTTTTAACGCAGCGGGGGCATGACAAAACACTTTTACACATACAAAATCTAAATAAAAGCATATAAATCGTGAATAAAAATTCGAGGGATCGAATCTAACCTTTTAAAATAATTCGGAGACAACGATCAGAGATCCTTAGCAGTTGCTCCTCAAGTGTGAAGCACTCCACCGGTATCCACCAAGAAAACGATGTTAAGGAGGAGGAAGGAGGTGGAGAGAATTGTGTTTTCCAAACTTTTTGGGTTTTGTGTTTCGATGTGGGTTGGAATAAAATTAGGGTCTATAATAGTGTATTTATAGGCAAAATTTTCAGCTGAAATTTTCCCATAAATATTATTATTATTATCCCATTTATTATTCTCATTAATAATTAAAACACCTTTTAATCATTAATCCTTTTTCTAAACACTTTAGAAATAATTCTCTCTCTTGATTTAATTTCCAAAAATTAAATCCTTTAATTAATAATATTAAGAACTTTTCTTAATTAATTTATAATCAATTAAATCTCATTTAATCAATTATTAAATTTGCCAATTAATTATTTATTTCATAAATAAATAATTATTAGCCATTATTAATTAATTCATCCACCATTAAATCATTCTCTTTTTATGGTGTGACCCTGTAGGTTCAATATTAAGCCGGTAGTAGAAATAAATAATAATAAAACTATTTTATCATTATTTATATAAATTCTCTAATTTATTAAATATGATTAATTAATTAATCACATTTATTCTACATCGTGAGGGATACTTCTCAGCATATCGCGACTATCCGGATAATATGAATTCACTGCTTAGAATACCAAGAACCTATTCAGTGAATAGTTACCGTACAATAAACTCCTTCTACCCTACAATGTCCCGATTAAATACAAGGCATGGATCTCGTGTCAAGCCTATCTAATTCAATCACTTTGCTTACCATTTACTATGCGTAGTTCTATGCAAATTAGAAACTCCTTTCTAATTTCATTTACTCTGGCCAGAGATTCCTGAACTAGCATAAGTGGATCAGCCTTGAACATTCGCTTCCTTCACTGGAAGGGGTAGATCCTTTATTGATCATACACTATCTTCGTGTACAAATTCATATACCCAGAAGAGCCCTAATAATTGTCCCTGGAAACTAAGAACTAAACCAAAGCATAGTTCAGTGTACACAAGATGACTATGATGACCTCAAGTCTAAGGATACTTGTACAACTATCACTATGTGAACAACTGCTGACACGTGAGTGAACTCCATCAGTTGTTCAGTTGTGCGAGTCATGTTCAGTGAACTTATTCCATAATAAGCACCTACATACTAGCTATAGTGTCACCACACAAATGTCTATGAGAACAGACATCCTTCATAATGAAGCAAGCATAGTATATACCGATCTTTGCGGATTATTAATTACCAGTTAGTAATCCTATGACCAGGAACTATTTAAGTTTAGAGTTATCATCTTTTTAGGTCTCACTATTATGATCTCATCATAATCCATAAAAAGCTTTACTCTAAACTATGGTATATCTTATTTAAACACTTAAATAGATAAAGCCCGTAATAAAAACAAAACAAGTCTTTATTAATATCAATGAAATCAAAATAGATTATATAAAAGTTATTCCTAAATCCTAATACATGATTGGACTTAGGACATATTCCTTTCAATCTCCCACTTGTACTAAAGCCAATCACTCTGGTATCTAATACCCATCTTGTCTTTATGACGATCAAAGTGACTTTCATAAAGTAGCTTTGTGAGTGGGTTTGCTATGTTGTTATGTGTGTCAACTCTATTTCAATACAATACAAAAAATGTTACCGCGCTCCCACTAACCCTTTTGTAGACGCATGGTTCATCTACGTTTTTTGATAAAATCAAACTCTTTGATTGTCTCATCAAAACGAATGTTCCATCTTTCGAGAAGCTTGCTTTAAACCACATATGGTTCGCAGCAGCTTACACACTAGGTTTTTATTTCCCTTGGAAAGAAAAACCATCTGGCTATTTTCCAGATCATATAGTCGTAGTAAGCAGCATTCGCAAGCAAAATCCGAACTGATTTTAGCAGGGCTACAGGTAAAAGGTTTCATCAAAGTCAATCCATTGCCTTTGTTTGAATCATTTTCCCAAAATCCTGGACTTAAAGGTCTCCACCTGGCCATCTACTATAATCTATCTTTTGTATACCGTATACATAGATTCCATTTTGGATTTCATGGCACTATGTCATTTCTCTGAGTCAACACTACTCATAGCCTCATTATAGGTCACAGGGTCGTCATCATCAATGATCGACAACTCATTGTCATTCTCAATGACAAGGCCATAATATCTCCCAGGTTGGCGAGACACTCTCCCTGACCTATGAATGGGCTGTTCCACAAAAGGTTGTTCAGTCAGAACAGGTGTTTCCACTTGATCCGTAGTAGTTTGTGCTTCTTGAACTTCATCAAGTTTAATTTTGCTCCCACTGTTTCCTTCAAGGATAAACTCCTTTTCCAAGAAGGTAGCATGTCTGGATACAAACACCCGATGATCGGTGTAAAAGTAATACCCTAAAGTCTCTTTAGGATATCCCAAAAAACTACATTTTCCGGATCGATATTCCAGCTTATCTGGGTCAACTTTCTTGACATAAGCTGGACATCCCCAAATCTTAACGTGTTTAAGACTCGGTTTCCTTTCTTTCCATATCTCATACGAAGTTTGAGGAACAGATTTTGGAAGGCACCTTATTCAGTAAATATGCTGAGGTTTCCAATGCATAACCCCATAGGAATACTGGAAGATTTGCATAGCTCATCATGGACCGAACTATGTCTAACAAAGTTCGATTTCTCCTTTCAGATACCAATCTGGAGGAGTCCACTGGGAGACTATACCATTTACTTTGAGATAATCTAGAAACACTCCATTAAAGTATTCACCACCTCGATCTGATCGAAGAGTTATAATACTATGTTTGGTTGTTTCTCCACTTCATACTTATATTCTTTGAACTTTTCAAAGGCCTCAGACTTGTGTTTCATCAAACACATATCCTAATCCAGATCTATCATCTATGAAAGTAATGAAGTATGAAAATCCACCCATGGCTTGCGTAGACATTGGTCCACATACATCTGTGTGTACCATTCCTAGCAAATTTGCAGCCCTCTCTCCATGTCTACTAAATGGAGACTGCAATGCCACTATAAAGTGAGATTTTCATCATCCCTTTTCTTTTATTAGTTTGTTCAATCTGAAATAAATTATGTCACATACATACAAACCATTATTTAAAGCACCACGTCCATAAAGAATATTATCTCTAAGAATAGAACATTCATTATTCTCAATAATAAATGAAAAATCCACCCAAGTCTAACATGGGAATAATATTCCTCACAATCGAGGGAACAAAATAACAATTATTTCAAACAATAGTCTTGCCCGTAGGCCTATGTAAATGAAACGATTCTACATCTACAGCAGCAACTCTTGCTCCATTTCCATCAGTAGAATCACCTCCTCTTCCTCAAGAGTCCTACTTCTCCTTGGTCCCTGCAACAAATTGCAGATATGAGAACCACAGGCGGTATCTAATACCCAAGTAGAAATGACATATTCACTTTTATCATGAACATACCTGAATCAGAAGCGGTAGTCTCACTACCCTTCTTCTTCTTCAATTCTGCAAGGTAAACCTTGCAGTTCCTCTTCCAGTGCCCCACCTTGTTACAGTGAAAGCAAACAACTTTGCTCTTGGGGTCTTCAGCTTTTGGTGGAACCGGCGTTTTCTCACCTACTTTATTCTTCTTGGAAGAGTTCCTCTTCCTTTTCTTAGGATTGGAACCTTCACCAATTAGAAGAACAGAACTCTTCTTAGGGGAAAATTCGATTCCACAGTCTTCAACATGTTGTGGAGTTCAGGCAGGCTGACATCCAACTTATTCATGTGAAAGTTCACAACAAACTGCGAGAACGAACTCGGAAGCGATTACAAGACCAAGTCTTGGCTCAGCTCCCCATCCATGGAAAAACTAAGTTGTCCAAGACGTTCAATCAAATTGATCATCTTAAGTACATGGTCATTCACAGATGATCCCTCAGACATCCTACAACCGAACAACTCCTTCGATATCTCATATCGAGCTATCCTCCCCGCCACATCATACAACTCTTGTAGATGCATGAGGATAGTGTGAGCATCCATATGCTCATGTTGCTTCTGTAGCTCAATGTTCATGGAAGCTAGCATGATGCATTGAGCAACATTTACATCATCTATCCACTAACGATACACAACATGTTCATCATTATGTGCATCACTAGCAGGTTCAGTAGGCTTAGGTGAGTCAATCACGTATTCCAGCTTCTCAATCCTGAGAACAATTCTCAAGTTTCGAAGCCAGTCAGCATAATTAGGACCAGTCAATTTGTGAGCATCCAGTATGCTCCTGAGTGATAGTGCAGAAGACATAACGTACAAAGTAAATCTGTAAATGATAAACACATAACAACACTTAGCAAATATTCGATTTCATTTTAAAACACTATATGAATCGGGTCTTTATTCATAAGTGGCTCCCACTAGTTTTCTTAATTTATTCAACCCCCTACGTGAAAAATTAAGCATTCATAATGCTAGTGAGAATAGGGATCCTACATTCCATTACACGACCCCGGCTGTAGCACGAACCACCATGTAATGTTCAATAGGCAGACAACTCTTGTTAATTACATCTCATGTTATTCCCTAATCAAACTTTAGCCTCTTGAATAATTGAGTCTCGGCTGTAGCACGACAAACTCAATATTCTAAGTCAAGTCTAACCCAACATTCCGTACAGTTGAATCAGTCCCCAAAGGCCCACGACTGTAGCACGTACCGACCTTTAGATTCTTATTCAATGTACACATTTCTATGTAATAGACAAGTATTTCTTATTTCGAAATCAAAGCCCTCGGCTGTAGCACGAACCGACAATGATTCAAAAATAAGAACTACTTTTCTATCATATTGGAAGGCTATGACCGACACAAGCCCGTTGTATCATTGGCCAATTACTACTTGATATTATTTAATTTTAGAGGGATTATATTACATTACAATTATAATCATATTATAAAGAGATTCTTCCTTTTAAATTAAATATTTCAAATCAATAATCAATAATCAGACGATTCCCAGATCGGGTGGAGCATTGTCAAGAGGCGTCACTTAATAACCCTTTCTTACAGATAGAAATCTGTTGTTGACAGAATCATCCTTTCTCTCATATCGAAAATTCATATTCAATTACGTGTTTCATAAACACAAGAATCTCATGATTGTATTCATAATATTATTATTAAGGTTATGAAACAATTTCACTATACTAGGTTGTCTAACAAACGCCTTATGTTTATTTAAGTTCACCTAAATCTATTATCGCATGATAAAATAAGCATATATCACATATATCAACATGAATAAACATCAAGGTAGGCATGTTACATCATCTAGCATATTAGTCTAAGCATTATACATCTCTATGTATCACATGAAGCATTTAAAATCAATTAAAACAATTAAAAACAGCTTTAAAACACTTCATGGAAATATAAACAGTTCAAAACTTTTATATAAACTAAAATTGATCACTCCATTAGATCCGTCTCGGAAAAATGAATCCAACGGTATATTGCACGCCCAAAACGGAGTTACGAAACTCCCAGAAAATCAATTTTAAAATCAACAGACGGGCTGTAACGCATTACAGGAACGCGTTACAAGCCCTGTAACGCATTCTGGTGATGCGTTACACCCCTTTTAAGCCATTAAAGGGTGTAACGCATTCCGTGAATGCGCCACAGGTCTGTAACGCATTCCGGGAATGCGTTACACCCCTATTTTATTTTCTTTTTCCTGCAGCAGCCGCCTTTTCTCGAAACCGCCTGACATACCTGTTTCTTTGTCTGTACCTTTTCTCTTCTTCCGTGCCATTCAACACAGCAGATTACACAGACAATTCAAACATATATATATATATATATATATACATGCAATTCATATATATACATATATCTTTATTTAATTATGAATTTAATTACAATAATTTCAAAAATTCATAATAAAAAATCTATACATCATAAAATTATGAAAAAAATACCCAGACGATCTACAACACTTGTAGAACCCAGATCAACATTCAAAATTATTCTGAGAAACGATTTCTCATCAGACAAAATTAATCCATAATATAACTTGTAAAAATTATAATTAATTCATACAAGCACATAAAATTCTGAAATTTTTACCACAGATCTATATGCATACAACCTGGCTCTGATACCATTGTTGGATTTTTAACGCAGCGGGGGCATGGCAAAACACTTTTACACATACAAAATCCAAATAAAAGCATATAAATCGTGAATAAAAATTTGAGGGATCGAATCTAACCTTTTAAAATAATTCGGAGACAACGATCAGAGATCCTTAGCAGTTGCTCCTCAAGTGTGAAGCACTCCACCGGTATCCACCAAGAAAACGATGTTGAGGAGGAAGTAGGTGGAGAGAATTGTGTTTTCCAAACTTTTTGGGTTTTGTGTTTCGATGTGGGTTGGAATAAAATTAGGGTCTATAATAGTGTATTTATAGGCAAAATTTTCAGCTGAAATTCTCTCATAAATATTATTATTATTATCCCATTTATTATTCTCATTAATAATTAAAACACCTTTTAATCATTAATCCTTTTTCTAAACACTTTAGAAATAATTCTCTCTCTTGATTTAATTTCCAAAAATTAAATCCTTTAATTAATAATATTAAGAACTTTTCTTAATTAATTTATAATCAATTAAATCTTATTTAATCAATTATTAAATTTGCCAATTAATTATTTATTTCATAAATAAATAATTATTAGCCATTATTAATTAATTCATCCACCATTAAATCATTCTCTTTTTATGGTGTGACCCTGTAGGTTCAATATTAAGCCGGTAGTAGAAATAAATAATAATAAAACTATTTTATCATTATTTATATAAATTCTCTAATTTATTAAATATGATTAATTAATTAATCACATTTATTCTACATCGTGAGGGATACTTCTCAGCATATCGCGACTATCCGGATAATATGAATTCACTGCTTAGAATACCAAGAACCTATTCAGTGAATAGTTACCGTACAATAAACTCCTTCTACCCTACAATGTCCCGGTTAAATACAAGGCATGGATCTCGTGTCAAGCCTATCTAATTCAATCACTTTGCTTACCATTTACTATGCGTAGTTCTATGCAAATTAGAAACTTCTTTCTAATTTCATTTACTCTGGCCAGAGATTCCTGAACTAGCATAAGTGGATCAGCCTTGAACATTCGCTTCCTTCACTGGAAGGGGTAGATCCTTTATTGATCATACACTATCTTCGTGTACAAATTCCTATACCCAGAAGAGCCCTAATAATTGTTCTTGGAGACTAAGAACTAAACCAAAGCATAGTTCAGTGTACACAAGATGACTATGATGACCTCAAGTCTAAGGATACTTGTACAACTATCACTATGTGAACAACTGCTGACACGTGAGTGAACTCCATCAGTTGTTCAGTTGTGCGAGTTATGTTCAGTGAATTTATTCCATAATAAGCACCTACATACTAGCTATAGTGTCACCACACAAATGTCTATGAGAACAGACATCCTTCATAATGAAGCAAACATAGTATATACCGATCTTTGCGGATTATTAATTACCAGTTAGTAATCCTATGACCAGGAACTATTTAAATTTAGAGTTATCATCTTTTTAGGTCTCACTATTATGATCTCATCATAATCCATAAAAAGCTTTACTCTAAACTATGGTATATCTTATTTAAACACTTAAATAGATAAAGCCCGTAATAAAAACAAAACAAGTCTTTATTAATATCAATGAAATCAAAACAGAGTACATAAAAGTTATTCCTAAATCCTAATACATGATTGGACTTAGGACATATTCCTTTCAATTTGCACCTAATCCATATTATGCTGCATACAATATGCCTCAAATGCCATTTAGCATGCCTTACTGGAATAACATGTTTGCACCAAGCATGCCATTTCTTTTTAGCCATAACATGCATGATAATTCTGTTGCATCTAGTGGTTTCAAAGGCCCAACCCAAATGACTAAGGAAGAATCTGAAATTCCTAAATCAAATGAGTTAAGACCTAAGAAACAGAAGACGAAAGCTAACAAGGCAGGACCCAAGGAAACTTGGGTACCAAAATCAACTTGATTTGATTTTGATGTGTGCAGGGAAACAGAAGGAATCTTTGGTACTTGGATAGTGGTTGTTCAAGACATATGACTGGTGATTCTACCCTGCTCACAAAGTTTGAAGAGAGAGCTGGCCCAAGTATCACTTTTGGAGATGACAACAAAGGTTATACTGTGTGATATGGCTTGATTTCAAAGGACAATGTCATCATTGAAGAGGTTGCCTTAGTGGATGGTCTCAAACACAATCTGTTGAGTATCAGCCAGCTTTGTGATAAAGGTAACTCAGTAACCTTCAACAAAGAAACCTGTGTTGTGATTAGTAATTAAAATAACAAAGTGGTTCTCACTGGTGTGAGAAGAGGAAATGTGTATCTAGCTGACTTCAACTCAACTAAAGCAGAATCTGTAACTTGTCTTCTCAGTAAATTAAGTCAAGATGAAAGTTGGCTATGGCACAAGAAACTATCCCATTTGAACTTCAAGACCATGAATGAGCTGGTAAAGAAAGAGCTAGTTAGAGGCAGTCCTATGGTGGAGTTTACAAAGGATGGACTGTGTGATGCCTGCCAAAAAGGGAAGCAGATTAAAGCATCATTCAGGAAGAAACTTGATTCAGCAATTGAAGAGCCTCTACAACTGCTTCACATGGATTTGTTTGGACCAGTCAATATATTGTCAATCTCAAAGAAAAGATTTTGCCTAGTAATTGTAGATGATTTCTCAAAGTTCTCTTGGACCTATTTCCTAAAGTCCAAGGATGAAGCTAGTGAAATCATTATCAATCACATAAGGCAAGTTAACAATCATCCTGATTTCAAAGTTAGAAGAATCAGGAGTGATAATGGAACTGAGTTCAAGAACTATGTCATGAGAGCATTTTGTGAGGAAAATGGAATCTGCATGAGTTCTCAGCAACAAGGACTCCACAACAGAATGGAGTAGTGGAAAGAAAGAATAGATCTCTTATTGAAGCTGCAAGGACAATGCTTGAAGAATCAAAACTACCAACATACTTCTGGGCTGAAGCTGTAAACACTGCATGCTACACTTAGAACATCTCTCTGATTAATCAAGCAAGATGCATGACACCTTATCAATTGTTCAAGAACAAGAAGCCAACTCTGAACTTTCTTCATGTCTTTGGCTGTAAATGCTATATTCTGAGAAATCAAACTGATCAAAATGGGAAGTTTGATACTAAAGCAGATGAAGGAATTTTTGTTGGATATGTTGTTGGTAAAGCATATAGAGTCTACAATCTAAGAACCAACATTGTTGTTGAATCTATACATGTTGTGTTTGATGATAAAAAGATTGAAGGACTAAAAGATGGAGATTACCATGAGAGCCTCAAATTCGACAATGTTGAGATGGTCAGTGATGAAAGTGGTGATGAGAGTGATCAAGAAACAGTGTCTAAGGATAATGCAGACAAATCTACTACAAATGAAGCATAAAACTCAACATCCGTCGAGTTACATAACGCTTCATCCGTCGGAAGGTAATCTGTATTATCCGTCGGAAGACAACCTGCCTCATCCGTCGGTATTCAAAATTCACCATCCGTCGGGTTATCAAAAGGAGCAGGAAGTCAAGGCAGATCACCCATAGAAAGCACCCCAATCTCAAATCAAAGATCCACAAACTCAGGGGGAGTTTCTAGTAATCAAAACTCAATCACACATCAAGACAACATTGAGGTCTCTTCATCTAGGGCTAATCTACCTCAACCAAGAAAATGGACAAAAGATCACCCCTTTGAACTGATTATTGGTGATGTTTCTTCCAGAGTTCAAACCAGGAGAGCAACTCAAGAAGAATGTCTATACAGTAGCTTCCTGTCTAAGGAAGAACCAAAGAAGGTAGAAGAAGCCTTGTTAGATCCTGATTGGATTTTAGCTATGCAGGAGGAGCTAAACCAATTTGAAAGGAATAAAGTATGGAAGCTGGTACCCAAGCCTACAGGAAAGAATCCAATAGACACCAAATGGGTATTCAGAAACAAGATGGATGAAAATGGCATAGTAGTAAGGAACAAAGCAAGATTGGTTGCTAAAGGCTATTGTCAGCAAGAAGGAATATATTTTGATGAAACATTTGCTCCTGTTGCAAGACTTGAAGCCATCAGAATCTTCTTAGCCTATGCAGCCCATGCCAATTTCAAGGTCTATCAAATGGATGTCAAAAATGCCTTTCTGAATGGAGATTTGGAGGAAAAAGTGTATGTAAGTAAACCTCCTGGCTTTAAAGATCCAAATTTCCCAGAGTATGTCTATTATCTACTGAAAGCACTTTATGGACTGAAGCAAGCACCTAGAGCCTGGTATGACACTTTATCAAAGTTCCTTTTGGAAAATCACTTCACAAGAGGTACTGTAGATAAAACTTTATTTTTCAGAAATGTGAATGGCTCTAGCATACTTGTTCAAATTTATGTAGATGATATTAATTTTGGCTCTACAGATGAGAAACTTTGTAAAAAGTTTGCCAAACTGATGCGAAACAAGTATGAAATGAGTATGATGGGAGAACTGACTTACTTTCTTGGTTTACAAGTTAAGCAAGTTAGTGATGGAATATTCATTAGTCAAACTAAATATATTTTTGATCTTTTAAAGAAGTTTGATCTAATGGATTGCACATCTGTAAAAACTCTCATGACCACTGCAACTAAGCTTGAACTAAACACTACTGAAAAGTCTGTGGATATTTCAAGTTATAGAGGCATGGTTGGCTCACTTCTGTATTTAACAGCTAGTAGGCCAGATATAATGTTTGCTACATGTTTGTGTGCTAGATTTTAGGCTGATCCTAGAGAGTCTCATTTGATAGCAATTAAGAGAATCTTCAGATATCTCAAAGGAACACCAAACCTTGGCATTTGGTATCCTAGAGATTCTGGCTTTGATCTAACTGGTTATTCAGATGCAGATTATGCAGGTTGCATAATTGATAGAAAAAGCACAACAGGAACCTGTCAATTTTTAGGAGACAAGCTTGTGTCCTGGTTCAGTAAAAAGCAAAATTCAGTTTCTACTTCTACAGCTGAAGCTGAATATATTGCTGCTGGCAGTTGCTGTGCACAGATTTTATGGATGAAAAATCAATTGCTAGACTATGGTTTACAAGTTGAAAGGATTCCTATTTTCTGTGACAACACAAGTGCAATTGCCATCACTGAAAATCCAGTGCAACATTCAAGGACAAAGAATATAGACATCAAGTACCATTTCATAAGGGAACATGTAATGAATGGTACTGTAGAGTTACATTTTTGTTCCAAGTGAGAAGCAACTTGCAGATATTTTTACCAAGCCACTGGATGAATCCGCCTTTTCTAGGTTGGTAAGTGAGTTAGGTATGCTTAATTACTCTTGAATTTATCTGAATTATTTTGCAAGTTGAAAAATAGCCAGAAATTTAACTAATTTTTAGTCTTGGATGAAAATTTTAGCTAAGTCAAAATTTGCATCTCGACGGATGACCATTATCCATCGAGTTGAGTCATCCGTCGATATACAAATTGTAAATAAAAATTAATTACTTTTCTGGAGTATTTAAAGCTCGACGGATAACAGCTTATCCTCATCCGTCGAAGTGTCTAAATCTTAGCCGTTAATTCCCTGAACATTATCCATCGAGTATACTTACAGTTTGTAAGCATTACACGACGAATAATGGGTAGAATTTTTACAGTTTATTTTAAAATGATTGTTTTAGGCAATTTCTTTTGGGTAATTTACTTCTCTTTATTATTTTTATCCGTTGATTTTGAGTAAAGTATAAAAGCTTATTTCATTCTAATCATTTTCTTTTATCACTCTCAAATTCAATTGTGTTATTTCATTCTCTCTCAAGCAAAAATCCTCTTTCTCTTCAAGCTTTTCTTCTCTAACAATGGCACCCGTAGTAAAGATCATGTCACAGACTGGGTTCATCTATGAGAAGAACAACTTCACTGCTTTGGTCAATAAGGGGATTCAGCAATCTGAAGACTATCATGAGATGATGGACTTCGTGAAAAACTGCAAGTTAAGTTTTGCAATGCTGGAATCACCCACAATTTATTGTGAAGTTGTTGAGGAGATGTGGACAACAACAATCTACAACTCTACTGACAAAACAATCACTCTGACCATCAAAGGTAATGATTTCTGTATCAATAGTGATGTAATAAAAGCATGTTTCAAGATTCCTAATGATAATGTAACTGCACCACACACTGACACTGATATTGTCAATATGCTCAATTCCATTCATTATGCACTTCCTACTGCAAAACTAAGTGAAATTAGAAGACTAGGTCTTAGGAAGGAATGAAGTTACTTGTGTGATGTAGTAACTAAAGTCTTTTCTGGAAAAATCAATAATTTTGATTCTGTGAACATTTCCATGCTTAATATGCTATACATGCTAGCTACAGACAAATATTACAATTTCAGTGACCATGTTGTGTATGAGTTAGGTTTTAAACTAGGTGACTTAGCCAAAAGAGGAAAGAATGTTTACTATGCTAGATTTTTTATGCTTTTGGTTAACCATCTTTGTCAAGAGATTGTACTTGAGAACCCTGACAACAAATTAGCTTGTTGGGTTCAAGAGAAAAGAATCATTGCAGACTTGAACAGAGCCAACCATCACAGGGATGTGCCAATGTTCTATTTTCCTGTAATGCTGACACCTCAGGTAAGTGAGGTAAGTTCATCCATACCCTCAACCATTCCAATCTCTTCTATTTCTTTGACTTCAGGCATGGTTATGGCAACTGTGGCAATGACCAAACAGTTGCCTACCAAAGCTGCCAAAACAACTGCTATTTCTAAATCCAAATCAAAGAAAACCCCCTCTGGTATCTCTCAAAAGGTACCAGTTGAAAAATCTACCAAAGCCAAAGAGGGGAGTGTGAAGGAGGGTAAGATAGGTGAGGGTAAGTGGGTTAGGGACACAAGCTCACACCAAACTTACACTAGAAAGAAGAAATCCAAAACAACTGGGGATGCACAGGGCACACACTTAGTGCAAACTGGTGCTAAAGACACAGTCCCTGCACCTTCTCAAATTCAGATTGATGTGGCTCCAATAAATGTGGAGTTACAGCTAAAATCTCTCATAATAGAAGCCACAGAAACACAATACTCACCAACTAACTCACTGGAAGTGGATATGATAAACACTTCAATTCCTGATTCCCCTTCTTTAACTCTGTTGGGGAAGCCAAAATCTAGTGAAAATGAGCATCATCTTTTAGATGATTTGTTGGCTCACTTGCCAATTCTTTCTGATTCTATTGTGACATATGTGCCTCAAATAACTTCAATCAACACAGAGTCAACAATAGTTTCTCTTCCCACCTCATTCATTTCTACTCTCTCGATGGATATTGCTCATCCGTCAAGTAGTGATTGTATCCCGACGGATAAGCTTAACAGCAGTTATCCGTCGGATAGCTTTACCACTCACCCGACGGATATCACTTATCCGTCGAGTGTCTCTGCACAACTTCAAACTTCAATAATTTCAAGTGCAGAAGATTTGGTGGTAATACAATCACTCTTAGGACTGAGAGAGGAGAGTGCATTGAGTGAGAGGCTGGGTTGCTCCCAGGCAAAAGGAGAGGAAAAGAGTGAATCTCAGCAATCCATTCATTCAGGATTGGCAAAAGTGAGTGAGAGGAGTCCCACCTTAGTAGGTGAAGGTGAGGGTGTGGGGGTGGGGAGCCAGGGTGAGACCCTGATGCAACAAAAGAGAGAATATGAGAGAAAGGCAGGTACTGGAGAAATAAGGATGGAACCAGCCATTGCTAGTGAGTCAATAATTGTGGATGATGCTGAAAAGGAAAGACAATTTCAGCAACATTACAAAGCTGTAATTGATAACATTTCCTTGGATGCTGACACTTTTACTCACCCTGTTTCAGCCTATCAACTGTTGGCTACTCAGGGCAATGTGGAGGCAGAGCAGACTTTGAATTTAGTGCACACCACAGAATCTCTTCAAAGAGATAAAGCTGATGTGAACAGAATGCCTTCTCAAGCTGGAGAGCCATCTGAAGAATTTGGAGTAAATTCTGATGATGATGACTCTGGTTCTTTGGATGGGAGCATGAACTTAAGGGGAGCTGAAGGCCCAAGTTCTGCTTTCAGTTTACCTAAATGGGCATGGGCAAAGGAATTCTCACCAGGGCAATTTGAGGTGTCTTTGGTAAAACAAGTAATAGCTATTCAGCAGGCCCTTTAGAAAGCTTCAGATGCTGGTACCAAGGCTGTTCTTCAAGCTCACCTAGACTCTTTACATTTAATGAAGATCCAACACTCAAGACAGAATCTCAGTGTGGATGAATTAAAAAAGGATATAGCTGACTTAAAGACATATAACTCTGAGAAGCTGGATTCAATAATGCCATATGGTACCATGCATGATCTATTACTAAGATTAAGGAGAGAATCAGATTCTGACAAGAAGATAGCCAAGCTGGAGAAAAGAGTTCAGGTTATTGAGAATTCAGTGGCTCTACTTCTTCAAAATCAACAGACTCAGACAAATCTTCTTATGCAACTGGCTAAAGCACAAGGCCTACCTCCTCCACTTGATGATAACAAAAAGGGGGGAGAGAGAATCAAGTAAGGGGGAGAAAGGTCCAACTGAGGGGGAGAAACTTCTAGTTCAAATCAGCAAAGTAATTGTACCTTCAATTACTATCTCCAAGCCACCAGTTGCAGATGGTATAGATCTTATAAATACAGCAGCAACAAATTTGAAAGATGCTGATAAAGGAGAGTTGACTCTGATCAACTGGAAAAAGATTGATGAGGAAATACAGAAAAAGTTTCAATTAGTTAAGGAACCAGATCAGTCAGCCATCCATCACTCTCATGTCAAGACAATCAATGTGAATGAGATAAGCATGAACTATTTGGAGAAAGGACAATCTTCCTGCATCAAGACTACAAAGGCTGAGATAATTCTTAAACCAAGGGCAAACTATCCAAAGTTATCTTTGAAGAACCCTATGGATTCTGTGTATGAGACACCCAAGCCTGATGAAAAGAAACTTCTATCAAGATCTATTCTCCTTTACAAAGATCTAGCTGATTCAGCCTCAAGAAAGAGAATTGCAAAGATATTCAGAAATGGGAAGGAAATTTGTGTGGTAGCTGGACATCCACAATTTGCTCATGCAAAGGAAGAAGAAAAAGCCAGATTGAAGCAGGAAAAGAGGCAAGCTGCTCTAGATGCAAAGAAGTCTAAACAAAAGAAAGAACAGTTTGCTATCTTGGCCAAGCTACAGGCTGTGAATTCTTCTCAACAAATTCCCTCTCAACCATCTCAAGCTACTGAATCAGAGAAAAAGATTGAAGAACAGAAGAAATCCCCAAGAAAGAAAGAACTGGCTAAAAGAACAAAAAGAAAGTTGGATGTTGTTGACAAGGAATTGGAAGATCAATTTCCAAAGGAATCCACTCAAGCTGAAACTCAAGCATCAAAGCCCTCTGTGGTGTTTGAAGACATAAGGGTGGTGGACCCCTACAGGAACATACATGGAGAGCCTATTGTGCCAAAGGATGAGCCAATAGAGTGGGATAAATTACCAATTCCTAACTTTAACTTGCCAATTCTTACTAAGCCAAAAAGGACAAAATCAAGGGCAGTCAAGAAAGTCAAGCTGTCACCTCTCAAATCCAAGTCAGTAGTCAAAGCTCAACCCAAGGTCAACAGGGGAGACTACTTGTACTTGTGTAACATCAAAGAATTCTCAGATCTAAACCTTTATCTGGAGGAGCTGGATGAGGTAAGGGCAATTGATGCATACAGAAACCTACCTGAAAGGTTGGTGTTCAAGTACAGAGGGGGAAGGGAGATTCAGTGGCCTCTTCACAGGATACTTCAAGAAAGCCAAGCTGTGTTGATCAAAGTCTATTCATCCTTCAAGAAAAACTTTGGGTTCAATGTAACTGCAAGAAGATTAGTATTGAAGAAGATTGAAGAGCTAAGGAGTGTTAGAGCCAAAGATGCACTACCCAAAACTCTTATCATCCCATACACAGGGAGAAGAGTGCATCTAAGGCCCTACTGGCTGATGGAATTCATGGATGACAAGGGTGTGAGAAGATTCTTCAGATTAGAAGACCAATTGAGCATCTCTAGCAATGAGACTCTCTTGGAAATGCAAGAAATGTTAGATCTCTCAGAATTTGATGAATTAGAATTCCACAGACAGCTCCAGAATCAAATTGAAGAAAAAAATAGAAAGCTTGGAAGAAGATCCAGACCTTCAAGAATCTAGAAAAATCTGCTCAGACTAAAGGAGCATCTTGAACTGACTGTGAGCCAAACCTTGTACATTTTTGTTTAAATTGAAGCACTTTCAGTTCTATCTACTTATCTTTAAAAATATATGTTTAGGATGTTTTGTTATCATCAAGTATCTCTTAATTTATGGCTACAATTCCAGTAGACATAAATTGGGGGAGATTGTTGTGAATATGTTGTGTACTTGATGATTACCTAAACAAAACATCTAAGTAGATTTTAATTAGTGAAATAATGTAGCACTCGACATATAAGAATTATAGTCCCGACGGATAACTCATTATAGTCCCGACGGATGATTAACTTATTATCCATCGAGTGAGTAGCTTATGTAATAATAAGTTTGTAGCACAGTGTTGTATGCACCTTTGTATAGAATCTGGAGTAGCATATAAGTCATGTTGACTTTAACTAGATATACAGAATAGGTTGATTAACTGTACATAAGCAATGTCTTGTAATTCTGTATAAGTGAAATGAAGTCAAGTGCCAAAATAGCTACCAACGGATGATTAACAAAGCTTCGACGGATGACCAAAATAGCTACCAACGGATGCTTAACAAAGCTTCGACGGATGATCAAATGACTATCAACGAATGTTTAACATAGCAGTCGACGGATGATCAATTAAGTCATCGACGGATGATCTGAAAGTCGACAGATGATCATATCAAGATTCAAACATCAGTTGAACAGTAAAAGCTGACACACAGCCATTGAGTTGGATACAAGTACACTGTGGAAGCCCATTAACTGGGTAATAAAGGACGAAAAAGCAGCAAAGATCAAGATTGTTAGATTTTATATTTGTTTAGTTCTTTTGACTTTGTAATATTGGTAATATATAAACCAAGAGAGTAGCAAATAGAAAATTAACTGAGATAGCTAAGAAACAACAACAGAGAAATCTTTGTAAGCACTATCTTTAGCATTTCCTGTTTACTTAGCAGTTCTATTTTTGTAAGCAGCTGTGAGCATTTCTGCACACAGAGTCCTCTCGATATATTAAATATATCTCTGGTGGAATTATTTAAATCCACCAGAAAGTTTTTAAAGACTCTTGTTTTTAATTACTTATGTTTTAATTCATTCAAGTTTACATTCCGCATTGTGCTAATCAAAACAAATATATCCATAATTGAGTTGAACATTTTTATTTCAAGAAAAAGGTTCAAGAATTCCATTCAACCCCCCTTCTATAATTCTTGCTATATTGTTAAGGGACTAACATAGTGGTTTCAATCAGATCAAGATGCATAAAGATGACATTACAAAGGTATTATTCATCACTGACTTTGGTGTTTTTTTGTTATCTTGTTATGGTGTTTAGTTTCAAGAATGCAGGAGCTACCTATCAAAGGTTAATGAATAAAGTTTTTTAAGATCTTATTGGGAAAACAATGGAAGTCTATGTAGATGACATGTTAGTTGTAATATCCGGGATACATCGTGTAATTATTTTTATCAATAAATAAATATTCAGTGATTATTATATGAATGTTTGGTAAATTATATGTTAAGTGTTATATGTGTTTGGATGTGTAAATATGATAATATTTGAGTATTTTAATTTTTATAGGTCCAAAATAAAAATTAGATAATTGTGATATTTTTCTATCAATTTTTATGTTGTTATATGGTTTTATAAATGATTTATGGATTTTATAAATTATTTTTCTGAGTATTTATAAACTATTTTCTATAATCGGGAACCAACCGACTTCAACCATTTTTACATTTTTACAAGCTGAAACTCTCCTGATAACTCCTTCCTAACCCAATTGTAATATTCCGAACATTTTCCATGTTTTGACTTTTTTGATCCGGAGTACGGTTTTCTCCGCGCAGGACCCGGCACAATATTTTCGATACGATATTCATTTCGGTAAATCGATAAAACCCGTACTTTCGAGAAACGGGATCTTTTGATTAAACTAATATATTATCTTCTCGTAATACGTGTAACAAAAGCGCTGAGACCAAATTTGTATTTACAAAATATATAGATTTGGATAATTATCCTAAAACCGGTACCGATTAAGATCTCTTTTATTAAATAAATGTAATATTTTATATCCGATATGATCCAACGGGGTACCAATATTCCGTAAATATAAATAGCCAATACAGTATTGTATTTTGTACAAATAATCCTTTATAAACAATAAAAACATATAATTATCCAGAAAAAATGAACCGTGTTCTTCATGTCTTTGTAATCGAACAAGAATTGGAAGGCGTTATTGGAATCCGATGGAGGCGTATGAATAGTCAAAACGAAGCTCTCGACGAGAAGATCGTATTCGCACCAAAATCTTCGAATAAGGTTGATTATTACTCGATTTCATTTTTTTCATATTTTCTTCGAATTTAATTTTTTAAATTCTGGTGATTGTCAGTCAGTTTTGATGTTATGGATAGATTCTCCATGATGTTTGGAGTCGATTCATGTTGTTAATTTGTTCGTTTTGTTACCAAATCGCTATAACCGAGTTCTTGAGTTTCGGCCATTTTTATTTTTGATTTTCGGGATAAACCATAGTGTGGTTGTTAATTTTGAGCATGTGAATCAATTAGACATGTCCTAGGCTTCATTTTCGTACCTGGAGCGTTGAATTTGATTAAGTAATCTGTGTTTTTGAAGTTTCCCCGGAAAAACCGAGCTTCTTGCCGGTTTCCATGGCCATTTAGACCGGAGTTGGAGTTCTGAGAAGGATTCAAAGTTGCTGTTGAGTGGAATCAATGGCCGGGTTGTTGTGTAGCGGGTTCGGAAAGAATCGGGGTTGGAATCGACCCGTTCAAGTTGATTTTGCGGCTCGCCGGAAGTCCGAAGACTCTCCGGTTTCTGGGTTACTCCCCAGTTTCTGGCCGAGTTCTTCATGAACTTCGGCGACCCCAAACCAAACCCACACCTTTGATCCATTTTCTCCAAAATTCCCAACCTGAAACCCGTTTCTGTGAATTATTTTTCAAAATAATTCAAAAATTGTACTTTTAATTTCTAAAATTCATTTTTAACTTCCCAAAATTTATTTTAATGATTTAAAAATTCAAAAATAAATCAGAATTATTTATTTAATTAATTTTAATTAATAATTAATTATTTAATTAGTCAATTAATTTAAATATATTTAAATATTAATTGATTAATTACTTTAATTAGTTATTAATTAATTTCAATTGATTATTTATTTGGATTTAATTATTTCTTTTGATTTAAAAATTTCAAAAAAATAGTTTCGAGCTTTAAAATATTATTTTAAATTTTTTTCAAGGCTCGATAATTTTTATAAAATGATTTTAAAGTCCGATTCTAGTATTCGAACCCTGATTAATTGTTTATAAATGATTCAACGACCCGTTTTAGTTTCGAAAAATATTTAAAAATTTGTATTAAATACTAGAAAAATCATTTTAACCCCGTATCTTCTTTGAAAAATTATTCTTATCGATTACCTTGCACACTATGTGCTATGTGTTATCTGATTTATGTGATATATGACTATGTGTCTAATGTTTGACTGTTTTAGTCATAACTTTCAATTCGTTAATCGGATTTGGGAAAACGAAGGGTAAATAAAACCTTATGACGTCTATGTGACGATTAGTATAATATGAGATAAATATTGATAGATACTTTTGATGCCTAGCAGAGTAAGCGAGGCGTAGAAAAGGAAGCAGGTGATCAGAAAATAGAATCGATGCGTAGAAAATAAAGCAAGTGACCAGTAAGTAGAAGCGAGGCATAGAAAAGTAGTCAAATGGTTGTTGAATAGAATTATTAGAAGAGTACAAGTGAAGTTGGAATCAATTATGATAAGGCAAGTACTTTTGAACCTTTCTCGAGATATGTTGCAAATATTTCTAAACTCTCTTGTGACATATTGTTAGTATTCAAAATAGTTGTGTTTTATATTGTAAGTGATTTGAATCATTTAGCCTTGAACCCTGATCACATCATTTGATCTTTGAGCTGTAAGCCTTATTCTTTGTAAGCCATCATTTGTTGATTGACCATATACTAAACCACACATATACGATACTACTCCACAAATACATATCCACCATACACCAAATACTGGAACAAAATTGCTTGAACATATAGAAACTTTTATACTCAATCACACCTTATAACATCAAATAACTAAACCTTATGAAATCATTGTTCATTTAATACCTGATTCTCCTACAGGCTGGAAGCCATTCCTCATACATACCTTAATATACCCTTGTGATACTCATGAATTGCATTATATTTTTATACAAATGTTTGATCGCTGTTGATTATGACTTTGTTTTATTGAATTATATTGTTTATAATACTGAACTGTTTTAGAATTAGATAGTTTTCTTTTTGTGGACCAGATTCGTGGTCAGACCAGATTCGTGGTCGAATTAGGCCAATGTGTGCCTTTGGATCCTATTTATAGAGCAGAGCCGTGTGCCTTGCTCGGGGTTAGTGTGTGACTGATCATCAGCCTAACCTTGGTTTTAAAATTTAAAATGAATATCCAATTCTAATGATTGTTTAACAAGAAACTTGATTCTTCTGAATCATCTCAGTTGATCATTGTTTAACCTCAGTTATTGTTATTATGACTTGCTGAGCTAGTTAGCTCACTCCTGCAAATCTGTTTATATATTCTACAGTTAAAAATGAAATGATTGATAACAAGGTTTCCCAATCTAATGTGCGAGCTAGGATTCCAGGATGAGTTAGATCGAGCCAGCAGAAGCTTTATATTATAGATGAGATAGGCAAGCTTGTAAGAATAATTTCATTATCAGTTGTAAGTAAAATTAGTTGGGAATTGGTACGATGTAGTAAAAGTTAAGGTTGTGGCTTATTTTCATACTTTAACCTGTTGCGATCTGTGGTTATGTAAAGAAGGGTCTTTGCCTATAATATATCATATACAGGTTTGTATATTGTGTGTGTGTTGTGAACCCCAAACTTCTGACCCGGGTTTGGAAGGCGTCACAGGTTGGTATCAGAGCTACAGGTTATAAGTCATGAAATAAGCCTAGATTGTCGGGATTGGGGTTGAGGGTTAGGATTAGGGATAGGAAATAGAAAGATAAGACGTCGTGAGGTTAAGTGCGACTGTATAGTAGGTTTTCGGTACGATTCGTGTTACGATTCGAGATTCTTATCTTGTAATGTGATTTTCTGATAACGGCAATGGCACAAATTATTTTCCCTGTATCATCCAATCATTCAGAACCTTTTATTCGAGGACCGTCATCTCCACCAGGTTTGATCCACACCTTGTTTTCCCATCAGTATTAACGGTATTACCTCCTGTTATAATAGATGCACCTCTTTAAGCTATTCTACGTTATTCTACCACCCCTGATGTGAGACCACCTATTCAAGAACCTACATCTGCTAATTCCTGTTCTACTGTACATTCGACTATGAATGCATCTTTTGAGTTTACTCTACACCCTGTTATATACCCTTAGTTTAAAACCTGTCTTATGGAGCAACAGTATCTACGAGGTTGGATTCGAGAACTACAGTAAATGGTGAGAACATGAGATATTAATAAAGGTGAGAAGGAGTTTAGAAAGAAGATTCATGTGTTCTGGAGGATAGCTGCTGCCAGGTTAAATGGAGCCACTAGTGAACAGGCCACCCATAATTAGCTTGTGGGATGGACTAGATGAGTTTTGAAAGAGGGTTAGAGAAGAGTATGGATCTGGAGTTTTCTTGAAGTTAGATAATGGTGTTATGATGATGTGATAGATATAGTACCAATGTGATGTGATATTAGCAGACTTGTTTTATAGAATAGACTTGTTGACTATTGGATAGACCTGTTGAACTTAACAACTGCAAAAAATTGATGATGGGAGTATTACCAGTAGGGAAGTTTTGAAGTGAAGTTACGAATAAAATAATATACAACGGTAACTGAAATTTTGTCGACTAATGCAGGCAAGATGGACCCAATAAGGGAGAGAAGATAGATTGAAGTGAATGGACCTTTATGTGATTGGTACCTTGTTATGGTTAAGGAGAACAATAACAAACTTATATAGTAAAGACGACCAGATGTACAATTTTCAAAATTTTTAAACAAGTTTTTGAAAGAGATTTTCTTAACAAAATTTCCAAAAGCCCTTTTGAATAAGTTTTAAACATCGGTTGTCAAGTTACTACTTGAGTTTCTTGTTTATTAAGAGGACCCAGATTACCTGGAAGGGTACTTATTTCAGACTTAATATTGTTAATTCAGAGGACAAAGTAAATCGCAATTATGAAGAAGTTTGATTATTCCTAACAGAATGGTGATCTTGTTTGATAAGATTAACAACAGAATCAACGTACGGAGCAACTATTCATCCATGTACTAGGACTATCAGAGTTTAAAGAATTCATTATATTAACGGAAGCCTGAGTATGACCGAAGAAGATTGGGAAGATTTCCAGACTTTTCTAAAGGAAGAACATTATTAACAAAAGAATCGATATGTTGAATGATTAGTGGTTATTCTAAGTTGCAAAGATGAAACTTGAGGTTATCCGGTAAGAGCGCAATTAGGATCGAATTGTTAAAGTATTATACGTGCAGGTATGACACTAAAGACACAAGACTTAATAAGTAAGAATCTATCATAGTGCTTAATTTACGCAGGCATTTCAGCAGACTTTCTGAAGTTATTAAATGAATCGAATGAGATCTATTGATCAAACAAGCTCAGAAGATGTATATAACTGAAATGTGGATGGTGACTAATGGAATCATTCTTTTCTCCAATACTACAACGTATATTCTTTTTGATTCCTAAATATGTGTGAACTTCTTTCATTAATAAATTCTTTATGGTGATAAAAAAAGGAGAATATTGTATTCCTTTCAAATTTAATTTCCCCCCCTCAAGTTTTGCTTTCTAATTGGGACAAACAGTGTTATGGTAAGACACTTTGTCGGAATAATGAAGAGTCGGGTGGGACGCCACCCAATCATGTGTTGTATGTCATATGGTATGAAAGACTGGCCATCTTAAGTAACAATATGGTTGTCTCATTCATATTCAAATCATTAATTCTTCTTTCTTTTCAACTCTAAGTTTATTGAATTACGGATCCTTCTAGTTATTTTGTTGCACTGTTGTTCTTTACGAAAGTTTCTAAACAAAATCAATCTACCAAGAACCAAGCAGGCAAAGTTCCAATCATTGGATTCACATGTTTCAAGTATGGGAAACCAGGGCATATGGCAACGATTATAAATCATCAGCCCTAGTCTGTGATATGTTGAGAATTTTGGGATCTACTCTTCTAAGATGGTGAAGAAGCCTCCAATAGCAAGAGTTTATAAAACGTCAGTGAAAGATGCTATTCAAAATACAGATGTGATGGAAGGAATGCTTACTGTGAATTTTTTTTATGCTAAAATATTAGTGGATTCAGAAGCAACTCGATCATTGTTTCTCAAGATTTTATTGATAAGTGGAATTGTTAAATAAGATTATGACTAGAGGACTAGCAAATCAAGAACGTGTATATAATAATCAAGTATGTATTAATTATGAGATTGAGGTTTTTGGCAATAAGTTTGTGCTAATTTGATACTGTTTGAGAAATGAGAATTTGACGTTATCTTAAGAATGGACTGACTGTCTAAGTATGGTGCTCAGATAGACTATCGTGATAAGAAGATAATTCTGAAGACGCCAAATGAGAATATGATGATGTTTAGAGGATGCAAGAAAGTAAAGAATTTGTTAAAGATGATTTAAACTAAAAGGTTACAGTGACAAAGATGTGAGCACTATAGTGATTATGTGATAAATAGAAGTCAGGACTCAACAAAATTTGAAGATTTTATAGTAATCATTGTCCAAGGCCCCATACAGAATGGCACCCGTTGAGATGAAGGAGTTAGAAAAGCAATTTCAAGAATTGTTAGAAGAAGGAGTGATTAGACCTAGTGTACCCCATGAGGTGCACCAATATTATTGGTTAATAAGAAAGATAGAAGTATGAGATTATGTGTTGACTAGTGGAAGCTCAACAAGTTTGCTATCAAGGACAAGTATCTGCTACCTCGAATTAAGGGTTTGTTTGATCAACTAAAAGAAGTAAAGTATTTTATAAGATGGATTTAAGATTTGGGTATTACCAATTGAAGATTGAACCTGAGAACATATCGAAGACAGCTTTCAGAACTAAGTACAGTTATTATGAAATTTTAGTAATGTTACTTGGATTGACCAATATACCAGCAATATTTAAACTTGATGGAAAGAACTTTTAGGGAGTATCTGGATAAGTTGTATTTATGCTTACATATAATATTGTCGTTTACTCAAAGTTAATGGAGGACGGGCACCTGGAACCACACTGCTGCCGACAACTATCTCCAACATGCGTGTTAATAATAATTTTAGGAATTCCGAGGAGGAAGAAGTGTATGCTAAGTTTTCAAAGTGTAGGTTTTGGTTGCACGAAATTCAATTCAAAATGATGAAGGAACCAAGGTGGATCCAGCAGAAGAAAGACCAAAAGCACCGACAAAAGTGAGAAGTTTATAGTATCGACAGAATATTATCGAAACTTTGTTCAAGATTTCTTGAAGATTTTGACATCTTTGGCGAAGCTTACTAGAAAAAGTGAGAAGTTTATATGGAATTGAGAAGTGTAAAGAAAGTTTTGTGAAGTTAAAGGAGAGACTAATCACGACACCTCTTTTATCTTTGATCAAGAAGAGTTATAACCTGTATGATGCTTCTCATGAGGGATTAGGTTGTGTGTTGATGCAGCGTAATAAATTTATTGCACATGCATCTAGACAACCGAAACCTCATGAGAAGAAGTGTCCTACTCATGACTTGGAACTAGCGGTAATAGTATTCACTTTAAAGACTTGGAAAAACATTATATGTATGGAGAAAGGTGTGAGATTTATACGGATCATAAGAGTTTGAAGTATGTATTCACAACGAAAAACAAATGTAGTGGCAACGCGATAAGTAAAAAGGAAAGAGTTAATGTAGTGATCGCACCAGAAAAATTATCTATGGAATTCAGAAGTTGGAATTGGAAGTCAGAATTTATAATCCAAAGAAAGCAAGGATGTATAATATGACCTTTCAGCCAGAGTTGTTAAGAGAAGATAAAGAGTTGTAAAGAGGAGATAATGGATCAGGATGTTAACGGTTCAATAAGAAAAAAATTATGCACTCAGAAGAATAATCACGGTATTCTTAGGTTTTTTTCCAAAACTTGGATGCTACAAGTGACAGAATAAAAGAATGAGGACCTACAGGAAACTCACAATATTAAGTATTTAATTTATTCAAGAAATGCCAAGATATACAGAAATTTAGAGAAGAATATTGATAAGCAGATATGAAAAGGAAATTTCAAAAAGGATTAGGAGGTGTTAGGCATATCAAAGAATTAAGGTGAAGTATCAGAGGCATAGTGGACTATTGCAACCATTAGAGATGCAGATTACCAAGAATGAAAGCGAACCACGATGCCAATTGGGTAATAATGGATAAGCTAGCTAGGTTAGCTCATTTTCTATCTATTAATGGAAGATTTTCACTTGAAAAGTTGGTTCACATGTAATGGAAGGAGATAGTAGCTCGTTATGAAATTCCCACGTCTATTGTACTTGGTCAAGATCCAAGATTTAATTTGAGATTTTGGAGAAGTTTTCAAGAATGTTTGGGAACCAGATGGAATATGAGTACATCTTACCATCTTCAAATAGATGACCAAAGCGAATGAATAATTCAGACAATTAAAGACGTGTTATGCATTTGTGCAATTAATTTCAAAGGAAGTTGGGTCGAGCATTTACCCTTGGTAGAATTTGCTTACAACAACAGTTACCATGCCAGTATTAGGATGCCACCTTATCAAGCTCTTTAAGGATGTAAATGTCGATCGCCAGTATATTGGGATGAAGTAGGAGAACGCAAGATACATGGACCTGAATTGATGCAACAGACGAAGGAAGCTGTCGAGATTATTTAGAAAATGGTTAAGTGTAGCACATGATCGTCAAAGGAAATATGTAGATCAAGCTAGAAAGAATACCAAGTTTGAAGAAGGAGATTTAATATTGTTAAAAGTATCACCGTGAAAAGGGATCATCCACAATCAGAAAGAAAGAAAAGCTGAGTCCCAAATACGTTGGACCTTTTAAAATTTTGGAACGTGTTGGTAAGATAGCCTATGAGTTAGCGTTAACCCCGCATATGCAACGTATTCGTAATGTTTTCATGTGGCAATATTTAAAAAAAATACATAATCTAGAATTCTAGACATGCGATAGAATATGAGCCGATAGAACTTCATGCAGAGTTGTCCTATATTGAGAATCCAATAGGATCCATAGAAAAGAGAGAGAAAGTGTTAAGAGAGAAAGTTATAAAATAGTACCCTGAGTTATTGCTTCAGTGATTCTGAGGACAAAATCCTTTTAAGAGGGAAGGATGTAATATACGGGATATATCGTGTAATTATTTTTATCAATAAATAAATATTTTGTGATTATTATATGAATTTCTTGATAGGTCACACAACACTGTAGAAGGGGGTTGAATACAGTGTAGAATACAATCAAATCGATTTAAAGCACAAGTAACAGAAAACAAATGTATTCGATATAACAAACTCTGTTACAATGGAACTGTTCTCTCTCAGTGATGAATAAATATCACGAGAGCTGCTAGGTTATAATATATGATCTTCTCGATGATCGTAACTCTTATAGAGTAAACCTATGTCTGTGTTTATATAGACACACAGTTACAAGATAACTTCTAGTTGATATGGAATATAATTCTGTCTCCTAAAATATATCAACTAGATATCTTATATAATTATTCTAGTCCTTAAACTCTTTCCATGCATATCTTATTATGTATTAGTTTCGATCTTCTTTCCTATAAATCAGCTTCCTTCCTTAACTGTTAGTCCTCCAGTATTTAAGTTCAAATATCCATCTTCTAATATTATCTTCTGATAATCTAAGTCCTGATATCCTTAAGTCCTGATTTCAGTAAGAACTGATATTTCCTATTAGTTAAGATCTGAAAACTAAACATGAAACATATTAGACATGACATCTCAAATATATTCAACAATCTCCCCCAACTTGTAAATTATGCAAGAATATACAAGTTAATAGATTTGATGATGTCAAAAACACTTAAGTTCAAATGCAATAAGAGTTTAAGAAGACTATAAATTAGAACTTACAAAACATCCAACTTTACCAACATCACTGAATCAATCTGAATCTATGATGATTCTTAACAAAATCATTTATCAGATTATCTTCAGCTTTCTTCAGAACTTCAGCTAACTGTGCTTTGACCTGCATCAGTTCTTCTTCTTTACTATCACCAATTTGATAAATGGCTGTTCTGAGAGCTTGAATGGATGTTCTTTCAAGTCAATCACCAAGTCTGATAACCTTAGGATGTGAAGAGTTTTCATTATAACATAAGCATCTTCCTTTCAGAATAACTTCCACCTTAGCAGAATTCTTCAGCATAGGAATTTCTCTTCCATCACCTTCAGTAATCATTGGACTGTAATGAGAATTCTTTGTACCAGAGATTCTGAATAGATCTCTTATAGCCTTCAAAATATGTTCTGACCATCTTCTTGTAACATCAAATTTTACTTCCAGAAGATAATGAATATGTTGAAGTTCTCTGATAGACTTCTTTAATACATCAGAATCAGCTAATCTATAAGTCCTTCCATCATTGAGAAATAAGATTAATTTCTCTTTTAGATTCTCCTTATCATGAGCATCTATCACAACTTGAGCAGACAACACCTTGTCAAGGTGCCTTTATTTGATTTGTTCATATGGTTTGTCTGTCAATATGAAAGGATCTCCTAAAGTAACCTCTACTCCTGTTTGAATCTTCTCTTCGTCAGAACCTAATCCAGCTCTATCTCTAGGTTGCTTGGCTTTCAACCCAAATGTAGCAAGTTGATTAATCATGAGATTGGATTTTGGATCAACTGGAGTAGCTTTCTTCCTTAACAGCTTCTTCTTATCAGCAATTGTCATTTTACCCAAATCAAATTGAGCATTATCAGTAGTTGATGTCTTGATAGCTTGATCAGAATTTGTTATTTCTTCTCTACCTTCTTGTCCTTTATTCTGAACAACAACTTGAGCAGTGTAAGAGATTGTTTTAGAATCTTCACTTATCTTTCTTCTTTTCAGAATTTGAACAGTTTCATCTTCAACAAGATTATCATCAGATACTTGAACCATTTTACACACTGGTTTCATCAGATCTTGAGAAGTTTTCAAGTCCAGTGACTTGGTTGGTTCATCAATTTTTCCTTTCCCTTTGTCTTTGGGATTACTCTCAGTCTGTGATCTAGTTCTGAACTTTGAAGTTTCAGAATTTGACTTTTCCTTGATCACAATGCCCTTTTCCTTTGGCCTTGGAGGTTTCTTTACATCAGAAGCTTTAGACTTAGGATTTGTCTTCTCAGCAGCAAATATAGCTTCTTCCTCCTTGAGAGTTTCTAAATCCGTTCTTGGATTGTGTTTCAAAAATAATCTTCTTGCTATCTCCTCATCAAGTGTCTGAATTTTAGGATCTTTGTAATAAACAGTAGTCTGATTCCCCTTTAACTTCAGAGTTTGCAAGAACTTCTGAGAGTCTTCAGATCCTGACTGAATCGGAATATCAGAACTTGACATCAGAATTTGCTTATTCCCACTTGACTTCAGTCTTTGAGCATTCACAACATCAGAACTTGACTTGTTCTGAATAGAAGATTTTCCTTGAACTTTTCTTTGACCTCTGCTCTTTTCAGAGTTTCCCTGGTCATCACCTTTATCATCCTTTTTCTTCAGTTCTTGAGTAGGTCAGCATTTGGACTTAACTACCTTCTCCCCCTTTTTGGCATCATCAGGAAGTAAGAGAGAAAGAAGAAGTTAAACTGAAGATTAGATTTCATCCAATTGAGCTTTCTGAGAAGCTTGATTAACCAGAACCTCAGCAATTTGGGCCTGTTGCTTCTCTTGAGTTTTCTCAATGGCTGCAACTTTTTCAGAAATAGGTCTGATATACCTCTGTTTGTCAAGCTTGAGCACCTGATTGAGCTTATCAACTTGTTCTCCAAGTGTATCAACCTTTTCATGAGTAGCAGTATGTAGACCTTGAAGATGTTTTATAGACAGAGCTGTGATCTTGAGTTGTGTCTTGAAATCAGCAGTTGTAAGAAACTTATCAGCTTTTGCAATATGCTCTGTCAGAATTTTAGATAATGTAATAAAATCTAATTCATTCCACTTCTTGGTCCACTCAACACCTCTGTGAGTATCCTCCCAAGGAATAGGTGCTTCCTTTTCAACAAATTTCTTCACCAATTCTTCCTTGCCCAGAATAGGTACTGGAATCTCACCAGAAACACTTTCATCAGAACTTGAGGAAAGACTCATTTTGTTCTGAGAGCTCAACAGTGTGTGAAGCAACTGGAGATTCAGGAATTACATCATCTAAATTCTGATCAGAAGAATTTTTCTCCAGAGCTGGTGTCTTTGATGTAGATGGAGCTTCCAGATAAAGAACTTCAGGTATATTCAAATTATGAATATCTATTTCAGAAATATCAGTTTGTTCTTTAGCATCATCTGTAGATTTAATAGGAGAGACAAGAGGGATTAAAACTGTGTCATTAGCAGTGTCTTTGGCTTGAGCTGTAAGGTCTGCAATAATAATTGGTTCTTGTGAGATCAGAGATTCTTGATCCCCTTCCTCAACTTCTTCAGTATCTTCTGATATAGCTTTAGCCAAATACCTCCTTGCCTTCATTTTCTTCAATCTCCTTGCCAATGAAGGAGTTGCTTCAGCAGCATCAAAATTTATAAATTTCCTTTTCAAAGTATCAAAACTTTGAGTTGCTGTTTCTTTCTGAGAAGTAACATTCTCAGCTTCAACTATCACAGCTTCAGATGCATGAACTCGTGCTTCAATTATTTCCTCAAATCAACAAAATTTATTATTGACCATTATTAAATCAAAACATTCATCACAGGATAAAGTTAAAAATGATGAAGTAAAGATTAACAAATTGCAATTAAAACATGCACAGTCATATAATTTGAGAAATAAAGAACAAATCTTGCAATTAAAGGAAATTTCATTAATATATCAGATGAGTACATTTCATGAAATTTATCAATTACATGCAAAAATTACAAGATAGTTCTATTCTAAGATTTTTAACATCAACAACCTTAGTCCTAGTCTAAGAAGACCTATTGACTAGCTCCTTCTGCTGCTGACGAAAAGCACTGCAAGACTGATGATCCGTTCTTGCTGACGGAGAGCTTCTCTCCTTTCCTCTTCCAAATGATCAAGATGGAGGTGGTAGTCCATCGAAAAGAACAAGAGGTCTGTGTGAACCTCTTGTGGAACTGAGTTCCAGATCTCTTCAGGAATGGCAGTGACATGCCACTCCTGTTGCCAATCATCACAACTCAACTCGATATTGAAGGTTTCATCGTTCAGGAACAGGTTGAAATGAACCATTTTTGTTGATAAGAATAAAAAGAGATTGAGTTTGTGAGAAAATGAAAGATGTTTTGGCTGAATGAATAGTCGGTTTAAAAATCCAATAGAATACCAAGGAATGCGAGGAGTGTTTAATAATTACAAGTAAAAATAATTATCTCTCGACTCCCTAGACTGATGTGTAATAATAACAGTCAGTAAGAGATCTAAAGCAAGAGTTAATGGGCACGGGAAATAATTGACAATTACTGTGCACATGTAGTTTTTCAAGACATACATGTTAACCACTAACCCATAATGATTATGACTATTTTTATCTCACCCTAATTTTATTCTGATTTAAATATGACTATTTCAGATTTTACCACAAATAAGTCAAGTAAAGAAAAATGCCACGTAAGTATCAAAAATTCCATCAGGATTTATTATCAGAACTTAACTCATATCAGATTTTAACAGTCATCAGAACATGGCTTCTGTACTCAAATAGTGAATATCTTTTTCTGTGATTCTTCATACAAATACTGACTTGTTTTCTTCAGAGTTTAATCATCAGAACTTCCATCAGAACTTGTCCTCAGAATTTATGCAAATGACACTTAACTGTTTGTCAACAACAACTTAATCACCACATCAATTTTCATCATTCATATGGAGTGAAAGTGTGTGTGCATTCAGCAAAATATCAAATAAAGATTAAAGTCTGATAAACTTCAGTACATCTTAGAAATAAGGCTTAACTGAGAAAAATGCTTAAAATTTGTCATCAGTCATGATGTTTACTATAGAACAAATTTATGCATGAGTCCACCTCAACTGTGTGTGCTCATTTTATGCATCTTTTGAAATTCCTTTTTGCAGTTTCTTCTTAGTGTAAGTGAGTCATGACTGCTTATCAGAATTTATGCTGTTATCAGAGTATTTCTCCAGTAATCATAGAGTGTGAAAAGTAACCAAGAAAAATATTTGCTTTTCTAAAGCATATTACTTAATACCAGCAATGCACTTGGGTCTTCCCTTCCACATTTTTACTCTAGATCTCAAAGGAGTACCTGACTTTTATTCTTTTCTTTTCTTTTCTTTTCTTTTGATAAGTGAGGCTTATCAGCACTTAGTTCATTCTTATGATTTACTGACATCAGAATTTGACAGATAAGAAACAAGAATCTAGTTTGTGACTTAGTAATAAGATACACAAAGTAAACTTGACTAAGCTCAATATCAGAATCTGCTTGTGTTAATGAGTTTCCACATAAACAACTAATTTAAACATGGGATTTCTAGTATGTTAAAACTACTAGGTCAGCATATAGCACAGTTATCCTCATTGGATTGAATAGTCACTGAACATTCAAAACACTTATCAGAGTATCTAAATCCACATCAGATAACAATCAGCATTTAATGGATTTTCAGATTAAACACAGATTACATATAGATAATATAATCTGTAAACACTGATCATAAAGTCTGATGCATGAGAACAAAAACTAAGCAGATTTAGAGAAAGAACCTGAAACCATTCCAAGTTTATTTATCAATCTTATAAAAGTAGCTTCACATAGTGGTTTTGTGAAGATATCTGCTAGCTGTTGATCTGTTGGAACAAAATGCAATTCCACTGTACCTTCATCCACATGTTCCCTTATGAAATGGTACCTAATGCTAATGTGCTTTGTCATTGAGTATTGAACTGGATTACCTGTCATAGCAATAGCACGTTGATTATCACAGTAAATAGGGATTTTAGAAAATTCTAACCCATAATCCAGTAACTGATTCTTCATCCAAAGAATCTGTGCACAACAGCTTCCTGCAGCAATATATTCTGCTTCTATAGTTGATATGGAAATTGACTTTTGTTTCTTACTAAACCAAGAAACCAATCTGCCTCCAAGAAATTGGCAGCTTCCACTAGTGCTTTTCCTGTCTATTTTGCATCCTGCAAAATCTGCATCTGAGTAACCAATTAGCTTAAAATATGATTCCCTAGGATACCACAATCTTAGATCAGTTGTACCCTTAAGATACTTGAAAATTCTTTTCACAGCTAATAAGTGAGGTTCTCTTGGATCAGCCTGAAATCTTGCACAAAGACAGGTAGCATACATGATATCAGGTCTACTTGCAATTAGATAGAGTAATGAGCCAATCATACCTCTGTAGTTAGTAATATCTACTGATTTACCAGTATCCTTATCTAACTTGGTTGCAGTGGCCATGGGAGTGGATGCAGCTGAACAATCTTGCATTCCAAATTTCTTCAGTAAATTTCTGGTATACTTGGTTTGACAGAGAAAAGTGCCTTCTTCAGTTTGCTTGACTTGAAGGCCCAAAAAATAGCTGAGTTCTCCCATCATACTCATTTGATATCTTGACTGCATTAGCTTTGCAAACTTCTCACACAGTTTGGAATTAGTAGAACCAAATATGATATCATCAACATATATCTGTACCAAAAGTAAGTCATTTCCATGGTTGAGGTAGAATAAAGTCTTGTCAATTGTGCCTCTGTGAAATCCACTTTCCAGAAGGAATTGAGCTAAAGTCTCATACCATGCTCTTGGAACTTGCTTAAGGCTATAAAGTGCTTTGTCAAGCCTGTAGACATGATTGGGAAATTTAGGATCTACAAAGCCTGGAGGTTGTTCAACATATACCTCTTCTTCCAATTCTCCATTGAGAAAAGCACTTTTCACATCCATTTTAAAGACTTTAAACTTCTTGTGAGCAGCATAAGCCAAAAAGATCCTTATGGCTTCTAATCTAGCAACTGGTGCAAATGTTTCATCATAATCAATACCCTCCTGTTGAGAGTAAGCTTTAGCAACCAGTCTTGCTTTATTCCTTATAATTATGCCATCACTGTCAGTTTTGTTTCTGAACTCCCATTTTGTACTAACAACTGATCTATTATTTCGTCTTGGCACTAGGGTCCAGACTTTATTTCTTTCAAATTCATTTAACTCTTCCTGCATTGCTTGCACCCAATCAGCATCTTGAAGAGCTTCTTCCACTTTCTTTGGTTCAGTCTGAGATAGAAAAGAATGATAGAGACATTCATTTGAAGTTGCAGTTCTAGTTCTGACACCTGCTTCAAGATCTCCAATGATTAAATCAGGTGTATGTGCTTTAGTCCACTTCCTTGCAGATGGAAGTTAATCTCTAGAACTGGATCCTCCCCCATGATCCATGCTGTCTCCATCGGCATTTTCTGATGCTCCCCCTGTAGTTCTGCTCTCTGAGACTTCAGAATATGAATTTGATTTTTCAGGAGTTGAAGAATCAGAGCTTCTAGAATTATCAGACTTTGGCTCATCAGAACTAGATGAATGAAAACTTGAAGAGCCAGTGACAGGTTCTGATGCTTTTCGAGAGTCTTGAGATGTGGTAGGATCTTCAGCTTGCTCCCCCTGGACAGGTGCATTTTCCTTTGGAGTTGTTACCACAGTTTCAATGACATCAGAACTTAATCCATCAGAACTTACAGGTTCAAAATTTTCAGAATCAGAATTTAAATCTTCATTCTCAAATCTCAGCTGATCATGATCATCAAAATCTTCAAGTCCAGTAATCTTTTTATCATCAAAAGAGACATTGATAGATTCCATGACAACTCTTGTTCTTAAATTGTAGACTTTGAAGGCTTTTGTGGAAAGTGGATATCCAACAAAAATTCCTTCATCAGCTTTTAGATCAAATTTTGACAGCTGCTCAGTGTGAGTCTTAAGAACAAAACACTTTCAACCAAATTCATAAAAGTGTTTCAGATTTGGCTTCTTCTTCTTCAACATTTCATATGGTGTTTTTCCATGCTTGTTTATTAGTGTAGCATTTTTTGTAAAGCAAGTAGTCTGCACAGTATCAGCCCAAAAATAGGTTGGTAGCTTTGCTTCATCAAGCATTGTTTGTGCAGCTTCAATGACAGTCTTGTTCTTTCTTTCTACAACTCCATTTTGCTGTGGATTTCTAGTTGCAGAAAATTCCTTTTTGATTCCATGATCTTTGCAGAACTCTTCCATGATTGAATTCTTGAACTCAGTGAGATTATCACTCCTTATGATTTTAACAGAATCTTTTATCAATTTATCCAGCTGTCTGACATGATCAGTTAGGGTAGATGCAGTTTCAGTCTTCTTGTGCAAGAAGTACACCCATGTGTACCTTGTGAACTCATCCACTATAACCATAGCATATTTCTTCTTTGCAATAGACATGACATTGACTGGACCAAATAGATCAACATGTAGTAGGTGATAAGGCTCAAGAATTGATGACTCAGTTTTGCTCTTGAAAGAAGATTTTCTTTGTTTTGCCTTCTGACACGAATCACAAAGGCCATCAGGAGCAAATACTGATTTTGGCAGTCCTCTCACAAGATCTTTCTGTACAAGCTCATTTATATTGTTGAAATTTAAATGAGAGAGTTTCTTGTGCCAATTCCAGCTTTCTTTAATTGATGCTCTACTCAATTGACAGATTGCAGAACCATCAGTACTTGTTGAAACTCTGGCTTCGTAAATGTTACCATGCCTATATCCTTTCAGAACCACTTTGCCTGTTGAATTACTTATAACTTCACAATGTTCTTCAAAGAAATCCTCTTGATAACCTCTGTACAGATTTGACTTATACTCAACAGATTGTGTTTAAGTCCTGAGACTAGAGCTACTGATTCAATGATGACATTCCCAAGATTGATCTTGCCATATCCCAGAGTTTTCCCAATGTTGCCATCTCCATAAGAAACTTCTGGGCCAGCTTTCTCCACAAAGTCTAATAGCAGGGATTTATTTCCAGTCATATGTCCTGAACATCCACTGTCCAGAACTAGGATGTTCCTCCTGTTGCCCTGCAATCACAAAGATCACTAAAGGTTAGTTTTAAGGACCCATACTTGCTTGAATCCTTTGGCCTTTTTAAGTTTGTTAACATTTGCAGCGGATTTAACATCAGAGTTTATGCTAACAATTTTCTTATCAGTATTAACATTATCAGATTTACATCATACTTTACACTAGAAGGAATTAAAGTAACTTTCTTCAAAGAAGGTTTTATCTGATAATAATCATAGTACAAACTATGATATTCCTTACAAGCATAAATGGAATGCCATATACTACCACAATGAAAACAAGGATTTTGTGTCTTAAACCTAACAGACTGACTCTTAACTCCTGACTTTGAAGGCAAGGAGTTTATATTCTTATTCTTCCTGCAAAAAGAATCCAGATGGTTAGAATTTCCACAGTTATAGCATTTCTTTCTAGGAGCATTAGGAACAGGCATATAATTGTTGCTTTTATTCACACCTTCCTTTCCATTCCTATTTTTCCTAGCTTCTTTTACCTTGTTTACACTGGTAATCTCTTTCAGCTTATGTTTAAGCTGCTTCTGTGTCATTAAGCCTATGTTAACTTCATTTGGTTTATCCTGTCCTAATTTCTCAGAAGTTGACTCTGCTATCACTTCTGTCTCAACATCTTTGATCTTTTTAGAATCAGACTTTATAGTTTCAGTTATAAATTTAACATGATTTACCTTTGTCTTAGTAGTCTATTTAACAATAATTGGCTTAACTTGTTCAGTTCCTTTTTCACTTTTCTCATCTCTATAACCTAAGCCCTCTTTCCAGTTCTCACTACTTAGTATATTCTGAGTTGTTCTTCCAGAGTTAGTCCAAGTCTTGATAATCTCTCTCTCCTTTTCTAACTCAGTTTTTAGAGATTTATTCATTGTTAGCACTTCATCTCTCACATAGAAACCATCATCTCTATCCTTCTGAGTTTGATGGAACATAACTAACTCTTTTTTTTAATAATCATTCCTCTTTTTAAAAGCAAGATTTTCAGAAATTAATCTTTCACATATTAAAGTTTGATCTCTATAGCTAATAAACATGGTTTTAAGATATAATCTCAACTCAGTAATATCATCAGTATGAAAGGCATAAGTTGTTTGAGCTACCTTTAACTCAGCAGCATCAGAACTGCTATCAGCATTTGCCATCAAGGCATAATTCTCCTCATCTTCAGAATCTGAGGTGTCTGTCCAGCTTTTCTTCTTTGTGACAAGTGCCTTGCCTTTGTCATTATTTCCTTTCTTGCAGTCAGGAGATATGTGGCCTTTCTCACCACAGTTGTAGCATTTGACATTTGAGTAATCTCCTCTATCAGACTTTCCTCCTTTGCCTTCAGATTTTCTGAAACCCTTCCTATCAGAACTTCTTCCTTTCCTAGAAGACTTCTTTCCCCTTCTGAATTTCCTGTAGGCTATCTTTGTGATACCTTTCACCATAAGAGCACACAGCTTCATCATCTCTTCATCAGCATCTACTTCAGGTAGAATTTCAGTTTCTGAATCATCATCGTCAGAACTTGATAATTCTGAATCAGACTTTATGATGAGAGCCTTTCCTTTTCATTTCTTTGAGACAACCACTTTGGGGGATTCCTCCTCAGCATTAAGAGCAACTCTTCTTGACTTTCTCCCATGTCTCTTATTTCTTTGATCCATCTCAAGTTCATAAGTCTTGAGCATTCCATAAATTTCATCAAGAGTAGTTTCATCAAGAGCATAGTTACTCTTATAATAGTAGCTTTCAAATCCCAACTTTCAGGAAGAGCTAAAAGGAATTTTAGATTTGAATCGTCAATGTCATTTTCCTTGTCCACAAGTGACAGATCATTCAAGAGTTTGACAAACCTGTCATATAAGTCAGTTAATGACTCATCACTTTTTGAGTCAAAGTGCTCGTACTCTTGAGTGAGTATAGTCCTCCTATTTTTCTTGATTGCAACAGTTCCCTGACACCTTGTCTCCAAAGCATCCCATATCTCCTTTGCAGTCTTGCATTGAATTACCCTATTTGACATGACATTATCAATGGCACTATGCAGCAAATTCCTTACCTTTGCATCCTTGGCAATAGATGAGATATCTTCAGCTGTGTATTCACTTTTCTCCTTTGGTATGGTCTTTGCTGGCTGATTTGCAACTACAATAGAGAGCTTGGTTGGCTTATGCAGTCCTTCATAAATTATGTCAAGGTATTCTGGATCTGTAGCTTCTAGAAACATAGCCATCTTCACTTTCCATATGGGATACTCAGACGGTCTCAGCATGGGAACACTGATAGTCTCATATCGACTATGGGTTTGAGTCTTTGGAGTTTCTTCAGTTTTAGCGGGCTTGGTTGGATTTTCTGCTTCTTCAGACATGATTGATTTGGATCTTTACTGTATGTGTGTTAACAGATTAGCTCTGATACCACTTGTTAGGTCATACAACACTGTAGAAGGGGGTTGAATACAGTGTAGAATACAATCAAATCGATTTAAAGCACAAGTAATAGAAAACAGCTGTATTCGATATAACAAACTCTGTTACAATGGAACTGTTCTCTCTCAGTGATGAACAAATATCACGAGAGCTGCTAGGTTACCATATATGATCTTCTCGATGATCGTAACTCTTATAGAGTAAACCTATGTCTGTGTTTATATAGACACACAGTTACAAGATAACTTCTAGTTGATATGGAATATAATTCTCTCTCCTAAAATATATCAACCAGATATCTTATATAATTCTTCTAGTCCTTGAACTCTTTCCATGCATATCTTATTCCGTATTAGTTTCGATCTTCTTTCCTGTAAATCAGCTTCCTTCCTTAACTGTTAGTCCTCTGGTACTTGAGTTCTGATATCCATCTTCTGATATTATCTTCTAATAATCTAAGTCCTGATATCCTTAAGTCCTAACTTCCAGTAAGTCCTGATTTCAGTAAGAACTGATATTTCCTGTTAGTTAAGATCTAAAAACTAAATATGAAACATATTAGACATGACATCTCAAATATATTCAACATTTCTGGTGAATTATCTGTTAAGTGTTATCTATGTTTGGATGTGTAAATATGATAAAATTTGAGTATTTTAATTTTTATAGGTCCAAAATAAAAAATAGATAATTGTGATATTTTTCTATCAATATTTATGTTGTTATATGGTTTTATAAATCATTTATGGATTTTATAAATTATTTTCTGAGTATTTATAAACTATTTTGTATAATCGAGAACCAACAGACTTCAACCGTTTTAACATTTTTATAACCCGAAACTCTTCCGATAACTCCTTCCTAACCCAATTATTATATTCCGAGCATTTTCCATGTTTTGACTTTTTCGATCCAGAGTACGGTTTTCTCCGTGTGGGTCTCGGCGTAATATTTTCGATACAATATTCGTTTCGGTAAATCGATAAAACCCGTACTTTCGAGAAATGGGATCTTTTGATTAAACTAATATATTATCTTCTCGTAATACGTGTAATCAAAGCGCTAAGACCAAGTCTATATTTACAAAATTTATAAATTTGAATAATTATCCTAAAATTGGTACCGATTAGGATCTGTTTTATTAAATAAACGTAATATTTTATATCCAATATGATCCAACAGGGTACCAATATTCCGTAAATAGAAATAGCCAATACAGTATTGTATTTTGTACGGATAATCATTGGTAAACAGTAAAAACAGATAATTATCCAGAAAAATGAACCGTGTTCTTCGTGTTCTTCGTAATCGAACGAGAATTGGAAGGCGTTATTGGAATCTGATGAAAGCGTATGAATAGTCTAAACGAAGCTCTCAACGAGACGATCGTATCCGCACCAAAATCTTCAAATAAGGTTGATTATTACTCAATTTCATTTTTTTCATATTTTCTTCCAATTTTGTTTTTTGAATTCTAGTGACTGTCAGTCAGTTTTGATGTTATGGATAGATTCCCCGTGATGTTTGGAGTCGATTCATGTTGTTACTTTGTTCGTTTTGTTACCAAATCGCTATAACCGAGTTCTTGAGTTTCGGCCAATTTTATTTTTGATTTTCTGGATAAATCATAATGTGGTTGTTAATTTTGAGCATGTGAATCGATTAGACATGTCTTAGGCTTCGTTTTCGTACCTGGAGCGTTGAATTTGGTTAAGTAATCTGTGTTTTAAAAGTTTCGCCGGAAAAACTGAGCTTCTTGCTGGTTTTCATGGTCATTTAGACCGGAGTTGGAGTTTTGAGAAGGATTCAGAGTTGCTGTTGAGTGGAATCAACGGCTGGGTTGTTGTGTAGCGGGTTGGGAAAGAATCGGGGTTGGAATCGACCCGTTCGGGCCGATTTTGCGGCTCGCCGGAAGTCTGAAGACTCGCCGGTTTCTAGGTTACTCCCCAGTTTCCGACCGAGTTCTTCATGAACTCCGGCAGCTCCAAACCAAATCCTCACCTTTGATCCATTTCCCCCAAAATTCCTAACCTGAAACCTGTTTCTGTGAATTATTTTCCAAAATAATTCAAAACTTGTACTTTTAATTTCTAAAATTCATTTTTAACTTCCAAAAATTCATTTTAATGATTTAAAAATTTAGAAATAAATCTGAATTATTTATTTAATTAATTTTAATTGATAATTAATTATTTAATTAGTCAATTAATTTAAATGTTAATTGATTAATTGCTTTAATTAGTTATTAATTAATTTTAATTGATTATTTATTTGGATTTAATTATTTCTTTTGATTTAAAATTTCAAAAAAATAGTTTCAAGCTTTAAAATATTATTTTAAATTGTTTTCAAGGCTCGATAATTATTATAAAATGATTTTAAAGTCAGATTCGGGTATTCGAACCCCGATTAATTGTTTATAAATGATTCAATGACCCGTTTTAATTCCGAAAATTGTTTAAAAATTCGTATTAAATACGAGAAAAATCATTTTAACCCCAGATCTTCTTTGAAAAATTATTCTGATCAATTACCTTGCATACTATGTGTTATGTGCTATCTGATTTATGTGATATATGCCTAGGTGTCTAATGTTTGACTGTTTTAGTCATAACTTTCAATCCGTAAATCGGATTTGGGTAAAACGAAGGGTAGATAAAACCTTATGACGTCTATGTGACGATTAGAATAATTTGAAATTAATATTGATAGATACTTATGATACCTAGCAGAGTAAGTGAGGCGTTGAAAAGGAAGCAGGTGATCAGAAAATAGAATCGGTTCGTAGAAAATAAAGCAAGTGACCAGTGAGTAGAAGCGAGACATTGAATAAGTAGATAAATGGTTGTTGAATAGAATCATTAGGCAAGTACAAGTGAAGTTTGAATCAATTGTAATAAGGCAAGTACTTCTGAACCTGTTTCGAGATATATTGCAAATATTTCTAAACTCTCTCGTGACATATTGTTAGTATTCAAAATAGTTGTGTTTTATATTGTAAGTGCTTTGAATCATTCAGCCTTGAACCCTGATCACATCATTAGATCTTTGAGATGTAAGCCTTATTCTTTGTAAACCATCATTTGTTGATTGACCAGATACTAAACCATATAAATACGATACTACTCCACAAATACATATCCACCATACACCAAACACTGGAGCAAAATTGCTTGAACATACAGAAACTTTTATACTCAATCACACCTTATAACATCAAAGAACTAAACCTTATGGAATCATTATTCATCTAATACCTGATTCTCCTACAGGCTGGAAGCCAATCCTCATACATACCTTGATATACCTTTGTGATACTCATAAATTGCATTACATTTTTATACAAATGTTTTATCACTATTGATTATGACCTTGTTTTATTGAATTATATTGTTTATCATACTGAACTGTTTTAGAATTGGATAGTTTTCTTTATGTGGACCAGATTCGTGGTCAGACCAGATTCGTGGTCGAATTAGGCCAATGTGTGCCTTTGGATCCTGTTTATAGAGCAGAGCCGTGTGCCTTGCTCGGGGTTAGTGCGTGACTGATTAGCAACCTAACCTTGATTTTAAAATTTAAAATGAATATCCAATTCTAATGATTATTTAACAAGAAACTTGATTCTTCTGAATCATCTCAGTTGATCATTGTTTAACTTCAGTTATTGTTATTATGACTTGCTGAGCTAGTTAGCTCACTCTTGCGAATCTGTTTATGTATTCTAGAGTTAAAAAAGAAAATGATTGATAACAAGGTTTCCCAGTTCAATGTGTGAGCTAGGATTCCATGCCGAGTTGGATCGAACCAGCAGAAGCTTTATATTATATATGAGATAGGCAAGCTTGTAAGAATAATTCATTATCAGTTGTAAGTAAAATTAGTTGGGAATTGGTACGATATAATAAAAGTTAAGGTTGTGGCTTGTTTTCATATTTTAACCTGTTGCGATCCATGGTTGTGTAAAGAAGGGTCTTTGCCTATAATATCTCTTATACAGGTTTATATATTGTGTGTGTGTTGTGAACCCCAAACTTCTGACCCGGGTTTGGAAGGCGTCACATTAGTCAAGAGTCTTGTGAAGACTGACCACATAGCCCATTTGAGGGATGTTTTTGAGGTCCCGAGATACCACAATATGATGTTAAATCCTACAAAGTGTGCTTTCGGAGTGGGATATGGAAAGTTTTTGGGATTGATGGTCTCCAAGAGGGGAATTGAAGCAAATCCTGATAAGATAAAGGCCATTTTGGACATAAAGCCTCCGCGATCTATCAAGGATGTTCAAAAACTTACTAGAAGGGTCACTGCCTTAGGATGATTCATCTCGAAGTCCGAAGATAAGTTCTTGTCATTTTTTAAATCCTTGAAGAAGGTAAAAGATTTTATATGGACTGAGGAAAGTCAGGAGGTATTTGAAGGATTAAAGTATATGGTTCAAGCCCCGTTGTTTTCCAAACCAGCTCTAAATGAAACTTTGTACTTATATTTGGTCATTTCAGAAAAAGCCTTGAGCGCTGTATTGGTTAAGGATGAACTTAAAGTCCAGAAACCCATATATTATGTCAGTAAGATTCTGTACGGAGTTGCGTTGAATTATTCGGCTATAGAAAAGTTTGCTTTATCCCTAGTGATGGCTTTAAGGAAGTTGCGTCCTTACTTCCAAGCTCATAAAATTGAAGTGCTAACAAATCAGCCCTTGAGAAACATCATTCACAGTCCCAAAGCTAGTGGGAGACTGATTAAATGGGCAGTATAATTGGGAAAATTTGACATCAAGTACAAGCCGCGAACAACAATAAAGGCCCAGGCATTGGCTGACTTCGTAGTGGAGTATACCATACCCAACCAAGAAGTCGGGGGCAGGAAGATTCTATACCTCAAGACATGGAAGGTAATAAAGGAGACAAAGAAGAGGGCATTAAAGAGAAGGAATATTGGGTTCTCTATTTTGATGGAGCATCAAAAATAAATTCGAGTGGAGCAGGGCTTGTTTTACAAAGCCCGGACAGGTTCTTGATTGAATATGCCATGAAGTTAAACTTCCCAACTATAAATAATAAAGCTGAGTATGAAGCTCTGATAGTTGGCCTCGGCCTAGCAGGTACATTGAGGGTCAAGAACTTGAAAGTCTGTGGAGATTCGAATCTTGTCATATCCCAGGTTAAGGGAGAGTTTGAGGTAAGAGATGAAACAATGGCCAAGTATGTCCGCCTGGTAAGGGCTGTGATGACTCAGTTTGATGAATGCCATGTTGAGCACATTCCAAGAGAGGAAAATTCTAAGGCAAATGCATTATCTAAGTTCGCTTCATCAGAGATAGAGAAAAGTTTAGGAAGCGTGTACTTCCGTGTTTTGAAAACACGAAGCATTGATGTTAAGCTTGTAGCCTTTATAGGGCTGGGACATCATGGATAGTGTTAGGTAATGAATTATACACAGGGGGATGAATGTGTTATTGTGTTTTTATGCATTTCTAGAACTATTTTGGTTGTGAACAAAGTAAATCAAATCTTGTAGTGAGCTGTGTTAATGCACAAATTAAACATGCAATAATAAAGAACACGGATCTTTCAAAACTCACTTAATTTTATATGAAAATTAAGAATGTTTTGCTACAAAAATTTTAGGCTCTTTGCTGATAAAGAGCTTAGCTTCTATCTTGAGAGAATAGAAGAATTTTTGATCTAATTGTTGTAACTAACAAATGACCAGTGTTAAATTTATATTTTAGTTAACTGCTGGTTTACACAGTGTACAATAAGAGATGTTATTCACTTTAGTAAAGTGTCACTAATCATTTCCATTTTATGAAAAGTGTATCTTCCATTTCTGGATAAGCATATCTTTGCATACTCTGTTAATTTTGATCTTCCTTTATCAGTTAATCTTCACCATTGATCTTGCACACTCTTCAAGCTGCTTTTTGTAGACTTGTCAATCCAGCTGGTTGGATTGTTTGTTGATTGTTAATCTTAGATGTTGAACTGGTCTGCAATTTTGTACTTTGAGATTTTACCTCAAGATCTCCAGTTTGGTCTATAGAGAACTTGACATCTCGATAAGTATGGCTTATCGAGATCTCTAGAACTCCATAGTTAATTTAACTTGTAGGGGTCCCTGAGTTCTCTATACTAGAATTTGGCTTGTCGAGATCTCTATCTTCATAACTTCACTTGACTTATCGATATCTCTGAGTTCTCTAGTGGCTTATTGACTTGTCAATAACTCAGAGTTCTCTTGTCAAATTTGACTTGTTGATAACTCAGAGTTCTCTAGTGGATTTTGGTTTATCGATATCTCTAAGTTCTCTAGTAGAATTTGACTTATCGATAACTCAGAGTTCTCTAATGAATGTTGACTTGTCAATAACTCTAAGTTCTCTAGTGAAGAAATGAATTATCGATATCTCTAAACTTCATGTCTTCAATTTGACTTGTCGTTATCTCTAAGTTCTCTAGTAGCTTTTTTCTGAGTTCTCTATAAGTTATTTGGAGTTCTCGAGTGACTTACTTGTAGAGATCTTGACTTAGAATATTTTTCTCAAAACAAATTTATTCAACTCCAAGCTTCTTCATAATTCTTCTGAGGCATGATCTTCTTGATCTTTTTCCAGATGAAATTCTTAGGCTTGATACCGTTTACAGAAAAATACTTCAGTCTACTCTTTTGACATTTTTACAGACTTTAAATGTTACAAGTACAAAATACAAATTAAGATTATAATGCAACTTACTTAGAGTTGTCAATTTGACTTAGTCTTGTTAAGGTACAGGCATGTCTTGCACAGCAATCTCCCCCAATTTGTGAGAAGATTGCTTAACACAAATTCATGCCTGTTAACAAGACTAACCTCAAGTTATAATGGAAAATGAAATTAATACATAAAACTTGACAAAATTACAACTTTTATACATTAGGAGATTTACAGAGTTTGAATGGTTACAAGTATCAGGTAAAGATAGTTTTTGCTTCTGCTTCTTCTCTAAGGAGATCCTTTAAGTAATCAAGAATTTCAAGTTCTTCTATAATAGGTGTCCCACTTAGAGCTTCTATAAGTTTTTGTCTTGCTGCCTTTGGATAACCATTGTCTAATAAATCAATCCTAAATCTTGAGAATCCACCAGTTTTAATGTTTAAAAATTTCCCATCCTTAAAGATTCTACTCATCCCTTTAACCTTGAGCTCTCCTGATCTTTTTATGAACATATCAATTTCCTCATCATACTTCCTCACTCTTTCTTCAGATTCAGCCTCATTCCTTTTTCTTCTTTCCTCCCTTGTAATCAACCATTCAGCTAGATCTGATCTTCATGCCCTTGTAGCAGTATCCTTGTCCTTTAGCAAACTTATCATTCTCTTAATTTCTGTGGGAGAAAGAGAAACCATTATCACAGCCAAGGAAGGTGAAGGACCCATCTTCATAGTAAATTCTAACTTCCCTTAGAGATACAACCCAGACTTTAACTATTTCTTCAGCTAGATGTTGGAAATAATCTTCATCTGAGATGCACCAATTCAAAGGTAGAAAGTCACTTTGCTTAAAGCAGTTCCAGATGGCCCTTTCAGTAACTTCAACTTTTTCAGTGGACTTGGCCTTCTTAGGTTTTCTTCCAACAGTCTTGAAATGAGTTTTGTGTGATGGTTTGACAGAAAGTAGGACTGAGATTTTCTTTAGAGATGTTTGGCTTGTGGTGATTGGAATTTTTAGGAAAGAGTTAACAGTTTGCTTGTATAGAAATTTACACTTAGAGATTTGAGGTGGTTTGATGGTTGAGATTGTTGACTTTGAAGGTTGAGCTAGTTGTGTTTGGATTTTTAGGGTTTGGTGTGGTTCTGAGCCATCATGATTCTTTTTACTTCTCCTCTCACTCCTCTCACTCCCTCTCTTCTTCTCATCATTCTTTTTTTCTCCACCCTTGCTTCTAGCTGCCTTACTGGATTGACTTGGATTTGAGCCAGAAGATTTTTTATCATCTTTCTTCTACTCATCATCATTCAAATTATCCTTGTTTTTTTGAGTTTTAGGCAAGTTGGCTTCAGGATTTCTAAGATATCTTTTCAACAGCTTGATCATCTCCTCATCTTCAAAAGTCTTATTCTTCTTTGCTTTTAATTCATTTTCCAGAATCATGATAAGCTTCTTGTTGGCCATGACACACTGTTTAGGGATTTGGAAGTGTTTGAAGTGCTTGGTGGTAGGACAGATGTATGCCACTCCCTTGCTAAGCTGTAGATAAGCTTCTGGAAAAGCAGCCACTTGTGCATTCTTCAATTCTGTTAGCAAGAGAGTGTATTCATGAATTACCATTCTGACTTTGCTTATTAGAATGTCTAACTCAGATGCCCTCCTAGAGATAAGATAATTGAGGAACACCTGAATACATCTATCTATCCCAGAGTCATTTATATTGACCATTATCATTCTTTCTTGAAAGTTGTCTCTTGTCACCAAGATCACCCTTATTGAGTTTATTGTTCTATCCAAGGCTTTCTTATAAGTGAAGAAATTGTCATTGAGGGAAGCATTGAGTGCCTTAAGCAGTTCATTAAATTCCTTGCTTAGACTAGGTCCCTCAGCTACTTAATAAGCCTCTCCATGGCAATATCAACTTCTTGAGTTTTTCCCTGTTCAGCAGCTTAGACAGTTTGAGTTGATGATCTTGATAGCCTAGCCTCTATCTCCCCCTTAGTCTTGTTGGCAGGCATGAGAAGGGGAGTAGGAATTCCAGGCCTCACAGCTTCCGTAGTGCAGGAAATGGAATATTAAGCTTACCCATGATGGCCCCCAAAGTAACTGAATTTTATATTTGTATGTGTTTTTGGGAGTCCATCAAGGATTGGATGTCTGTCTGTTGACTCTGCACCAGTGTGGTGAGAGCATGCACTTGAGCTGTGAACTGATCATTTGATGTTTGTAGTGTAGAGACTTGTTGTTGAAGTGCTTGAATTTGAAGATTTGTTGAAGTAGATGCATATTAATAAGAGCTAGTAGATGATGAGGGGCCAAAGGTTGCTTCTACAGTCTACTTGATGCCATCCATGAGCAAAGCTGAAGGCTCATATCTACTCTAATGAAGTTGGTCCAACTTGACCTTTGTGTCATTTGAATGAGTGATTTGTTGTTGGAATACTGTATGAAGAGAGATGAATGATTGTTTGAGATTTTTGACTTCTTTTTCAATGGTAGCAAGATCCATCCTTGACATTTGATCAGCAAAATACTTGAACTTGGACGTGATCTGTACTTGAGATGGTATAATCTCATCCATTTTATCCTTCACCAGCTTTCTGATCTTGTCTTCATGACCAATCAATCTCAGTTCTAGTGCCTTTCCAAAGAGATGAAAGCTTTGAGTTGAGCCTTTGAAACTTTATTGACTGCATCATAGACTTCACCAGGTGTCAGTGCCTTAGAATTGCTGCCCAGAATTGTCAAATAATCTTCCCTGAACCTAGATGAAACATCCTCCATCTCCAGATTATAGTCCTTGTTCAGCCAAGCATTACAGTTGCCATCCTGTTCAGCTTCATTAACAATTTTTTCTTGTTGTTCTTGGATATCTGATTGATAGGAGAGCATAATTGGTTGATAGTCCTACTTAGACATATTAGAAGTCAACAATTGTTGAGAGATTTGTGTTAGACCTGCATGCTGATCCACCCTGAGATTTGTGTTGAGAGATTTATTATTCTATCCAAGGATTTCTTATAAGTGAAGAAATTGTCATTGACGGAAGCACTGAGTGCCTTAAGTAGTTCATCAAATTCCTTGCTTAGACCGGGTCCCTCAGCTACTTTAATAAGCCTCTCCATGGCAATGTCAACTTCTTAAGTTTTTCCCTGTTCAGCAACTTGCACAGTTTGAGTTGATGATCTTGATAGCCTAGCCTCTATCTCCCCCTTAGTCTTGTTGGCAGGCATGAGAAGGGGATTAGGAATTTCAGGCCTCACAGCTTCCGTAGTGCAGGAAATGGAATATTAAGCTTACCCATGATGGCCCCCAAAGAACTGAATTTTATATTTGTAGGGGTTTTTGGGAGTCCATCGAGGATTGGATGTCTGCCTGTTGACTCTGCACTAGTGTGGTGAGAGCATGCACTTGAGCTGTGAGCTGATCATTTGATGTTTGCAGTGTAGAGACTTGTTGTTGAAGTGCTTGAATTTGAAGTTTGTTGAAGTAGATGCATATTGATAAGAGCTAGTAGATGATGAGGGGCCAAAGGTTGCTTCTACAGTCTACTTGATGCCATCCATGAGCAAAGCTAAAGGCCCATATCTACTCTAATGAAGTTGGTCCAACTTGACCTTTGTGTCATTTGAATGAGTGATTTGATGTTGGAGTACTGTATGAAGATAGATGAAGGATTGTTTGAGATTTTTGACTTCCTTTTCAATGGTAGCAAGATCCATCATTGACATTTGATCAGCAAAATGCTTGAACTTGGAAGTGATCTGTACTTGAGATGGTATAATGTAATAACCCCAATTTTTGGAAATTTTTGAAACCCTTATGAATAGTGATTTTGCAGATTATGCTGAATGAGAAAACTTTTCATGCCACACTATATAGGGGTTCTGTTATTGATCTTCTGGGATATTATTAGTACTCTATGTGGTATATAAGTGTATGTAAAGATCGTCAGAATCCAATTCCGAACACTTTGATTTTTCCCGGAAATCCACTAGATACGGAAAGAATTGAGTATAAGGTAACAGGATAAAAAGGATTTAAATTAAAGGATTATAAGAGAGGATCATAAAAGGAATATAATGTATTGAGAAAGGTTAAGGAAACCCAAGTAATAAGATACTGGGTATGATCCCTCAAACGATAAACGAAAGCGAAAGTTAAGCGAACCGTATAACAGATCAGCGGTCATTAGGCAAACAATTAGAAGCTAATCAAAGGGATTAGTGGGGATGATGTCATCAAACCAATAGGAAGAGGACAAAGGAGGGAGGGTGACATCACTTGATTATGTAAGCATGACATAAGGGGAAAGAGATGTGGTTGATTTAAAACCACACAAAGTCAAGGTTAGAAAAGTAATTACCTAAAAACAAATCAAAAGCAACCAAGGCAAGCAAAACAAATCACAAACACACCAAGCAAGCAAAAAATTCATTTCCTTTCTTTTTCTTCTTGAAGCTCTCGACCCTTTTCTTAAAAAATGAAGATCCAAGCTCCACCACTTACTATTTGGCAAGGTATTTATCTAAGCTTCCCCATGGATAGTTACATACTTCCTATAAGTTTAAGCTTCTAATTCCAAGCCAATCTTTTTTTATAAATCAAGGAAGAAGATGGTGAATAGTACTTCTTGAAATTAATTTTTGTGTTCTTGATTTCTTTGAAAGATCAAGCTTGTAGGAGGTTAGATTAAGGCTTCCATGGGCATTCCAAGGATCTTTCATGGATTAAAAGCTTCAAGGAAGGTATAACTCTTCATGATCTTAGTCTTAAGCTTTGTTGTTTAGATTTCCTAAGGTTTAGATGATGGGTTAGTGTAATGGGTGTGTAATCATGTTTAAAGCTTGTTATGAGTAGTTTAGTTGATGAGAGGCATGATTATTGTGTGTTTAGAGATTGGTTGGTTTTGTGATATTTTTGAAGTTGGAAGTCTTGGTTATTAGTTAATGAACTTAAGTAAACTCTTAGTTCATAATTGAGAAATAAGTATGAATTGGTAATATTGAGTTGTTGGGGCTGTTGTAGTATGGTATGGATGGAGTTTTGATTGTGGATTGATTGTGGGTTGAATTGGAATGGTATAAAATTTGGGAAATCGCGTAAATATAGCCGTCGTAATGCCCGATTTGCAGTAGACTGTTTTTGTTCTTAACATCAGAACCCTTTAACTCACTGTTAGGTTTTTACCATTGCCATGTTTAGATATTTCATGTTACGAGCTTCGTTTTGATATGTGGTTCGTTTGATTCCGATGTACGGTTTAAGAGAAACGGCCGTTTTAAGTAACGACGTTTCGCGAACGAATCATTACCCCTCGCCTTACTTTGAAACATAGGTTAAAGACCTTAAAGGACTAATTGAAGTATGAAACATTTATGTAAGGTGTAATAGGCAGTTGGTAAGACACTTACGAAAGAATCGCCTTAAAACTCGTAATGGTTAATTTATTAAAAATGGTGGAGCCGAGGGTACTCGAGCGACTTAAGTAAGTCGTTAAGCGCGAAAGCGAACGTTAGGACTCTAAATGGTTAAAGTCTAGTTTCTTAAGCGACCGGGGTTTAATTCTGACTTATGTTGTTGTTCATAGGTTATCGTACCCACTCTAAGCTTAAGTCTATCTGGGAGCACTCAGGCAAGTTTTCTATCCGTTATACTGTTGTTGTGATGTATACACTTGTATATGCATTATCTTGTGATAGATGCATGATGGTTAAATTAGCAAATTCTTGCGATATATTGTAGCATGTGATATGGTACGTATGCATGCATGTTTCGTATTCTTGCCATATATATCTATTGGTTCAGTTGATAATACATATGCTAGAGAATAGCGGTAATTTGCATATACCCTTAGTATAGGGACCCAAAGGTGAAAACATTTTCTAAAACCGGGAGTCGAGGATCCTGAGTAGATTTTTTATATATATATATATATATATATGGTTATAGTTTTCAAAACTATTAATCGAATAAGGTTTATTCGATAACTTTATTTTATTTATTGAATATTATTTCGAATATTCATTCGAGGGCTTATGACTCAGCTTATTTATTTATTGAATATTATTTCGAATATTCATTCGAGGGCTTATGACTCAGCTTATTTATTTATTGAATATTATTTCGAATATTCATTTGAGGATGTATGACTCCTTTATTTATTTAATGAATATTATTTATAATATTCATTCGAGGTATTATGACTCCGCGTATTATTTAATATTCTTTATTTTATTAAAAAATAATGTTCGATAATCAAACTTATTTTTGATTATTCAAATAAAGATAGTACTTTCGAATAAGTATATCTTGGTTATTTAATACTCGTTTCAAGTATAAGTTTTACAGCTTCTACTTCAATTATTTTTATAAGGATTATCAATATGGGAATATTATTTAAATAATAATATTCAGATATTTTCTAATATATCGGGACTGATTTACTTCATTAAATCAGCATTACTCCAAACACTCTTTAAAGTGTTTTCGAGTCTTCAAAATGATTTTTAAAAGTTAGAGCGGATCCCAAAACTCCTTTTTATATTGAAGATCTTCCTTTTAAAGGGGATTTAAATACTCGCTCAAAACCTGAGGGATCCGGCTCTGTGGTGTATTTTATATTCGCAACGAGGTTGTTGTTTTGGTAAATGAATTGATTACTTACCCAACGTTCGGGAAGTAAGTCCATCTATCGAGTCGGCATAAGCAACATGGGCTCAGTGGGCGTCCATGTAGTGTAAGTGGCTCAGTGGGAGTCCATCAAATGCGTAAGTGGCTGAGTGGCAGTCCAGCATAAGGTCCTATTGCGACCAGGGTGATGACCAGTGGGGAATTCGTCCATCTACTAGTAGAAAATGTTACTTATTGGTATCTTTTCCTGATCAACAAGATATCAGGTTTATGCCAAAATTCTTTTCCTTTCCAAAATTCATTGGATGTTACAAACTCTGTTCATACTTTACATAACAGAGGTTTCAGGAAATGTTTAAGAGATATATATGTGGATACATATATCGGGACTAAATAAAGTATCTCGTAACTTTATTTCATTTAATAATATTGCAAAGATTTAATCTATTCAAATCTTGTCTTGTAGTCTCATCTATGTGATGAACTGTTGAAAGCTCATTATAACTTGAACGGTGGTAGTTCAAGTAGTATTTGGAAAAGATATAAGTATATTGGAGTATCTTGTAACTTCATCTTTTAAACTTATATCTAGTAAATGATTATCTTATGCATAACAAAGATTTCAGAAAAACGTTGAGACAAGGTTAGATATATGAGATCACCTTGCAACGATATTTTTATACAGTTATAAACTGGAACTCTGTGTATATTATACATGTCAGGGGATTTCAAAGATTGTGAAAAGTATATATATATATGTATATATATACTGAATATTTTGCGACTTGGTCGCGTTAAGATATCAGCTTGGTTCATTTCTTTTGACCAAGACTTTCATGAGTACTATGAGTATGCTCATATATTGTTAATCAGTATACATATTATTTTGGTGGGCTTGTTGCTCACCCTTGTTTTCTTCTTTCATCACACAACATCAGATAGACAAGATGAATAGGACCAAGCTCCCAATTAGCGAGCGGATAGGAAACGTTCCGCAGTTTCCTATAGGCGTTGATGTCGCTGTAGCTGAGGTAGGAGCTACCAATAGTCTAGGCTTTCAACTTTTGATGTACCAGATTTATGTATATTTATGAATTTTAATAATGGCAAAGAAATGTAATTTATTCAGAAACCCTTTTAAGGTGTATTGACAGATAATTGTGGAATAAAATGACTTGTGATTATTTTTGGATATTCATCTCTGAGACTATAACTTGTGGTGTGTGTGTTTATTGTGGGGTCACAGTACAGAGTAGTTGATTATTTATTAAGATTGGGTGTTATTAAGGGAAATGGAACTCGTGACAACCCGGATCCCCGACCCCGGATTTGGGGGTGTTACAGAAGTGGTATCAGAGCTAAGCGTTATAAACCTCAGAGATGAAGTGACGTTAAGATAATAAGTACACTAAGATAAATAAGAACTCTTGCCAAGTTCATAGTCGGACTACCTAATGTAGTACTGACAGTTAAAACCCTTATGGGAACCCTTATAAATATCGTGATAGAAGCGTAGTTCGTTATCGTATATGGTAGCGGGACTCCGAACCCTGAGGTTGAGGAGTAACAGCGCGATGATGTTTTATTACTAATTGGAGATCGGATTGTGGCTCCGATAGAGCGTCCTAACGCAGGACCGAATGATGTTGATATTGAGGATGTAGCGGTTGAGGATGTTGTCCTAGAAGGGATTGTTGCTGAGGAGGATCCCGTGAAGGATCCTGACAAGAATGAATAAAGGACCATTGAGGAATCGATGACCATGGTTAGGGCAACTCCCAGAGGTAGGATTGGCCGGTCACTACCAGAGGTTCGTTCAAGTTTGTAAAGATAGTAGCCCCTTTAACGCGGCTTACTCGTAAGACTGAGAAGTTCGAATGGACAGAGAAATGCGAGAACAACTTTTAAGAACCGAAGCAAAGGTTGGTGACGTTCCCTATGTTGGCGTTGCCGGATGGAAAATGAGATTTTGTGAAGTGTAGTGACGCTTCGCATAAGGAATTAGGGTGCTTCTCATACAGCACAGCAAGGTAATCGCGTACGCGTCAAGACAATTAAGGGAATATAAAATTCGATATCCCCACCCATGAGCTTGGGCTCGTGGCAATAGTTTTGCCCTAAAGATGGGAGGCACTACTTGTATGGAGAAAAGTGCGAGATTTACACAAGCCATAAGTGCTCTAGTACATTTTCACGCAGAAAGAGCTCAACATGCGCCAAATGAGGTGGTTAGAGCTAATCAAGAATTATGATTGGGAGATTCTTTATCATTCAGGGAAAGCCAATGTGGTGGCTGATGCCCTTAGTAAAAAGGAGAGACTCAAGATAATAATGTCTTTGGGAGAGTTTATAAGAGATTTTGAGAAAATGGAAAGAAAAGTGAAGGTAACCGGAGCCGGTACCGAAAAGCTGTTTGAGATTGCAATACAGACCGAATTTTTTGAAAAGAACATATTGTGCCAGAAAAAGTGATGAATGAAGGCAGAGAATCAATGACTGGAGAAGAGATCCATACCGAGAAAGATGATAAGGGGATAGTGAGGTGTTCCTACAGAAATTGGGTTCCAAAAGTTCAAGAGCTTAAGGATGAGAACTTATATGAGAGCCATAGTTTGAGGAATAAGATTTAGGGCAAACCCTGAATGTGATAGTCAGGGAGGTTGCCATCAAGAAAGAAAGAACCCATAACATAATAGAGTGGAAAACAAGGTTTTTAATGTATAAGATAACCCCGATTATGGGAGAAGGTTGAAACATTTCATACTAAGGAAACAGAAAGTCGAGTAAGGAAAGGAGACCCGAGACGGTACTCCTATACGGCAATTTATGGACCTGTCTAGACAGAACTTAGACTATTATCCCCAACCACCACCCTGAGGAAACAATGCGGTGAGAAATTCTTTCAGGGCCTTTAAGTCGCTAAGCCCTTAGAGTTCCAAGGAACAAGCTGAACCAGTCGAGGCAAGAGCCTGGCTAAAGGAAATATAGGAATCATTTGAGATTCTAAATGATTGACGAATCATAAAAGACTGTTTTTGTCACTTACCCTCCTAAGAGAGAGACCACCCGCTGGTGAAAGGCCAAAGAAGGCACGAAGCAAGAGATTATAATAAACTGATTTAAGTTCAGTCAATTGTTTCGGGAAAGTAATTCCCAAAGATAAGGAGATAGTGTAAAAGCTTTGGAGCTAGAACAAAAGCGGATGAGTATGATGAATTATGAATCTAAGTTGTAAAAGTTGTCAAGATTCGTTCTGAGGACACGAATCCAGAATGACGGGATGTTTGAAATCAATACTTATGTTGTGTTGGTTCATGAAATAAGGATAAGAGAAAGAAAAATAAAAAGAAACTGAAGTGGAAAGGAATATAAAGGCAATAGAGTTTGAGGTATGATAAGGGAGTTGGGTATGAGGAAACCCTAAAGACTCGTAGCAATAGAAATAGAAAAGTATGCATTCATCAGGATGAGGGTGATTCACCATGAGTTAAAATTGATGGTTGAGGGCATAAGAGATACATATATTTTATCCCCTGTAAGTTGGGAGGATTCGAGGAAACCTTGAGATAATTCGAAAGATAAATAATGAGACGCGGATAGACTGAGGGGACAAGAAAGTAAGAAATTAAGAAAATTGGATGAAGGAAGTGACCTTCAAGAAGGTGAAGTGTAAGACCGGTGGCATGATACCCAGAAAGGGAGACGCCAGATATGAAAGATATCCCAACATTGAAGTGATTGTTGAGATAAACAACAAAAGTAAATAAGGAATTATTAATAAGAGGTTCACGTTGAACACGACCAATATCTTCCAGAACATCCTTGTTATCATTACCAAATTAGGCAAGAAAAGCGGATAACCGTTGTTATCTTTTGGAGGCCATATTGATTGACCTCATTTTGAATACAGATGTTATTGTGAAAATTAGGCATATACTATCGAGGTGGGAATGATTGAATAAGACACCCTTATCAGGGATATATGACTTGATTTATCCATGGAAGGATGCATGTACCTTTTTAAAGGTGGAATTAAGGATAGAACATCGGTAACTTAAAACGAATCATAGGGGAATGCATAAAGGTTGGCATTTCACCCTTAATAGGGACATCATGAGTTTTGACAGTATGAATTGGAAAGGATTAAGGTAACAACAACCTTTAAAGAATCAGTGGAGAAATTTTTTTCAAAAGTATATAGACAATGATTCTAGTATTAGTATATGGTATTTTGATATGCCCTGTATCTAGGGAATACAGGAGGAACGATTCAAGGATAACCTTAGAGGTTTTACAAGGAGAAAGGTAAAATTCAAAATTCTCAAGAATAGAAATGTTGATAAAGGAAATATGACGTAATTATAATGATGCCAAGTGAGGCACGTGTTAAATCACGAGAAGGTATGGATAGAACCAGTAATGGTCGAAATTGTTCAGGGCAATTAGGACTTAAGATAAAAGATGTTCTAATTATGATTGAGAGTCAGTCATGACAGTGATTAACCTCTAAAGACTGAGGCAATAACTTATGGAAAAATGGTAATATTTTTTTTTACTCATCAGATTTTAAGGAAAACATCTTCACATAAGCTGTGATTGAAATAAGGTAGAAAAATTTATTTGGAGGTGGTTAAAATGACATTGACTGTAAGGAAATTTTACTATCAGGAAAGGCCAAAGAGGTGGCCGACACTTTAAAGGTAAGAGGATAATTATAGGCGCTTGTGCCAAAGGAATACAGTGATGATGGTTAAAGCTATGCAGGTTGTATTATGGTTTGGAAGATTGACATTCCTTCTGATGATTGTGCAATACCCAACCGTAATAGTAGTTGGTAAAGGTTTAATTCGTGTAATCGCCATGAGCGGGCTATCTATCTCAGAAGGTACTATCTTGAGAATAATCCAGGACTATATTTCAAAAAGGACTAAACGAACCTTGAGTTAAGTCTTCTATTTAAGGCATACGATTAAGAATGGTATTCACCTGCTATCGTTGCTTTGACTGAAACTCTTCTGCAATTTTATCTACTTTATATCATGAAAGTATGTCAGAGTTTGGATTGTTCTTCATGAATTATGATTGGTGATTATGTTAACTCCTTAAAAGTATTTTATACGACACGTATGGACTCCGTATGGTTAGATATTAAGATTTCATGGAAAATGAATGATGACAGTAAGTCAGTGGTGGACCATAGTAATGCAGCAATGATTCTGCGAGTAATGAGTCGATTACAACCATGAGAGTTGTATTGAAATGAATGTTGAGATTGAGTACCACTAATCGGGTCGTAGTGGTGTATAAGTTATCATTGATAGACTAATTAAGTAGATTATCTACCTATTGAATACTTATTCCTTCTTATCAATAGAGAGTCGTATTACTATACGAGGAAGGTTGCGATGCTAGTATAGAATTCTAGTAACGATGATGTATAAAATGAGATTCCAGATTCGATTTTCGATGTCGAGGGAGTTTCGAAGGTGATTGTGTATAAGCTCGAGCAAGAGCATGGGTCCATAGAATGATGGATGGAATAGTAAATATTTAAGCATGCAAAATGCGATGCGATAATACTTGATGTTGATATATATATACATATGTTTTGTTCTCCTATGACAAACCTCTATAGTTCAGAGGTAGGTTCCAAGCCAGATATTTTGTGGCAGTATATTTTTTTCATATATACAATTCTCTTCAATTCGTTCTTTTCTCTTCTTTTCATTTCATATAAGCTGAGAAGAACAACCCTTCCAGAAGGGGAGGTATTGCCTAAGGACTATCTATCTGTGTGATAGAAGCCTAGTAGGATACCATCTATTGTTTAATTGCTTGTCAAGTACTAAAGGCTGGCCACCTTCTGTACTAACTATGCAATGTAACAAGTGTTCATGATCATAGTGATCTCTCAACAAATTCCTTTACTTCTATATGATTGATCAAACTTTGGAAAATAGAAACAACTGAAAAAGAAGTAGTATCAGTACGGTGGTATTCCGATTATAACGCGTTCGTGATACTAAGGTTGACGTGGTTATTAAAAGGTTATAGAACGCTAACGAGCAAAAGTATAACCAGTATAATATTAGGAACGGAAGGTAGTAGCGATTACGAACTGGAAAAGAATGGGTATTGAGAAGCAAAAGCTCTAATGCTAAAAGCTATAATGAGAGTCTGTGCAATAGACTTGAAAGAAATTAGAATGATCACTTAACACGGATTGAGTTTTCTTACGACAATAGATCATATGTCAGTATTGAGGTATCGCCTTATGAGATCCTTGAGGGAAGATAATGTCGATCTCCCTTATGTTAGGATGAAGTTGTAGAGCGCAAGATGCTCGGACCCGCAGTAGTCCAAAGGACCAGGGATATAATAGATCTAATCAGAGGACGGCTGGTAGTAACCCAAGATGGACATAAGAGGTATGCTGATTTGACTCAAAAGGACAAAGAGTATGAAATAGGGGACCTAGTAATGTTATAGGTATCCCTTGGAAAGGATTGATGAGGTTCGGAAAGAAAGGAAAGCTAAGTCTACAATTTGTTGGACCTTGGATATATTAAGACGTTTTGGGAAGTTAGCATATGAGCTAGCCCTACCCCCGAACATGTAGCAAGTCATAATGTGTTCCGCGTATCAATGTTAAGGAAGTATAATTCGGATGCCAGATAAATAGGGGCATATGAGCGCATAGGCGTGCAACCAGACATAACCTATAGGGAGCAACCAGAAAGGGTTATAGATCGAAAAGGAACAAGTGCTTAGGAGAAGGGTTATCAAACTAGGCAGAGTGTGGTGGTAGGACCACAATGTGGGAAAATTTACTCGAGAGTTAGAAAGTGCAATGCTAAGAGAGTATCCCTATTCATTTTCTATCTGATTCCGGGACGGAATCCTTTTAAGGAGGGGAGACTGTAATAACCCCAATTTTTGGAAATTTTTGAAACCCTTATGAATAGTGATTTTGCAGATTATGCTGAATGAGAAAACTTTTCATGCCACACTATGTAGGGGTTCTGTTATTGATCTTCTGGGATATTATTAGTACTCTATGTGGTATATAAGTGTATGTAAAGATCGTCAGAATCCAATTCCGAACACTTTGATTTTTCCCAAAAATCCACTAGATACGGAAAGAATTGAGTATAAGGTAACAGGATAAAAAGGATTTAAATTAAAGGATTATAAGAGAGGATCATAAAAGGAATATAATGTATTGAGAAAGGTTAAGGAAACCCAAGTAATAAGATACTGGGTATGATCCCTCAAACGATAAACGAAAGCGAAAGTTAAGCGAACCGTATAACAGATCAGCGGTCATTAGGCAAACAATTAGAAGCTAATCAAAGGGATTAGTGGGGATGATGTCATCAAACCAATAGGAAGAGGACAAAGGAGGGAGGGTGACATCACTTGATTATGTAAGCATGACATAAGGGGAAAGAGATGTGGTTGATTTAAAACCACACAAAGTCAAGGTTAGAAAAGTAATTACCCAAAAACAAATCAAAAGCAACCAAGGCAAGCAAAACAAATCACAAACACACCAAGCAAGCAAAAAATTCATTTCCTTTCTTTTTCTTCTTGAAGCTCTCGGCCCTTTTCTTAAAAAATGAAGATCCAAGCTCCACCACTTACTATTTGGCAAGGTATTTATCTAAGCTTCCCCATGGATAGTTACATACTTCCTATAAGTTTAAGCTTCTAATTCCAAGCCAATCTTTTTTTATAAATCAAGGAAGAAGATGGTGAATAGTACTTCTTGAAATTAATTTTTGTGTTCTTGATTTCTTTGAAAGATCAAGCTTGTAGGAGGTTAGATTAAGGCTTCCATGGGCATTCCAAGGATCTTTCATGGATTAAAAGATTCAAGGAAGGTATAACTCTTCATGATCTTAGTCTTAAGCTTTGTTGTTTAGATTTCCTAAGGTTTAGATGATGGGTTAGTGTAATGGGTGTTTAATCATGTTTAAAGCTTGTTATGAGTAGTTTAGTTGATGAGAGGCATGATTATTGTGTGTTTAGAGATTGGTTGGTTTTGTGATATTTTTGAAGTTGGAAGTCTTGGTTATTAGTTAATGAACTTAAGTAAACTCTTAGTTCATAATTGAGAAATAAGTATGAATTGGTAATATTTAGTTGTTGGGGCTGTTGTAGTATGGTATGGATGGAGTTTTGATTGTGGATTGATTGTGGGTTGAATTGGAATGGTATAAAATTTGGGAAATCGCGTAAACATAGCCGTCGTAATGCCCGATTTGCCGTAGACTGTTTTTGTTCTTAACATCAGAACCCTTGAACTCACTGTTAGGTTTTTACCATTGCCATGTTTAGATATTTCATGTTACGAGCTTCGTTTTGATATGTGGTTCGTTTGATTCCGATGTACGGTTTAAGAGAAACGGCCGTTTTAAGTAACGACGTTTCGCGAATGAATCATTACCCCTCGCCTTACTTTGAAACATAGGTAAAAGACCTTAAAGGACTAATTGAAGTATGAAACATTTATGTAAGGTGTAATAGGCAGTTGGTAAGAAACTTGCGAAAGAATCGCCTTAAAACTCATAATGGTTAATTTATTAAAAATGGTGGAGCCGAGGGTACTCGAGCGACTTAAGTAAGTCGTTAAGCGCGAAAGCGAATGTTAGGACTCTAAATGGTTAAAGTCTAGTTTCTTAAGCGACCGGGGTTTAATTCTGACTTATGTTGTTGTTCATAGGTTATCGGATCCACTCTAAGCTTAAGTCTATCCGGGAGCACTCAGGCAAGTTTTCTATCCGTTATACTGTTGTTGTGATGTATACACTTGTATATGCATTATCTTGTGATAGATGCATGATGGTTAAATTAGCAAATTCTTGCGATATATTGTAGCATGTGATATGGTACGTATGCATGCCTGTTTCGTATTCTTGCCATATATATCTGTTGGTTCAGTTGATAATACATATGCTAGAGAATAGCGGTAATTTGCATATACCCTTAGTATAGGGACCCAAAGGTGAAAACATTTTCTAAAACAGGGAGTCGAGAATCCTGAGTAGATTTTATATATATATATATATTTATATATATATGGTTATAGTTTTCAAAACTATTAATCGAATAAGGTTTATTCGATTACTTTATTTTATTTATTGAATATTATTTCGAATATTCATTCGAGGGCTTATGACTCAGCTTATTTATTTATTGAATATTATTTCGAATATTCATTCGAGGGCTTATGACTCAGCTTATTTATTTATTGAATATTATTTCGAATATTCATTCGAGGGCTTATGACTCAGCTTATTTATTTATTGAATATTATTTCGAATATTCATTTGAGGATGTATGACTCCTTTATTTATTTAATGAATATTATTTATAATATTCATTCGAGGTATTATGACTCCGCATATTATTTAATATTCTTTATTTTATTAAAGAATAATGTTCGATAATCAAACTTATTTTTGATTATTCAAATAAAGATAGTACTTTTGAATAAGTATATCTTGGTTATTTAATACTCGTTTCAAGTATAAGTTTTACAGCTTCTACTTCAATTATTTCTATAAGGATTATCAATATGGGAATATTATTTAAATAATAATATTCAGATATTTTCTAATATATCGGGACTGATTTACTTCATTAAATCAGCATTACTTCAAACACTCTTTAAAGTGTTTTCGAGTCTTCAAAATAATTTTTAAAAGTTAGAGCGGATCCCAAAACTCCTTTTTATATTTAAGATCTTCCTTTTAAAGGGGATTTAAATACTCGCTCAAAACTTGAGGGATCCGGCTCTGTGGTGTATTTTATATTCGCAACGAGGTTGTTGTTTTGGTAAATGAATTGATTACTTACCCAACGTTCGGGAAGTAAGTCCATCTATCGAGTCGGCATAAGCAACATGGGCTCAATGGGCGTCCATGATAGTGTAAGTGGCTCAGTGGGAGTCCATCAAATGCGTAAGTGGCTGAGTGGCAGTCCAGCATAAGGTCCTATTGCGACCAGGGTGATGACCAGTGGGGAATTCGTCCATCTACTAGTAGAAAATATTATTTATTGGTATCTTTTCCTGATCAGCAAGATATCAGGTTTATGCCAAAATTCTTTTCCTTTCCAAAATTCATTGGATGTTACAAACTCTGTTCATACTTTACATAACAAAGGTTTCAGGAAATGTTTAAGAGATATATATGTGGATACATATATCAGGACTAAATAAAGTATCTCGTAACTTTATTTCATTCAATAATATTGCAAAGATTTAATCTATTCAAATCTTGTCTTGTAGTCTCATCTATGTGATGAACTGTTGAAAGCTCATTATAACTTGAACGGTGGTAGTTCAAGTAGTATTTGGAAAAGATATAAGTATATTGGAGTATCTTGTAACTTCATCTTTTAAACTTATATCTAGTAAATGATTATCTTATGCATAACAAAGATTTTCAGAAAAACGTTGAGACAAGGTTAGATATATGAGATCACCTTGCAACGATATTTTTATACAGTTATAAACTGGAACTCTGTGTATATTATACATATCAGGGGATTTCAAAGATTTTGAAAAGTATATATATATATGTATATATATACTGAATATTTTGCGACTTGGTCGCGTTAAGATATCAGCTTGGTTCATTTCTTTTGATCAAGACTATCATGAGTACTATGAGTATGCTCATATATTGTTAATCAGTATACATATTATTTTGGTGGACTTGTTGCTCACCCTTGCTTTCTTCTTTCATCACACAACATCAGATAGACAAGATGAACAGGACCAAGCTCCCAATTCGCGAGCGGATAGGAAACGTTCCGCAGTTTCCTATAGGTGTTGATGTCGCTGTAGCTGAGGTAGGAGCTACCAATAGTCTAGGCTTTTAACTTTTGATGTACCAGATTTATGTATATTTATGAATTTTAATAATGGCAAAGAAATGTAATTTATTCAGAAACCCTTTTAAGGTATATTGACAGATAATTGTGGAATAAAATGACTTGTGATTATTTTTGGATATTCATCTCTGAGACTATATGTCACACCCCCAACTTAAATAGCAAAATAAATATAGTTATTACATCATTTTAATGAGTACTACACAACCAAAATCCAAGATCTTACAGTTTAGGGTTTGGAACAGCCCAACACTACCAACTATTACATCTGATTACAAATACCGAGTCCTCTCACAACTATTATTACTTATTCTACCTGGGCTCGAACATAAGCATCCGCATCACAGGTCTTACGGGCAGTCTGCTTGAATCTAACCATGGCTGCTAGCTGTAATATCAGGGTAAAGCAAGAAGTGAGCCAAAAGCTCAACAAGTGCTAACAATACAACGCAAAGCATAATTCGAGATATACTTTTAGGAATGACAATGGAATGACATAATCAATGATAATCGAGAGATAAAACTTATGTGAGTTGGCATCATTATGCTTGCATCAAAACAATTTTAAAATCATTCTTAATCAAAATCATTTTATGACGCTACGGATTACAGCCGGTGATCAACCGCGAAGTAACCCCGAACCTCGCTGGGTTCTAAAACATTATTGGGAATCCCTAGGCAACTTTTAAGCCTAATATAAGTGTGGAAAGGACTCGCGTCTCAGTCCAGATCCACCATTCAAGAAAACATTTGTCCCCCTTTGGGACTGAAAAATCCACGTTTTAATCATTTTAAAAACTGATGCCGATTTATGACAAAATCTCTTTCGACTGTAATTATTTTTATCAAGGGATTATAGATCAGCTTGAAACACTGGAAATATGACACTAAATCTCGGGGCCATGATCTACTAGACTTTTTGGGTAATTGAGAGGTTTCCATAAACAAGAACTTAGACAAGGAAATTAAGCCAGGCTATTGGATAAGATGAAAGAGTAATGCCAAACTAGGCTTAAAGCAACGGTTGTAGACAAGATATAGGTATTAGAACATCAAAAGATAGGCATCACTGGTTCCAATAGGATAAAGGTGTTAAAATATAAAGAAAGCGATCATCAGCTCAGTATATAACAGGGTATCAAGCTTTAGGGTAAGGATAGGGTTATCAAACAATCATGAATGTATTTAAGAAATGATTGGCTTTTAGGTATCAAGATAAAGTTTCTATCGAGGTTATTTCAAGAGTTGAATCAAAGCATCAGGGTGCAACATCAAGATTTCTCAGGGATCAATAGCATGATAAACAAAAGGATCAATAAGATATTATAACGCATCTCTAATTTATCATGGCATTAAACTATCATGAAAGACTTTTGAACTACTTGCAATATGTACTCGAGGGTTCATGGCATCTCTATGTAACTCAAAGATAAACAAAAGATACGCTTGATTTAAATACATCAAAATGACTCAGGATAATTGCATCGATATATATATATATGAACTGTTTACAGCAAATACGAAGGTCAAGTTGAATCACTTGCCTTGAGATAGACTGGTCTGGTCTGACTGGTAGGAGCAACAACTGGAGCTTCACTCGACTTTTAAGGCAAGTTTTCCCTCGTCTCGAGATCCTACATAAATAATAATAATCCTCATTATAATATATTCTTTCCATCTTAACCTATTTACAACCCGAAATTAAACATGGATGGCACTTAGGCCTATACACACTTAATTCATATCCAACATTTAAATTTTTAAATGTACACACGTAGCCACATAATCACATATCGTATATTAATACCAAATAACATCACATACACCATAACGCCACACTAGGCTCGGATGATCTCGACTCACCACTTAAATTACTTGGTCGCTAACTAAACGAAGTCTTCGAATTTGGGCTTCCTAACTCAATGTGCCTTTCCTAAATTATCCAAAACCTATTGACCCTCACTTGTGCCTTTTGCTCTACTGACCTTATACTATCTTACAACTATGGTGGTCGACCTAATACTCACTTCTAAGTGTCCTAAAACTATGTGATAAGTGAAAGTACTTACTGGTGCAAATTTCAGAATGGTAACTAAGGTTTCTTGAGTGCATTAGACACTCTTAAACTACAAGTTTTTCTTCAAAATTTTTTACACAAGACTCTCCTGACCTAAGGGCATCTCATAAGCTTGATGTGGCTCAAAGGCCTGGCTTGGGCCTTCTTGGGCCTAAGCTAAAAGTCCAAGGTTCCCCTGTTTTTCTGGGCAGAAAATGCCCTGACTTGAATTAACTTGTGACACATGGTTCTAGCTCATATCCTATGAACTATGGTTGGAAAAACTTCTCTGACATACCCTCTAACTAAGGCCCAATTGGGCCTAATGAGGGCCTACCCATGACATGGCCAAATCTCCCTATTTCTAAGTTGCAACAAAACTGTCCCCTGCTGGACAGATTTTGTTATTCTACTTGTGCACCTAACCAAATGACATGCAAACCTCCAACCAACTCCTAAAACCTATTATATACTCCCCATACTAACTTCTGGTGGCTTGGGCCTCAAAGTGCACATCAATGACATGGTCAAAACTCACTCTAAACCTCAGGGTACTAAACTGATTTTTTCTGCAGAAACTATAACTTCTCATTTTCCAAGATTTTGACTTGACAAACCCAACTAACAACAACTAAATACTTAAACCAAGACCTATACTTGGTATTCTACTGAACTAACTCCCTTTTTCCTAAAATACCCTTGGTGAGATCATCCTTACCTAAGGTGCAACTATGGCAAAACAAAAGAGACTACTCTTAACAAATCGCAAATCTTCATGCCTTTGAAACAACAAGATATATATTTTTATAAAAGATAACCACAAATTATTACCATGCAACAAGAAGCATAAATCAATATTATTACATTATTCCTACTGAAATTAAGGCTCATTAACAAAATCTTTCCAAATGATCAAAATTTCACAACAAACTAAGAGAATTCCACATGCATGCATGCCTTCGGGTTTTTCAAACCAAAACAACATGATTTCCAAATAAATTTTTATCATAATTCAACATGCAAGCCTAACATGGATTACAACTAAATGATCAACTAGCATGCAAAAGGATTTTATCAAGACTTTACTACAAAATTCATGTTATCATCACAAAATACACAAAAATGTTAACAAGGCAACAAAACACCATCCATTCGGCTCCTATCAAGTCATGGCCGAATGGATTAGGGTAAAAACAGCATTCGCATAGGTGTAACACTCTTATGTCTAGCCATTCTTGACCCTATGATACTATAACTCATGGTGAAAGCCTTAGATTCACAAGAATCAAGGAGGTTCACTTTGAGTTTAACAAAAACATCACCATGCAAGGTCAAAACATAGGTTTTTCACTCTATACTTTTGAAATATATAAGAATAACATATAGGGAGTAAAATTACTTGAATATAAGATGATTGTTTGGGTGAAAGAATGAAGAAATGAAGGGGATGGAGGGCCTCGGCTATGGGATGGCCGAGAGTGAGGGTTGAGCCGAGAGGGAGGGAGGAGAAAAGGGGAGGGTGAAGTGAAAATGGAGTGATCATCACTTTAGTTTTGTTTTTATGTCTTTGACTAGACTAAATGTGAGTGGATTTAGGAAATGACAAGAGTAACCCTCTAGCTAAAGTTAGGCAAGTTTGCATGCAAGGTCAAGGAGGTAATTTGGCTAGCAAAATGTGAGTTAGTGGGGTGGAGAATGTCTTCTTTGCCCTTTGGTTAAATAGAAGAGAGTTTGCATGCAAGGTTCTTCATGTAATTTGATAATTATTAAGCAACTAATTTCCAAAGATTTATTTTTATATAATAAAGTACAAGTTCAAAAATTATAAAATTTATACCATAAAATAACTTGGATTTTTAGAGACTTTATAAAATCATTTTCAAAATTTGTGTACAAAATGTCTTTTAAAAGAAAATTTTTCCAAAGCTTAGAATATTCCTTATAAATCAAAAATAAAGAAATTAAATAAATTCTTGCTTTGAAAAATCATATACTACCCAAAGCAAATTTAAAATGCAGAAATTTTCACTCACACAAACGTACAAGCATTGAATATATTTTTATTTAACTTAATATTGTTCACAAATAATATTACATAAAATGCCGGTCGTAACATCCTCTCCCCCTTAAGGGATTCTGTCCCCAGAATCTAAGAGAACAGATGAGGATACCGGGAACGCATATCAGACTCTAACTCCCAAGTCGACTCTTCGACCTTAGGGTTCCTCCAAAGTACTTTCACTAACTTTACTGATTTATTTCTAAGACTCTTTACTTGCCAGTCGAGTACTTTAACCGGTTGCTCCACAAATGACAGGTCTGCCTGAATTTCTACAGGTTCATATTCTATCACATGGCTAGCGTCAGGATTGTACTTCTTAAGCAACGACACATGGAACACATTATGCACATGCTGATACTGAGGTGGTAAGGCCAACTCGTAGGCCACCTTTCCTACTTGGCTCAAAATCTCAAAAGGACCTACGTATCTAGGTGCTAACTTTCCTTTCTTGCCAAATCTTATCAACCCTTTCCTAGGTGACACTTTTAGCAACACAGCCTCGCCAATTTGGAATTGAACATCCTTACGCGCGGGATCCGCATACTTCCTCTGTCTATCTTGAGCAGCAAGCAACCTTTTCTGAATTAACTTGACTGAGTCATGCAACTGTTGTACCAATTCTGAGCCGAGAATTCTTCCTTCTCCTACTTCATCCCAACTTGTTGGTGATCTACATTTTCGCCCGTACAAAGCTTCATATGGTGGCATGCCGATACTGGAATGATAGCTGTTGTTATATGAAAATTCAATTAATGGCAGGTGGTCGTCCCAACTTCCAGCAAAATCGATTGCACAACTGCGCAACATGTCTTCAATTGTTTGAATTGTTCTTTCACTCTGGCCATCAGTCTGCGGGTGATACGCCGTGCTCATATTCAACTTCGTGCCAAGACATTCCTGGAATTGCTTCCAGAATCTGGAGTTAAATCGGGGATCTCTGTCTGAAACTATTGATACAGGTACTCCATGCCTTAATACGATTTCGTGCACATACAGATGAACCAACTTGTCCAGTGACGACTTCTCATTTATTGGAAGGAAATGCGCCGACTTCGTAAGACGATCAATTATAACCCATATTGCGTCATGTCCGGACTTTGTTCGTGGTAGTCCTACTATAAAGTCCATAGCGATGTTTTCCCATTTCCATTCTGGAATCTTCAGGGGCTGAATTAATCCGCTTGGTCGTTGATGTTCTGCCTTTACTTTCTGACAGGTATAGCACTTCGCAACCCATTCTGCCACGTCTCTTTTCATATTTGGCCACCAAAAGTTCTTCTTTAAGTCTTGATACATCTTGGTGCTTCCCGGGTGGATTGAAAATTTCGAATGGTGGGCTTCATGGAGGATCTCATTCTTTAATCCAGATACATGGGGAATCCATATTCTGGATGAAAACCTTAGTATTCCTTGCTCATCCTTTTTAGTATTAATCTCTTCTCCAGATAACTGATTTTTCTCTTTTTCCATTACTTCCTCTTGACACTTCTTTATCTTTTCCATTAGTGTTGGCTGAAAGGTCATTGCATGACAAACTTCTTTGACTTTCCCATAAGCACAAAGTTCCAATTCAAATTTTCTGATTTCTTCAGATAACTCTTTTGATGTTATCATTGCATTCAATCTTTCCTTCCGACTCAGCGCATCGGCCACTACGTTCGCCTTTCCAGGATGGTAATTTATCGAACAGTCATAGTCCTTAATCAATTCCAGCCATCTCCTCTGCCTCATATTGAGCTCTTTCTGAGTAAAAATGTACTTTAAGCTCTTGTGATCCGTGAAGATTTCACACTTTTCTCCATAGAGATAGTGTCTCCAAATCTTGAGTGCGAACACTATGGCGGCTAGTTCCAAGTCATGCGTCGGATACTTTAACTCGTGCGGCTTCAACTGTCTTGACGCATATGCTATTACCTTACTGTGTTGCATCAACACACAACCCAAACCCTTATGTGAAGCGTCGCTGAATATTACAAAATTCCCTTGATCATCTGGAAGTACTAACACCGGAGCTGTTACCAACTTCTGTTTTAACTCTTGAAAGCTATTTTCACATTCTGCACTCCATTCAAACTTTTGATTCCTTCTGGTTAACTTGGTCAATGGTGTGGCGATCTTCGAGAAATCCTTGACGAATCTTCTATAGTATCCGGCCAATCCTAGAAAACTTCGCACTTCCGTAGGAGTCCTTGGCCTCTCCCAACTCATAACTGCATCAATCTTCGCCGGATCCACTTTAATTCCATCATTTCCAATAACATGCCCCAAAAATTGAACTTCCTTTAACCAAAACTCACATTTGGTAAACTTGGCATACAACTTCTCTTGTCGGAGTATCTCCAATGCTATCCAGAGATGCTGCATATGTTCTTCTTCCGATTTAGAATAAATAAGGATGTCATCAATAAATACCACGACAAATTTATCCAAATACTTCTTAAATACTCGATTCATCAGATCCATGAATGCGGCCGGGGCGTTGGTCAATCCAAACGGCATTACTAGGAATTCATAATGCCCATATCTGGTCCTAAATGCGGTCTTGGGAATATCTTCTTCCTTGATCTTTAATTGGTGGTATCCCGATCTCAAGTCAATCTTCGAAAAACATTTTGCTCCCTTTAACTGATCAAAAAGGTCATCTATCCTTGGTAGCGGGTAGCGGTTCTTGATCATTACTTTATTCAACTCCCGGTAATCTATGCATAGACGCATACTCCCATCTTTCTTCTTCACAAAGAGAACAGGTGCTCCCCATGGCGACGTACTTGGTCGTATCACTCCCTTATCCAATAATTCTTGTAGCTGGCTCGCCAACTCTTTCATTTCTGCTGGTGCCATCCTATACGGAGCCTTTGAAACTGGTTCCGTGCCTGGAGCAAGGTTGATCTCGAACTCAATTTGTCGATCTGGTGGTAAGCCTGGTAGTTCGTCGGGAAACACATCGGGGAACTCATTAACTACAGGAATATCTTCCATGCTGGGGCTGCCTCTCTCTGAATCCACTACATATGCTAGGAACGACTCACAACCTTTTCTAAGTAACTTCTTAGCCTGAATAATTGTAAGAAATAGTCGCTCTTGCCTCTGTCCCTTAAATACTACCTTCTCTCCACTCTTCGTCTTTAAATTCACTCTCTTGGTCTTACAATTTATCTGCGCGCTATTCTCTCCTAACCAATCCATTCCTAAGATTATATCAAACTCTCCCAGCTTGAAGAGTATCAAGTCGGCCGAGAACTTATATCCCGAAATATCAATCTCACATTTTGGACAAAATTGATTCACAGGAATCTTCTCTTGGTTTGCAATTACCACATTTACTACCTCACTCATAACCGTTTTATCACATTGGATCTTATCAACAAAAGATTCTGATATGAAAGATCTTGTGGCTCCCGAATCAATCAATACTTTGGCTTTGACATTATTGAGTAAAAGTGTACCTGCTATCACCTCAGAATTCTGAACAGCATCTTTCATCTTTAGGTCAAATGTCCTTGCTGTTGCTTGCGGGGTTGGTGCGGGTGGTGGAGGTAATGCCAATACCTCAGCTGGCACGCTTGCACTGGTACTTGCCACGTTCATCAGAGCTCTGACTGGTCCTGTTGCCTTACACTCCCTAGCCATGTGTCCAGTCTTCCCACATTTGTAGCACGTAACTCCTGGCTTCGGCATCTTGCACTCATTTGCCAAATGTCCCTTCTGATTGCACCTATAACAGGTCATACTCAGCTTATTGCATACTCCGGGGTGCCTTCTTCCACAGTGCTTGCATTCTGGCCTCTGGAACCTGTTTTCTCCAACTTGCCCTTGGCTTGCCTGATTGTTCCCTTTTGATTCTTGCCTTTTGCCCAAATTTCCTTTCCTTTGAAAATTTCCGCCCTTCTGGAAACCAATCCTCTTTACATTCCGATCTTGCGAATTTCCAGCTTCAGACTTTTCTCCATAAAATGGAACCTTCCTCTTCTTGTTATCCCTCTCTTTCCTTGACTGCATCCCATTATTCTCAATCAGAGCAGCTTTCTGTACTACTCCCGCATAAGTCTCAAGTTCAAACATAGCCACCCTATCTCTGATCCAAGGCTCCAATCCTTGCTGAAATTTCTTTGCTTTTTCTTCCTCAGTGCTGGTATATTTTGTCACAAACCTTGACAACTCAGTGAACTTCTTCTCATATTCCAGTACAGTCATGTTCCCTTGCTTTAACTCAAGAAATTTTAGCTCCATCTGATTCTGCATGTACTTAGGGTAATACTTGTCCAGAAATAACTTCTTAAATCTCTCCCAAGAAATCTGCTGAGTGACTTCCATAGCTTTTACTGATTCCCACCAATAAATGACTTCTCCCTTCAAGAAGTAAGTGGCATACAGCGTCTTCTGATCGTCCCCTAACTGTACCAACTCAAAAGCCCTTTCTATCTCCTTGATCCATGTGTTTGCTATCACTGGATCAGTGGTATCATGAAATACAGGTGGATTCACACTCTGAAAAACCTTGAAAGTGACAATTTGTCTTGGTGGTACTGGTGGTTCAGGTGGTTGATATGGCTCACGGTTATCTTGGTTTTCAATTCGTTGTTGAAGAGTTAGTTGTTGTTGAGCTATAGCATTGGTTTGCTGTTGCAAGGTTTCCAGTAGTTGAAGAATGTTTGGGTCTGTGGTGAAGGTGGTTGTTGGGTTCTTCTTTTTGGGAGGCATGATCCTGAAATAAGAGTTGTGTTATAACAAATATAATTGATAAAATGATTCGAGGGTATCGCATGGCATTCTTGTTTACATATGGGGTCACATTTCCAAATTAAGCAGATATGATGATAAAAACATAAAATAACAGTTGAGAGCAAATGGAACAATAGCACATAATTATTGAAATTTTAAAGGTCACAGTACATAGGATTGGGACATAGTCTGATTCTAGAAATAACAGGCTTATTTAAAGGAAAGACGGAAACAACTGGGGATTCCATAGAGTCTGATAGTACAACAACATGAAAGGTAAATGGAAAGAACTAAGGCTCTACTCCATCTGAACGGGGCTTGGTAGACTTTTCCTCTCGAAGTGTCTTCACAATGCTCTGGAGCTCATCCGCCACCATCTGAATGACATACTGGCTGGTACGGTCCCGGTGTGCTGGCATCTCCTCAAGCTTAGTGTTAACGTACCGAACCAAGGTCTCAAGTCTCGCAATTATCTGCTCCTTGGGCTTCCCTTCGTAGTTTCGGCTGTCCGGATACACGTTCTTCAGTCGGTCTATCAGTCGGTCGTACTTGCCCTGAAGCATGTCGAACTCGCGCCTCAACTCAGCATACACGGAGAAAGCAATAGTGTCGTCCGACCCAGAGGATGACGAGGAATGCGCCCTTTGCTGACAACCAATAAGAGGAGTATTAATAATAATTTACTTTACCTACTCTCTCGCATAGTATCTATAACCTACTCACAAGTCCTATAACCTATTTGGGCTGTTCAGGGACTCTAAACCGTAGCTCTGATACCAAAACCTGTCACACCCCCAACTTAAATAGCAAAATAAATATAGTTATTACATCATTTTAATGAGTACTACACAACCAAAATCCAAGATCTTACAGTTTAGGGTTTGGAACAGCCCAACACTACCAACTTTTACATCTGATTACAAATACCGAGTCCTCTCACAACTATTATTACTTATTCTACCTGGGCTCGAACATAAGCATCCGCATCACAGGTCTTACGGGCAGTCTGCTTGAATCTAACCATGGCTGCTAGCTGTAATATCAGGGTAAAGCAAGAAGTGAGCCAAAAGCTCAACAAGTGCTAACAATACAACGCAAAGCATAATTCGAGATATACTTTTAGGAATGACAATGGAATGACATAATCAATGATAATCGAGAGATAAAACTTATGTGAGTTGGCATCATTATGCTTGCATCAAAACAATTTTAAAATCATTCTTAATCAAAATCATTTTATGACGCTACGGATTACAGCCGGTGATCAGCCGCGAAGTAACCCCGAACCTCGCTGGGTTCTAAAACATTATTGGGAATCCCTAGGCAACTTTTAAGCCTAATATAAGTGTGGAAAGGACTCGCGTCTCAGTCCAGATCCACCATTCAAGAAAACATTTGTCCCCCTTTGGGACTGAAAAATCCACGTTTTAATCATTTTAAAAACTGATGCCGATTTATGACAAAATCTCTTTCGACTGTAATTATTTTTATCAAGGGATTATAGATCAGCTTGAAACACTGGAAATATGACACTAAATCTCGGGGCCATGATCTACTAGACTTTTTGGGTAATTGAGAGGTTTCCATAAACAAGAACTTAGACAAGGAAATTAAGCCAGGCTATTGGATAAGATGAAAGAGTAATGCCAAACTAGGCTTAAAGCAACGGTTGTAGACAAGATATAGGTATTAGAACATCAAAAGATAGGCATCACTGGTTCCAATAGGATAAAGGTGTTAAAATATAAAGAAAGCGATCATCAGCTCAGTATATAACAGGGTATCAAGCTTTAGGGTAAGGATAGGGTTATCAAACAATCATGAATGTATTTAAGAAATGATTGGCTTTTAGGTATCAAGATAAAGTTTCTATCGAGGTTATTTCAAGAGTTGAATCAAAGCATCAGGGTGCAACATCAAGATTTCTCAGGGATCAATAGCATGATAAACAAAAGGATCAATAAGATATTATAACGCATCTCTAATTTATCATGGCATTAAACTATCATGAAAGACTTTTGAACTACTTGCAATATGTACTCGAGGGTTCATGGCATCTCTATGTAACTCAAAGATAAACAAAAGATACGCTTGATTTAAATACATCAAAATGACTCAGGATAATTGCATCGATATATATATATGAACTGTTTACAGCAAATACGAAGGTCAAGTTGAATCACTTGCCTTGAGATAGACTGGTCTGGTCTGACTGGTAGGAGCAACAACTGGAGCTTCACTCGACTTTTAAGGCAAGTTTTCCCTCGTCTCGAGATCCTACATAAATAATAATAATCCTCATTATAATATATTCTTTCCATCTTAACCTATTTACAACCCGAAATTAAACATGGATGGCACTTAGGCCTATACACACTTAATTCATATCCAACATTTATATTTTTAAATGTACACACGTAGCCACATAATCACATATCGTATATTAATACCAAATAACATCACATACACCATAACGCCACACTAGGCTCGGATGATCTCGACTCACCACTTAAATTACTTGGTCGCTAACTAAACGAAGTCTTCGAATTTGGGCTTCCTAACTCAATGTGCCTTTCCTAAATTATCCAAAACCTATTGACCCTCACTTGTGCCTTTTGCTCTACTGACCTTATACTATCTTACAACTATGGTGGTCGACCTAATACTCACTTCTAAGTGTCCTAAAACTATGTGATAAGTGAAAGTGCTTACTGGTGCAAATTTCAGAATGGTAACTAAGGTTTCTTGAGTGCATTAGACACTCTTAAACTACAAGTTTTTCTTCAAAATTTTTTACACAAGACTCTCCTGACCTAAGGGCATCTCATAAGCTTGATGTGGCTCAAAGGCCTGGCTTGGGCCTTCTTGGGCCTAAGCTAAAAGTCCAAGGTTCCCCTGTTTTTCTGGGCAGAAAATGCCCTGACTTGAATTAACTTGTGACACATGGTTCTAGCTCATATCCTATGAACTATGGTTGGAAAAACTTCTCTGACATACCCTCTAACTAAGGCCCAATTGGGCCTAATGAGGGCCTACCCATGACATGGCCAAATCTCCCTATTTCTAAGTTGCAACAAAACTGTCCCCTGCTGGACAGATTTTGTTATTCTACTTGTGCACCTAACCAAATGACATGCAAACCTCCAACCAACTCCTAAAACCTATTATATACTCCCCATACTAACTTCTGGTGGCTTGGGCCTCAAAGTGCACATCAATGACATGGTCAAAACTCACTCTAAACCTCAGGGTACTAAACTGATTTTTTCTGCAGAAACTATAACTTCTCATTTTCCAAGATTTTGACTTGACAAACCCAACTAACAACAACTAAATACTTAAACCAAGACCTATACTTGGTATTCTACTGAACTAACTCCCTTTTTCCTAAAATACCCTTGGTGAGATCATCCTTACCTAAGGTGCAACTATGGCAAAACAAAAGAGACTACTCTTAACAAATCGCAAATCTTCATGCCTTTGAAACAACAAGATATATATTTTTATAAAAGATAACCACAAATTATTACCATGCAACAAGAAGCATAAATCAATATTATTACATTATTCCTACTGAAATTAAGGCTCATTAACAAAATCTTTCCAAATGATCAAAATTTCACAACAAACTAAGAGAATTCCACATGCATGCATGCCTTCGGGTTTTTCAAACCAAAACAACATGATTTCCAAATAAATTTTTATCATAATTCAACATGCAAGCCTAACATGGATTACAACTAAATGATCAACTAGCATGCAAAAGGATTTTATCAAGACTTTACTACAAAATTCATGTTATCATCACAAAATACACAAAAATGTTAACAAGGCAACAAAACACCATCCATTCGGCTCCTATCAAGTCATGGCCGAATGGATTAGGGTAAAAACAGCATTCGCATAGGTGTAACACTCTTATGTCTAGCCATTCTTGACCCTATGATACTATAACTCATGGTGAAAGCCTTAGATTCACAAGAATCAAGGAGGTTCACTTTGAGTTTAACAAAAACATCACCATGCAAGGTCAAAACATAGGTTTTTCACTCTATACTTTTGAAATATATAAGAATAACATATAGGGAGTAAAATTACTTGAATATAAGATGATTGTTTGGGTGAAAGAATGAAGAAATGAAGGGGATGGAGGGCCTCGGCTATGGGATGGCCGAGAGTGAGGGTTGAGCCGAGAGGGAGGGAGGAGAAAAGGGGAGGGTGAAGTGAAAATGGAGTGATCATCACTTTAGTTTTGTTTTTATGTCTTTGACTAGACTAAATGTGAGTGGATTTAGGAAATGACAAGAGTAACCCTCTAGCTAAAGTTAGGCAAGTTTGCATGCAAGGTCAAGGAGGTAATTTGGCTAGCAAAATGTGAGTTAGTGGGGTGGAGAATGTCTTCTTTGCCCTTTGGTTAAATAGAAGAGAGTTTGCATGCAAGGTTCTTCATGTAATTTGATAATTATTAAGCAACTAATTTCCAAAGATTTATTTTTATATAATAAAGTACAAGTTCAAAAATTATAAAATTTATACCATAAAATAACTTGGATTTTTAGAGACTTTATAAAATCATTTTCAAAATTTGTGTACAAAATGTCTTTTAAAAGAAAATTTTTCCAAAGCTTAGAATATTCCTTATAAATCAAAAATAAAGAAATTAAATAAATTCTTGCTTTGAAAAATCATATACTACCCAAAGCAAATTTAAAATGCAGAAATTTTCACTCACACAAACGTACAAGCATTGAATATATTTTTATTTAACTTAATATTGTTCACAAATAATATTACATAAAATGCCGGTCGTAACACTATAACTTGTGGTGTGTGTGTTTATTATGGGGTCACAGTACAGAGTAGTTGATTATTTATTAAGATTGGGTGTTATTAAGGGAAATGGAACTCGTGACAACCCGGATCCCCGACCCCGGATTTGGGGGTGTTACATATAATCTCATCCATTTTATCCTTCACCAGCTTTCTGATCATGTCTTTATGACCAATCAATCTCAGTTCTAGTGCCTTTCCAAAGAGATGGAAGCTTTGAGTTGAGCCTTTGAAACTTCATTGACTGCACCATAGACTTTACCAGGTATTAGTGCCTTAGAATTGCTGCCCAAAATTGTCAAATAATCTTCCCTGAAACTAGCTAAAACATCCTCCATCTCCAGATTATAGTCCTTGTTCAGCCAAGCATCACAGTTGCCATCATGTTCAGCTTCATTAACAATTTTTCTTGTTGTTCTTGGACATCTGATTGATAGGAGAGCATAATTGCTTGATAGTACTAGTTAGACATGTCAGAAGTCAGCAATTGTTGAGAGATTTGTGTTAGACCTGCAAGCTGATCCACCTTGAACTCTTCAAGATTTTATTGAGGTGTAGCTTATTGAAGCCAGTTAGAGACAAGATGTGGTTGTGGAGTTTGTGAGGTTGATGGTTGTTGTGAGAGATCAGAACCACCTGTGGGTGAAGTCACAGTTTTACTCACAGATTGCTCTGTGGTTTTGACAAGTTGTTGTTCTTCACATGAAGTGGGAACCTCTAATTGAATTGGAGGGGATTTTACTGGGTTACTGTCATGTGCACCAATATCAAACCCTTGTGTGTCTTGCACCACACTGTCACCTGAATGTGCTATACTTTCCTCTCCTATGACAGGATCATTGGCAATAGTACTCCTAACATCAACAGCTAATGCAATTTCTGCTAGGGTTTTGAGGAGAGTTGTTCATACATGAGGAACCTCCAATTGAATTGGAGAGGATTTAAATAGGAGTACTACCCTTACAGTCTGTGAAGACTGATTTGCACATGAATGTGCATTTGTAACATCCATGGGGTCTTCAGTAAAAACTGATGAATCCCCCATGTTTTTTATGGTGTCATCAAGGTCTACCTCAGCTAGTAGCCTCTCACCATCTGAATATAGTGTCTCGGTGGTGAACAATGTAACGACTGGGAAATTTACGTTTATATTATATCAGAATCATAATAAATAAGGTGTGTTAATGTGTCATTTATGTGTGATTATCTGTTAAACCCTATTTGTTATGTGTTACGTGCATTTCGTGTCATTTCTATATTTTTAAGGTATTTTTCAGATATTTTATTATGCATTCATCGTTTTCATTTCAAACGTTTTACGACCCAAACAATGATTTTAAAGCCAATATTTCAAATAAAATAATGGGCCTTATTTTTCATCAAATGGCTTTTACAATCGCATTATTCTGAACATCTAGATATTTTATAAATTTTCTTGTTTTACGAAAAATGACTTTTCCGGACCCCATTGGGTGTCAAAAACCCCACAAAAATCACATTTTTATTTTTATAAAATTACAGGACTTTCATTTATATTATTTCTTTGCATTTTTGCATTATTCACAATTTTTGGGAAATTTTGGCATATATATTGTATATATAAAATATTTATAAATTAAATTTTAATACTCAAAAATTATAAAATTAGGGGCCTATTAATTTTAAAAACTGTAGAATTAGGGCCTTAATTTTAATTAGGAGTATTATTTTTACTACTATAAATAGCTTAATTTTTATTTAATTAATTATAATTAATCATTAAAATCTGCAAAATTAACAAAATTCTCTGAAATCGGGTCGGGAAGAACCAAGTCGGGTCGAAGAATCACACCTTGATTTCCAGCTGATTTCTGCATCAAATCGTGTGATTCGAGTATCCAAATTGAATGTTTTGATCTGTTCTTTCTGTTTTTAGCATTAATTTCATGTTTTAATGCATCGTTTTTTATTTTCGATTTCTAGGGTTTATGCTCGAATTAAGACTTTTTAATTCTGGGGTTATTATGATGTTTTGATGATTGATATAGCTTTGTTAGCTGATTTGCAGTCGATTCATGGTATTTAATTGATCAGACGATACTCAGATAGCAAAGTACGATTTCTAGGGTTTATACCGAATTTTCAAAACACAACTCGATGATTTATGTGAATCTTTGGTTCCTGAAAGTTTAGGGCTTTGATTGTATGTATTCATAGCTTTAATTTGCACTATTAAACGTTAAGTTTCATGTACAAATGAATGATTTCATATTTTGGCCGGAGTTGAAGTCGGTTTTGACCGGAGATGGTGATTCCGTGATGTTTGTGGTTTGTTTTGGCCTGAGTCAGATTGGGGAAGTTGTTTTGAGTTGAAACCCTGTAAAAATCAGTACAAACGGTACTGATTTTGGCCTGAATCGTGGTTGCCGGAGTCCGGGGAACCAATCGGAATCTGGAAAATTTCCTGTGTGTTCATCCCGACCCGGATTGTTCTTGGCAACCCGGTTTCTGACCCAATTTCAACCCGCCTTTGATCCGTTTCTGACTGATTCTGGTTTCTGTATTTTATTTTATTTTTATTTTTATTTTAATTCTAAAAATCAGATTTATTTATTTTATAAATAGATTAATTAATTGTTTAATTAATTGATTTATATTATAAATAATTCTGAATTATTTTCTAAAAATCAGATTGAAATATTTTCTTAATTATTTATTATTTAATTATTATTTATTAATTATTTATTAATTATTTAAAAATGATTAATTATTTTGATAATTAATCAAATAATTTTCAATAAATCATAATAAATTCATTTTAATTCCAAAAATTATAGAAAAATCATTTTTAATTCTGATTTTTCTTAAATAATGATTTAAAAATTATTTTTGACTTTTAAAAATTAATAATAATTATTTATAGTGAATAATAAATGGAATTATCACTGTTTAATTAATAATAATTCAATTGTTAGTCCGATTCGAGTGAAACGAAAGCCTGTTGACTCAGAAAAATGAATTCTCTTCATTAAAAATAATATCAAAGCTTAATTTCTTCTAAAAATTGGTTGATTTTGTGATTTGTTTGATTATCAGTCGTAATGCGTGCCGAGACGAGTCCGAAAAATTCCGGAAAAATGGGAAATGAGTCAGATAACGATCAGTTGAGCGATCAGCGAGTCGATTTTGGTTCCAAAAATTATTTTAACTATAAAAATGATTATGTGCCTATGTGCTTATGTGTATTACGTGGTTAATTGAGTCTTAATTGCTAGTAAGTAATATATGAGTCAGTCATAAGCGCATGGGTAGATGTTAGGAACGGTGTGAAGTCGATTCAAGATACAAATGAAGTACGACGTGACTTAACCAGTCTGTTTTGCCAATAGAAGCTAAGCTAGCCAGGCAAGTTGAGTCGGTATTAGTCCAAGGTGATAGACGAAAGTGATCTAATTGCAGTGAGTCACGCAAAAGGCAAGTTTTTCCCCTATTCTACTTTCAGAATAGTGATATTGATTCAAATGCTTATCATATTTACACTCTTTGATTATTGTTCTTAATCACTGATACACACTTGTTATTCCTTTGTTCATATTTCATTTCGATTCTTGATTTCTCAATTTCTTTGGATACTTGGTTCATATTCCATTAATGATACATTGAGATTGATATATTCTGGTGATTAGAATATGTCAAAGCATACCGATTGTTCCGGTTGCTAAGCGATGGACTGGATGATGATATTTTGGGATTGAGTGTGTCTTAATACTGAGGACCGGGATGACTGGTGCCTCGACGTGGGCCAAAGTGCCTGGGTACCCGACTGGATCTATATATTGAGATATGGATCTGTATTATATTTTGACTGATCAGCAGAATATAGATGCGAACTTGTGTCTAGTATAGTTCATTTGTACTTGCCAGTAATGGCCTTCTTTCTATTCTCGTGGGGTTATATCTTTGCAGATATATCTGGGATGACGGATTCATTTAAAATGCTTTAACACTGTTTATAATTTGTGGAATTGTTGAGCAATTTTTGGCTCAACCCTTTTGTTGTTATTCACCTTATTGTTTTCAGTTAAGAAGGAATATGAAACCCATCAGGACTCGAGTGGTAAAGAAGCAGGTCAAGCCTCGGGATCCTCTCATACCCAAGGTATTGATCCCAATCCAGGAAGAAAGCTTTGAGTTGTCCGAGCAGGTGGAGTGTTGATAGATAGGGTATGTGTTTGAATAAAAGTTGAACTTAGTTTAAAATGAATTAGACAATGGTTTGTAATAAAGAGAGGTTGTGAGATTTGAATGTTGGTTTGTAATAAAAGTAGTTAGTGGTTCTTGTTTCCATACTTCAACCTAAAAAGATCATGGTTAGTGTTAAAGGGGTTTAATTTCATTTCTTTATTAATTGTTAATCAGATTGTACAGGTTTGGTGATTAGCTAGTAACCCCCAGACTTATACCCCGGGTCTGGAGGGCGTTACAGGTTTGGCATCAGAGCTGTAGGTTTGGTCCCTGAAAATAAGAACATTAGGATTAAGATAGGATAGGGAGATCACATAAGATAGGGATAGTCAAATTAGGAAGAATAGTGTTAGGATTTAGGTCAGATTAGAATAGGGAAGTATAAAATCTTAGGATTGTTAGTGACCTTTTCTTTTCTTTAGTACATTATCAGATGGCATCTTCTGGTTATTCTGCATCTTCCGAGAGGACAGTCACTGGGCCAGCAGCACCAGTTATACCTCCAGTATCTGAGTATATGTTTCCTCCTCTAGCACCTCCACCACCATTGCCACAGGAGTCGGTACCACCAGTTCAGGGGATAGTTCATGACCCCATAGAGATGTTTGATCCATTTGAGTTTCTTGAGTCGATGGTTCCTTTACCAGTTGAGCATAAGTTTATACCGGGTATTGAGCAGGAGTTACCACCACCACCATTGTTACCTCCTATACCAGTGTATACCCCAGAGCCGGACATAGTTCAGATGATTGCAGTCGAGGGGATGGGAGAGCATAATGTGGATCTACAGTTAGGTTTACCACAGCAGGATACAGGTATACCGAGGGTTCCTTCATATGAGTCAGTAGGTCAGGTTGCTCAGCCGTATATGGTACCATACCATGAGTATAGAGTTATGAGGGATGATGTGGAGTATTGGCGGGCACAGTGTCGAGAGATCATGCATCTGTTTGATCAGAGGGACAGAGGACCGTTAGCGGCCCTACAGCCGGATTACTATATGAGACAGCGATTACAGTCAGTGTTGATGAGTGCTACTTGGGAGCTTGATGATTTGACCCATGATGGACCACCTTCTTTCGCAGAGTTCTACAGGATATTCCGTTTGGCACAGACTTTGGTCCAGGCACTTAGAGAGGAGCTTAGGCGTATTCCGCCTAGGTTTTGAGGCAGTGATAGTTTGAGACAGTGACTCCAGAGTACATGTGTATATAGAGGCAGCATAGTATAACCTAAAATATCACTTGTTTTATTATCAGAAGAAGATGGCACCAAAAAGAAAGACTAGGGCTGACACCTCTAACAGCAATTCCAAAGACCAGACTAATGAGACCATGAACCAAATGTTTTATCTGATACAACAATAGATGGTAATAATGCAGCAGCAGATGCAGCATCAACAACAGCAGATACAACAACAAATATTGCAACAGCCACCTCGTCCTGAGCCTCAATTACCACAAGTATTACCTGTTGTTACTTTTAAGCAGTTTCAGTCAGTTAAACCTCCAGAATTTGAAGGGTCTACTGATCCTATTAAAGCTACCACCTGGTTAAAAGAGATAGAGAAAGCGTTTGCACTAGTGAAGATAGGTGAGGACCAGAACACTGATTTTGCTAGTTATTTGTTGAAAGGAGAGGCAAATTATTGGTGGGAATCCGAAAAGGCTTTGGAGGGTGAAGATGTTATTGCATGGGACAGGTTTAAAGAGTTGTTTTTAGAAAAGCACTTTCCTCATTATGTGAAGAACCAAATGCAGATCAAGTTTCTAGAACTGAAGCAGGGAAATATGTCCGTGGCAGAGTATGAAGCTAAATTTACTGAGTTGGCTAGGTTTGTTCCAGAACAGGTTGATACTGAAGAGAAGCTAGTTCAAAGATTTCAAGAAGGATTACGACCATGGATTCGTGGCCAAGTTGCAGTTTTCGAATTGACGACGTATACCGCCGTAGTTCAGAAAGCTCTGATTATAGAAGGGGAAAGTGAAAGATCTCAGCAAGACAAAGGACAGGGAAGTTTCCAAGATCGCTCCAGCAGAAAGCCGGGATTCCAAGCCCGAGCAAATTTGAATTTTAAAAGGATAGGACAAGGTCCACAGAAAGCAGGTAATCATTTCCAAACCTCCAGTCAGCAGGGAATGGTCAGAATTCCAGTGCCGTACTGCAAGACATGTAATCGAAAGCATACTGGTGTATGTATAAAAAGGGATGTAACGTGTTATCGGTGTAAACAGAAAGGGCATTATTCTAACGAATGTCCAACCGGTAGAACAGCGGAAATAACTTGTTTCCAGTGTGAAAAGAAAGGACACATCGCCAGAAATTGCAAAGGACCAGCTATGGCAGCCAGTATTCCAAGAGTGTTGGCATTACCTCTGCCGCCGCCTAATCAACCCAAAACAAGAACTTTTAACATGAGAATGAAAGAAGCAGTGCAGAGTCCAAGTGTGATTGCAGGTACGCTTTTGGTGAACTCTGTAAGTTCAAAAGTATTAATTGATTCTGGAGCTACTCGTTCATTTATTTCTGAAGAATTTCTTGATAAGTTACATTGTGAAATTGAATGGTTGGGCGAGACGTTAATTATAAAATTAGCGAATGACGACCAAGTTCTAGTGGATCGAGTATGTTATTCGTGTGATATAGAAATAGCCGGACATCATTTTTCGGTATATTTAATTCCTTTTAAGTTAGGAGAATTTGATGTCATTTTGGAAATGGATTGGTTAGTTTGTTATAATGCTCAGATAGATTGCGCGAATAAGAAAGTCAAATTGCGAACTGCGGAAAATGCAACGGTAATATTCAAAGGCGAAAAACAGCGGAAGAAATTTCTCACTGTGATGCAGACTAAACGATTGCTTGGACAAGGATGTGAGGCGTACATAACTTACATGTTAGATACTGAAAAAGGAAGTCCTAGAATAGAAGACATTCCAGTGGTATGCGAGTTTCCAGACGTCTTTCCAGACGAGCTTCCAGGGTTACCGCCAGATCGAGAAATCGAGTTCACGATTGATCTAGCACCAGGCACAGAACCAGTTTCGAAAGCTCCATATCGAATGGCTCCAGTCGAAAGGAAGGAATTGTCAACGTAACTGCAAGATTTTCTAGAACGAGACATCATACGACCTAGTGTATCCCCATGGGGTGCACCAGTGTTATTCGTAAAGAAGAAGGATGGCAGCATACGATTGTGCATCGACTATCGGGAATTGAATAAACTCACTATTAAGAACAAGTATCCTTTACCGAGAATCGACGATTTGTCCGATCAGCTAAAGGGAGCAGCATGGTTTTTGAAGATAGATTTGCGATCAGGCTATCATCAATTGAAGATTAAAGCTGAAGATATTCCCAAGACTGTGTTTCGCACGAGATATGGACATTACGAGTTTTTGGTAATGGCATTCGGTTTGACAAATGCGCCAGCAGCATTCATGGATCTAATGAACAGAGTATTCAAGAGATACTTGGACAAATTCGTAATTGTATTCATTGATGACATCTTGATTTATTCCAAGACGGAGGAAGAGCATGCGGAACACTTGAGGATAGCTTTGGAAATTCTAAGGAAAGAGCAACTATACGCAAAATTTTCGAAATGTGAATTCTGGTTAAGTGAAGTACAATTTCTGGGGCATATCATCAGTAGAAAAGGCATCCAAGTTGATCCAGCAAAGATTGAAGCTGTGTTAAATTGGGAAAGACCAAAAACGCTGACAGAAGTTCGAAGTTTCTTGGGATTGGCAGGATACTATCGAAGGTTTGTCAAAGATTTTGCGAAAATAGCAACGCCGCTGACCAAGTTAACTCGAAAAAGTGAGAAGTTTGAATGGAATGATAAATGTGAGGAAAGTTTTCAAGAGCTGAAGAATCGGTTAGTAACTGCACCAGTACTTGTATTACCAGACGAATATAGAAATTTCATCATTTACAGCGACACTTCGTATCGCGGGCTAGGATGTGTGTTGATGCAACACGGTAACGTCATCGCATATACTTCGAGACAACTTAAACCTCATGAACAGAAATATCCTACTCATGACCTGGAATTGGCAGCGATCGTATTTGCGTTGAAGCTTTGGAGACATTATCTCTATGGTGAAAAATGTGAAATCTACACAGATCATAAAAGTCTGAAGTATACCTTTACGCTAAAGGAGCTGAACATGCGACAACGTCGATGGCTGGAATTGATAAAGGATTACAATGTCATGATCAGTTATCATCCAGGGAAAGCAAATGTTGTAGCAGATGCGCTGAGCAGGAAAGAAAGATTGAATCGGTTAACTTCATGTGAAGAATTAACCAAGGAATTTGACAAATTGGAAATCGAGATTCGTATTCCCAATGAATCTGCAGAAGCTATCTACGCTATGACTTTCCAACCAGAGTTGCTCGAGAAGATTCGCCGCTATCAGAAAGAAGTAATGAGTCAAGACGACGACCTAACGGGAGAAGAGATCACCACTCAGAAAGATAACGAAGGAATTTTACGCTTTGTATCGAGAATCTGGATCCCTAATGTGGCAGAATTAAGAGAAGAAATAATACGAGATGTGCACAGTTCAAAGTATTCCATTCATCCAGGAAGCACAAAAATGTATCGCGATCTGAAGGAAAACTTCTGGTGGCCGAACATGAAGAAGGAAATAGCAGATGAGTGAATAAATGCTACACATGCCAATGAGTTAAAGCGGAACATCAACGTCCGAGCGGATTATTACAACCGTTAGACATTCCAGAATGGAAATGGGAACATCTAGCAATGGATTTTGTAGTAGGACTACCGAGGACTAGGACAAATCATGATGCGATATGGGTAATCATTGACAGACTCACAAAGTCAGCACATTTTCTACCAATTAACGAAAGATTTTCACTCGACAAGCTAGTGCACATATATCTCAAGGAAATTGTGATGCGACATGGAGTTCCAATATCTATCGTGTCTGATCAAGATCCTCGTTTCAACTCAAGATTTTGGAGACAATTTCAAGAATGTCTTGGAACTAAATTGAACATGAGTACCGCTTATCATCCGCAAACCGATGGGCAAAGTGAAAGAACTATCCAAACGATTGAAGACATGCTACGAGTTTGTGCGATCGATTTTGAAGGCAGTTGGGATGAATATCTACCTCTAGTGGAATTTTCTTATAATAACAGCTATCACGCCAGCATTGGAATGCCACCGTATGAAGCACTATACGGGAGAAAATGCAGATCACCAGTACATTGGGATGAAGTTGGAGAACGCAAAATTTTGGGTCCAGAATTAATTCAACAAACGAAAGAAAAGATTGAACTCATTCGGAAACGACTCAATACAGCACAAGACAGGTAGCGCAAATATGCAGATCAAGCCAGGAAAGATATGGACTATCAGGAAGGAGAAAATGTACTACTTAAAATATCGCCATGGAAAGGATTGACCAGATTTGGCAATAAGGGTAAATTGAAACCACGATATGTCGGACCATTTGAAATTTTGAAGAAAGTGGGAAAAGTTGCGTACGAATTAGCTTTACCGCCTCATATGCAACATATTCATAATGTGTTTCACGTGTCAATACTTAAGCGATACAATCCTGATTCTAGACATGTAATAGAGTATGAGCCGATAGAAATCCAACCTGATTTGTCTTTTGTAGAGGAGCCGGTAAGAATTTTAGATCGACGAGAGAAAGTGTTGAGAAATAAGTCTGTATATTTAGTGCGAGTGTTGTGGAGAAATTCTATGGTTGAAGAATCAACATGGGAACTTGAGAGCGAGATATTAGAAAAATACCCTCAATTGTTTTCATAGAAGATTCTGAGGACAGAATCCTATTAAGGGGGGAAGGATGTAACGACTGGGAAATTTACGTTTATATTATATCAGAATCACAATAAATAAGGTGTGTTAATGTGTCATTTATATGTGATTATCTGTTAAACCCTGTTTGTTATGTGTTACGTGCATTTCGTGTCATTTCTGTATTTTTAAGGTATTTTTCAGATATTTTATTATGCATTCATCGTTTTCATTTCAAACGTTTTACGACCCAAACAATGATTTTAAAGCCAGTATTTCAAATAAAATAATGGGCCTTATTTTTCATCAAATAGCTTTTACAATCGCATTATTTTGAACATCTAGATATTTTATAAATTTTCTCGTTTTACGAAAAATGACTTTTCCGGGCCCCATTGGGTGTCAAAACCCCCACAAAATCACATTTTTATTTTTATAAAATTATAGGACTTTCATTTATATTATTTCTTTGCATTTTTGCATTATTCACAATTTTTGGGAAATTTTGGCATATATATTGTATATATAAAATATTTATAAATTAAATTTTAATACTCAAAAATTATAAAATTAGGGGCCTATTAATTTTAAAAAGTGTAGAATTAGGGCCTTAATTTTAATTAGGAGTATTATTTTTACTACTATAAATAGCCTAATTTTTATTTAATTAATTATAATTAATCATTAAAATCTGCAAAATTAACAAAATTCTCTGAAATCAAGTCGGGAAGAACCAAGTCGGGTCGAAGAATCAAACCGTGATTTCCAGCTGATTTCTGCATCAAATCGTGTGATTCGAGTATCCAAATTGAAGGTTTTGATCTGTTCTTTCTGTTTTTAGCATCAATTTCATGTTTTAATGCATCGTTTTTGATTTTCGATTTCTAGGGTTTATGCTCGAATTAGGACTTTTTGATTCTGAGCTTATTATGATGTTTTGATGATTGATATAGCTTTGTTAGATGATTTATACTCGATTCATTGTATTTAATTGATCAGACGATACTCAGATAGCAAAGTACGATTTCTAGGGTTTATACCGAATTTTCAAAACACAACTCGATGATTTCTGTGAATCTTTGGTTCCTGAAAGTTTAGGGCTTTGATTGTATGTATTCATAGCTTTAATTTGCACTATTTAACTTTAAGTTTCATGTACAAATGAATGATTTCATATTTTGGCCGGAGTTGAAGTCGGTTTTGACCGGAGATGGTGATTCCGTGATGTTTGTGGTTTGTTTTGGCCTGAGTCAGATTGGGGAAGTTGTTTTGAGTTGAAACCCTGTAAAAATCAGTACAAACGGTACTGATTTTGGCCTGAATCGTGGTTGCCGGAGTCCGGGGAACCCACCGGAATCTGGAAAATTTCCGGTATGTTCATCCCGACCCAGATTGTTCTTGGCAACCCGGTTTCTAGCCCAATTTCAACCCGCCTTTGATCCGTTTCTGACAGATTCTGGTTTCTGACAAATGTTTCTGTAATTTATTTTATTTTTATTTTTATTTTAATTCTAAAAATCAGATTTATTTATTTTATAAATTGATTAATTAATTGTTTAATTATATTATAAATAATTCTGAATTATTTTCTAAAAATCAGATTGAATTATTTTCTTAATTATTTATTATTTAATTATTATTTATTAATTATTTATTAATTATTTACAAATGATTAATTATTTTGATAATTAATCAAATAATTTTCAATAAATCATAATAAATTCATTTTAATTCCAAAAATTATAGAAAGATCATTTTAATTCTGATTTTTCTTAGATAATGATTTAAAAATTATTTTTGAATTTTAAAAATTAATAATAATTATTTATAGTGAATAATAAATAGAATTATCACTGTTTAATTAATAATAATTTAACCGTTAGTCCGATTCGAGTGAAACGAAAGCCTATTGACTCAGAAAAATGAATTCTCTTCATTAAAAATAATATCAAAGCTTAATTTCTTCTAAAAATTAGTTGATTTTGTGATTTGTTTGATTATCAATCGTAATGCGTGTCGAGACGAGTCCGAAAAATTCCGGAAAAATGGGAAATGAGTCAGATAACGATCAGTTGAGCGATCAGCGAGTCGATTTTGGTTCCAAAAATTATTTTAACTATAAAAATGATTATGTGCCTATGTGCTTATGTGTATTACGTGGTTAATTGAGTCTTAATTGCTAGTAAGTAATATATTAGTCAGTCATAAGCGCACGGGTAGATGTTAGGAATGGTGTGAAGTCGATTCAAGATATAAATGAAGTACGACGTGACTTAACCAGTCTGTTTTGCCTACAGAAGCTAAGCTAGCCAGGCAAGTTGAGTCGGTATTAGTCCAAGGTGATAGACAAAAGTGATCTAATTGCAGTGAGTCATGCAAAAGGCAAGTTTTTCCCCTATTCTACTTTCAGAATAGTGATATTGATTCAAATGCTTATCACATTTGCACTCTTTTGATTATTGTTCTTAATCACTGATACACACTTGCTATTCCTTTGTTCATATTTCATTTCGATTCTTGATTTCTCCATTTCTTTGGATACTTGGTTCATATTCCATTAATGATACATTGAGATTGATATATTCTGGTGATTAGAATATGTCAAAGCATACCGATTGTTCCGGTTGCTAAGCGATGGACTGGATGATGATATTTTGGGATTGAGTGTGTCCTAATCCTGAGGACCGGGATGACTGGTGCCTCGACGTGGGCCATAGTGCCTGGGTACCCGACTGGATCTATATATTGAGATATGGATCTGCATTATATTCTGACTGATCAGCAGAATATAGATACGAACTTGTGTCCAGTTTAGTTCATTTGTACTCGCCAGTAATGGCCTTCTTTCTATTCTCGTGGGGTTATATCTTTGCAGATATACCTGGGATGACGGATTCATTTAAAATGCTTTAACACTGTTTATATTTTGTGGACTTGTTGAGCAATTTTTGGCTCACCCCTTTTGTTGTTATTCACCTTATTGTTTTCAGTTAAGAAGGAATATGAAACCCATGAGGACTCGAGTGGTAAAGAAGCGGGTCAAGCCTCGGGATCCTCTCATACCCAAGGTGTTGATCCCAATCCAGGAAGAAAGCTTTGAGTTGCCCGAGCAGGTGGAGTGTTGATAGATAGGGTGTGTGTTTGAATAAAAGTTGAACTTAGTTTAAAATGAATTAGACAATGGTTTGTAATAAAGAGAGGTTGTGAGATTTGAATGTTGGTTTGTAATAAAAGTAGTTAGTGGTTCTTGTTTTCATACTTCAACCTAAAAAGATCCTGGTTAGTGTTAAAGGGGTTTAATTTCATTTCTTTATTAATTGTTAATCAGATTGTATAGGTTTGGTGATTAGCTAGTAACCCCCAGACTTATACCCCGGGTCTGGAGGGCGTTACAAACAAGGTTTCTTGAACCAAGTCACTTGATTTAGCTTGCACTTGAGAATTGGATTCAAGTGCTGTAGGTAGAGAAGAAATTTGAGAGATTAGAGATTGTTGCTCAGATGTGAGTGTTGGTATCTCCCCCTGAATGGATGAGGGAGCTTTAAAAGATGTGCTCTTGTGTGTGTCATCCTTATTTCTCGTACCATACACTTGAATTGCTTCAGGTGCAGGTTGTGCAGACTCTATACAAGGTGCATTAGGGTGAATACTCTTTTCAATAGACACTGTCACACCCCCAACTTAAATAGCGAAATAAATATAGCTATTACATCTTTTTAATGAAGAATACACAACCAAAATCCAAGATCTTACAGTTTAGGGTTTGGAACAGCCCAACACTACCAACTATTACATCTGATTACAAATACCGAGTCCTCACACAACTATTATTACTTATTCTACCTGAGCTCGAACATAAGCATCAGCATCACAGGTCTTACGGGCAGTCTGCTTGAATCTAACCATAGCTGCTAGCTGTAATATAAGGGTAAAGCAAGAAGTGAGCCAAAATCTCAACAAGTGCTAATAGTACAACGCAAAACATAAATCGAGATATACCTTTAGGAATGACAATGGAAAGACATAATCAATGATAACGAGAGATAAAACTTATATGAGTTGGCATCATTTTGCTTGCATCAAAACAAATTTTAAAAATCATTCTTAATCAAAATCATTTTATGACGCTACGGATTACAGCCGGTGATCAGCCGCGAAGTAATCCCGAACCTCGCTGGGTTCTAAAACATTATTGGGAATCCCTAGGCAACTTTTAAGCCTAATATAAGTGTGGAAAGGACTCGCGTCTCAGTCCAGATCCACCATTCAAAGAAAACATTTATCCCCCTTTGGGACTGAAAAATCCACATTTTAATCATTTTAAAAACTGATGCCGATTTATGACAAAATCTCTTTCGACTGTAATCATTTTTATCAAGGGATTATAGATCAACTTGAAACACTGGAAATATGACACTAAATCTCAGGGCCATGATCCACTAGACTTTACTATATTAGGGTAATTGAGAGGTTTCCATAAATAAGAACTTTGACAAGGAAATTGAGCAAGGCTATTGGATAATATGAAAGATTAATGCCAAACTAGGCTTAAAGCAATGGTTGTAGACAAGGTATAGGTATTAGAACATCAAGAAGATAAGCATCACTGGTTCCAATAGGATAGAGGTGTTAAAATATAAAGAAAGTGATCATCAGTTCAAGATATAACAGGGTATCAAGCTTTTAGGGTAAGGATAGGGTTATCAAACAATCATGAATGAATTTAAGAAATGATTGGCTTTTAGGTATCAAGATAAAGTTTCTATCGAGGTTATTTCAAGAGTTGAATCAAAGCATCAGGGTGCAATATCAAGATTTCTCAGGGATCAATAGCATGATAATCAAAAGGATCAATAAGGTATTATAACAAATCTCTATTTTATCATGGCATTAAACTATCATGAAAGACTTTTGAACTACTTGCAATACGTACTCGAGGGTTCATGGTATCTCTATGTAACTCAAAGATAAACAAAAGATACGCTTGATTTAAATATATCAAAATGACTCAGGATAATTGCATCGATATATATATGAACTGTTTACAGTAAATACGAAGGTCAAGTTGAATCACTTGCCTTGAGATAGACTGGTCTGGTCTGACTGGTAGGAGCAACAACTGGAGCTTCACTCGACTTTTATGGCAAGTTTTCCCTCGTCTCGAGATCCTACATAAATAATAATAATCCTCATTATAATATATTCTTACCATCTTAACCTATTTACAACCCGAAATTAAACATGGATGGCACTTAGGCCTATACGCACTTAATTCATATCCACCATTATATTTTCAAATGTACTCACGTAGCCACATAATCACATATCGTATATTAATACCAAATAACATCATATACACCATAATGCCACACTAGGCTTGGATGATCTCGACTCACCACTTAAGTCACTTGGTCGCTAACTAAACAAAGTCTTCAAATTTGGGCTTCCTAACTCAATGTGCCTTTCCTAAATTATCCAAAACCTATTGACCCTCACTTGTGCCTTTTTCTCTACTGACCTTATACTATCTTACAACTATGGTGGTTGACCTAATACTCACTTCTAAGTGTCCTAAAACTATGTGATAAGTGAAAGTGCTCACTGGTGCAAATTTCAGAATGGTAACTAAGGTTTCTTGAGTGCATTAGACACTCTTAAACTACAAGTTTTTCTTCAAAATTTTTACACAAGACTCTCCTGACCTAAGAGCATCTCACAAGCTTGATGTGGCTCAAAGGCCTGGCTTGGGCCTTCTTGGGCCTAAGCTAAAAGTCCAAGGTTCCCCTGTTTTTCTGGGCAGAAAATGCCCTGACTTGAATTAACTTGTGACACATGGTTCTAGCTCATATCCTATGAACTATGGTTGGAAAAACTTCTCTGACATACCCTCTAACTAAGGCCCAATTGGGCCTAATGAGGGCCTACCCATGACATGGCCAAATCTCCCTATTTCTAAGTTGCAACAAAACTGTCCCCTGCTGGACAGATTTTGTTATTCTACTTGTGCACCTAACCAAATGACATGCAAACCTCCAACCAACTCCTAAAACCTATTATATACTCCCCATACTAACTTCTGGTAGCTTGGGCCTCAAAGTGCACATCAATGACATGGTCAAAACTCACTCTAAACCTCAGGGTATTAAACTGATTTTTCTGCAGAAACTATAACTCTCATTTTTCCAAGGTTTTGACTTGACAACTCAACTAACAAAAACTCAATACTTAAACCAAGACTTATACATGGTAATCTACTGAACTAACTCCTTTATTCTCAAAATAACATTGGGTGAGATCATCCATGCCTAAAAACAACAACATGCAACTAAATATATAACATGCAACTCATGGAAAGCACATAACAAGATTTCGGCTAGGCATAAAGTTGTAAATGCTTGCAAAATCGACTTGCACCTAATACTTATCCTTAATAATTATGAAATATAACTCCTTTTAAGTATTAATAAGAAATTCATCATGGAAACAATCTATTTAAGCACATCTATTTCGAATTTTATAGATAACAACATGATTTCGAAAAGAATAGCATGCAAAACATGGTTGATCATCATTTTAATGTCTTAAAACTAGCATGCATGGCTAAACATAAATTTATAATGAGATTTCAGTAGCATGCAAAGGATTTTAAAGCATGATATCTCCATAAAACACTTAGTTAGCACATATACATAATATATCTCATAGAGAGCTCTTGAATTCACAAGAATCAAGAGTTTCTCTTTGGAGATCACACAAAACTACACATGCAACCATGAAACTTCATCTTCCAAATCACAAAACTCTTGGGAAGTATATAAAATAAATGTAGGTGAAAGAATTACACTAGGGAAGATGAGAAATGGAATGAAAAATGGAAGGGAGTGGGGGAAATGGGGTTCGGCCGAGAGCAAAAGGGAGGGAGGGGAAGAGAGAAATTTTTGTGGTGTGTTGGAGTGTGAAATGATGAATGACTTCTCTCCACTTTGATTTGTTTGTTTTATGCTATTTGGTTAACAAGTAATGAGTGGAAGTGAGAACTTACAAAAATGTCCCTTGGCTAAAGTTAGGCCATTTTGCATGCAAGGCTAAGGTAGTAATTTGGTAATAATCAAATGAGTTAGTGGGGTTGGAAAATTCTTATTTGCCCTTTGAGAGAATAGAAAGAGAGTTTGCATGCAAGGTTATTCATGTAATTTGATAATTATAACAAATAAAATTTGTAAAGATTTATTTTTATAAAATAAAATACAAGTTCAAAAATTATAAAATTTATACCATAAAATAACTTGTATTTTTAGAGACTTTATAAAATCATTTTCAAAATGTGTGATCAAAATGCCTTTTAAAAGAAGATTTTTCCAAAGCTTAGAATATTCCTTATAAATCAAAAATAAAGAAATTAAATAAACTTTTGCTTTGAAAAATCATATACTACCCAAAGCAAATTTATAATGCAGAAATTTTCACTCACACAAACGTACAATCATTGAATATATTTTCATTTGACTTAATATTATACCAAATTCACAAATAATATTACATAAAATGCCGGTCGTAACATCCTCTCCCCCTTAAGGGATTCTGTCCCCAGAATCTAAGAGAACAGATGAGGATACCGGGAACGCATATCAGACTCTAACTCCCAAGTCGACTCTTCGACCTTAGGGTTCTTCCAAAGTACTTTTACTAACTTTACTGACTTATTTCTAAGACTCTTTACTTGCCAGTCGAGTATTTTAACCGGTTGCTCCACAAATGACAGGTCTGCCTGAATTTCTACGGGTTCATATTCTATCACATGGCTAGTGTCAGGATTATATTTCTTAAGTAACGACACATGGAACACGTTATGCACATGCCGATACTGAGGTGGTAAGGCCAACTCGTAGGCCACCTTTCCTACTTGACTCAAAATCTCAAAAGGACCTATGTATCTAGGTGCTAACTTTCCTTTCTTGCCATATCTCATCAACCCTTTCCTAGGTGACACCTTTAGCAACACAGCTTCGCCAATTTGGAATTGAACATCCTTACGCGCTGGATCCGCATACTTCCTCTGTCTATCTTGAGCAACAAGCAACCTTTTCTGAATTAGCTTGACTGAGTCATGCAACTGTTGTACCAATTCTGAGCCGAGAATTCTTCCTTCTTCTACTTCATCCCAACTTGTTGGTGATCTATATTTTCGCCCGTACAAAGCTTCATATGGTGGCATGCCGATACTGGAATGATAGCTGTTGTTATATGAGAATTCAATCAATGGCAGGTGGTCGTCCCAATTTCCTGCAAAATCGATTGCACAACTGCGCAACATGTCTTCGATTGTTTGAATCGTCCTTTCGCTCTGACCATCAGTCTGCGGGTGATACGCCGTGCTCATATTCAACTTCGTGCCAAGACATTCCTGGAATTGCTTCCAGAATCTCGAGTTAAATCGGGGATCTCTGTCTGAAACTATTGATACGGGTACTCCATGCCTTAATACGATTTCGTGCACATACAGATGAACCAACTTGTCCAGTGACGACTTCTCATTTATTGGAAGGAAATGCGCCGACTTCGTAAGACGATCAATTATAACCCATACTGCGTCATGTCCGGATTTTGTTCGCGGTAGTCCTACTATAAAGTCCATAGCGATATTTTCCCATTTCCATTCTGGAATCTTCAGGGGCTGAATTAATCCGCTTGGTCGTTGATGTTCTGCCTTTACTTTCTGACAAGTATAGCACTTCGCAACCCATTCTGCCACGTCTCGCTTCATATTTGGCCACCAAAAGTTCTTCTTTAAGTCTTGATACATCTTGGTGCTTTCCGGGTGGATTGAAAATTTCGAATGGTGGGCTTCATGGAGGATCTTATTCTTTAATTCAGGTACATGAGGAATCCATATTCTGGATGAAAACCTTAGTATTCCTTGCTCATCCCTTTTAGTATTAATCTCTTCTCCAGATAACTGATTTTTCTCTTTTTCCATTACTTCCTCTTGACACTTCTTTATCTTTTCCATTAGTGTTGGCTGAAAGGTCATTGCACGACAAACTTCTTTGACTTTCCCATAAGCACAAAGTTCCAATTCAAATTTTCCGATTTCTTCAGATAACTCTTTTGATGTTATCATCATATTCAATCTCTCCTTCCGACTCAGCGCATCGGCCACTACGTTCGCCTTTCCAGGATGGTAATTTATCGAACAATCATAGTCCTTGATCAATTCCAGCCATCTCCTCTGCCTCATATTGAGCTCTTTCTGAGTAAAAATGTACTTTAAACTCTTGTGATCCGTGTAGATTTCACACTTCTCTCCATAGAGATAGTGTCTCCAAATCTTGAGTGCGAACACTATGGCGGCTAGTTCCAAGTCATGCGTCGGATACTTTAACTCGTGCGGCTTCAACTGTCTTGACGCATATGCTATTACCTTACTGTGTTGCATCAACACACAACCCAAACCCTTATGTGAAGCGTCGCTGAATATTACAAAATTTCCTTGATCATCTGGAAGTACCAACACCGGAGCTGTTACCAACTTCTGTTTTAACTCTTGAAAGCTATTTTCACATTCTGCACTCCATTCAAACTTTTGATTCTTTCTGGTTAACTTGGTCAATGGCGTGGCGATCTTCGAGAAATCCTTGACGAATCTTCTATAGTATCCGGCCAATCCTAGAAAACTTCGCACTTCCGTAGGAGTCTTTGGCCTCTCCCAACTCATAACTGCCTCAATCTTCGCCGGATCCACTTTAACTCCCTCATTTCCAATAACATGCCCCAAAAATTGAACTTCCTTTAACCAAAACTCACATTTGGTAAACTTGGCATACAACTTCTCTTGTCGGAGTATCTCCAATGCTATCCAGAGGTGCTGCATATGTTCTTCTTCCGACTTAGAATAAATAAGGATGTCATCAATAAATACCATGACAAATTTATCCAAATACTTCTTAAATACTCGATTCATCAGATCCATAAATGCGGCCGGAGCGTTGGTCAATCCAAACGGCATTACTAGGAATTCATAATGCCCATATCTGGTCCTAAATGCGGTCTTGGGAATATCTTCTTCCTTGATCTTTAATTGATGGTATCCCGATCTCAAATCAATCTTCGAAAAGCATTTTGCTCCCTTTAACTGATCAAAAAGGTCATCTATCCTTGGTAGCGGGTAGCGGTTCTTGATCGTTACTTTATTCAACTCCCGGTAATCTATGCATAGACGCATACTCCCATCTTTCTTCTTCACAAAGAGAACAGGTGCTCCCCATGGCGACGTACTTGGTCGTATCACTCCCTTATCCAATAATTCTTGTAGCTGGCTCGCCAACTCTTTCATTTCTGCTGGTGCCATCCTATACGGAGCCTTTGAAACTGGTTCCATGCCTGGAGCAAGGTTGATCTCGAACTCAATTTGTCGATCTGGTGGTAAGCCTGGTAGTTCGTCGGGAAACACATCGGGGAACTCATTAACTACAGGAATATCTTTCATGCTGGGGCTGCCTCTCTCTGAATCCACTACATATGCTAGGAACAACTCATAACCTTTTCTAAGTAACTTCTTAGCCTGAATAATTGTAAGAAATAGTTGCCCTTGCCCCTGCCCCTTAAATACTACCTTCTCTCCACTCTTCGTCTTTAAATACACTCTCTTGGTCTTACAATTTATCTGAGCGCTATTCTCTCCTAACCAATCCATTCCTAAAATTATATCAAACTCTCCCAGCTTGAAGAGTATCAAGTCGGCTGAGAACTTATATCCCAAAATATCAATCTCACATTTTGGACAAAATTGATTCACAGGAATCTTCTCTTGGTTCGCAATTACCACATTTACTACCTCACTCATAACCGTTATATCACATTGGAGCTTATCAACAAAAGATTCTGATATGAAAGATCTTGTTGCTCCCGAATCAATCAATACTTTAGCTTTGACATTATTGAGTAAAAGTGTACCTGCTATCACCTCAGAATTCTGAACAGCATCTTTCATCTTTAGATCAAATGTCCTTGCTGTTGCTTGCGGGGTTGGTGCGGGTGGTGGAGGTAACGCCAATACCTCAGCTGGCACGCTTGCACTGGTACTTGCCACGTTCATCAGAGCTCTGACTGGTCCTGTTGCCTTACACTCCCTAGCCATGTGTCCAGTCTTCCCACACTTGTAACACGTAACTCCTGGCTTCGGCATCTTGCACTCGTTTGCCAAATGTCCCTTCTGATTGCACCTATAACAGGTCATACTCAGCTTATTGCATACTCCGGGGTGCCTTCTTCCACAGTGCTTGCATTCTGGCCTCTGGAACCTGTTTTCTCCAACTTGCCCTTGGCTTGCCTGATTGTTCCCTTTTGATTCTTGCCTTTTGCCCAAATTTCCCTTCCTTTGAAAATTTCCGCCCTTCTGGAAACCAATCCTCTTTACATTCTGATCTTGCGAACTTCCAGCTTCAGACTTTTCTCCATAAAATGGAACCTTCCTCTTCTTGTTATCCCTCTCTTTCCTTGACTGCATCCCATTATTCTCAATCAGAGCAGCTTTCCGTACTACTCCCGCATAAGTTTCAAGCTCAAACATAGCCACCCTATCTCTGATCCAAGGCTCCAATCCTTGCTGAAATTTCTTTGCTTTTTCCTCCTCAGTGCTGGTATACTTTGTCACAAACCTTGACAACTCAGTGAACTTCTTCTCATACTCCAATACAGTCATGTTCCCTTGCTTCAACTCAAGAAATTTTAGCTCCATCTGATTCTGCATGTACTTAGGGTAATACTTGTCCCGAAATAACTTTTTAAATCTCTCCCAAGAAACCTTCTGAGTGACTTCCATAGCTTTTACTGATTCCCACCAATAGATGACTTCTCCCTTCAAGAAGTAAGTGGCATACGGCGTCTTCTGATCGTCTCCTAACTGTACCAACTCAAAAGCCCTTTCCATCTCCTTGATCCAGGTGTTTGCTATCACTGGATCAGTGGTATCATGAAATACAGGTGGATTCACATTCTGAAAAGCTTTGAAAGTGACAATTTGTCTAGGTGGTACTGGTGGTTCAGGTGGTTGGTGTGGCTCACGGTTATCTTGGTTTTCAATTCGTTGTTGAAGGGTTAGTTGTTGTTGAGCTATAGCATTGGTTTGCTGTTGCAAGGTTTCCAGTAGTCGAAGAATATTTGGGTCTGTGGTGAAGGTGGTTGTTGGGTTCTTCTTTTTGGGAGGCATGATCCTGAAATAAGAGTTGTGTCATAACAAATATGAATGATAAAATGATTCGAGGGTATCGCATGGCATTCTCATTTACATATGGGGTCAAGTTTCCAAATTAAGCAGATATGATGATAAAAACATAAAATAACAGTTGAGAGCAAATGGAACAATAGCACATAATTATTGAAATTTTTAAAGGTCACAGTACATAGGATTGGGACATAGTCTGATTCTAGGAATAACAGGCTTATTTAAAGGAAAGACGGAAACAACTGGGGATTCCATAGAGTCTGATAGTACAACAACATGAAAGGTAAATGGAAAGAACTAAGGCTCCACTCCATCTGAACGGGGCTTGGTAGTCTTTTCCTCTCGAAGCGTCTTCACAATGCTCTGGAGCTCATCCGCCACCATCTGAATGACATACTGGCTGGTACGGTCCCGGTGTGCTGGCATCTCCTCAAGCTTAGTGTTGACGTACTGAACCAAGGTCTCAAGTCTCGCAATCATCTGCTCCTTGGGCTTCCCTTCGTAGTTTCGGCTGTCCGGATACACGTTCTTCAGTCGGTCTATCAGTCGGTCGTACTTGCCCTGAAGCATGTCGAACTCGCGCCTCAACTCAGCATATACGGAGAAAGCAATAGTGTCGTCCGACCCAGAGGATGACGAGGAATGCGCCCTTTGCTGACAACCAATAAGAGGAGTATTAATAATAATTTACTTAACCTACTCTCTCGCATAATATCTATAACCTACACATAAATCCTATAACCTATTTGGGCTGTCCAGGGACTCTAAACCGTAGCTCTGATACCAAAACCTGTCACACCCCCAACTTAAATAGTGAAATAAATATAGCTATTACATCTTTTTAATGAAGAATACACAACCAAAATCCAAGATCTTACAGTTTAGGGTTTGGAACAGCCCAACACTACCAACTATTACATCTGATTACAAATACCGAGTCCTCACACAACTATTATTACTTATTCTACCTGAGCTCGAACATAAGCATCAGCACCACAGGTCTTACGGGCAGTCTGCTTGAATCTAACCATAACTGCTAGCTGTAATATAAGGGTAAAGCAAGAAGTGAGCCAAAAGCTCAACAAGTGCTAATAGTACAACGCAAAACATAAATCGAGATATACCTTTAGGAATGACAATGGAAAGACATAATCAATGATAACGAGAGATAAAACTTATGTGAGTTGGCATCATTTTGCTTGCATCAAAACAAATTTTAAAAATCATTCTTAATCAAAATCATTTTATGACGCTACGGATTACAGCCGGTGATCAGCCGCGAATTAATCCCGAACCTCGCTGGGTTCTAAAACATTATTGGGAATCCCTAGGCAACTTTTAAGCCTAATATAAGTGTGGAAAGGACTCGCGTCTCAGTCCAGATCCACCATTCAAAGAAAACATCCCCCTTTGGGACTGAAAAATCCATATTTTAATCATTTTAAAAACTGATGCCGATTTATGACAAAATCTCTTTCGACTGTAATCATTTTTATCAAGGGATTATAGATCAACTTGAAACACTGGAAATATGACACTAAATCTCAGGGCCATGATCCACTAGACTTTACTATATTAGGGTAATTGAGAGGTTTCCATAAATAAGAACTTTGACAAGGAAATTGAGCAAGGCTATTGGATAATATGAAAGAGTAATGCCAAACTAGGCTTAAAGCAATGGTTGTAGACAAGGTATAGGTATTAGAACATCAAGAAGATAAGCATCACTGGTTCCAATAGGATAGAGGTGTTAAAATATAAAGAAAGTGATCATCAGTTCAAGATATAACAGGGTATCAAGCTTTTAGGGTAAGGATAGGGTTATCAAACAATCATGAATGAATTTAAGAAATGATTGGCTTTTAGGTATCAAGATAAAGTTTCTATCGAGGTTATTTCAAGAGTTGAATCAAAGCATCAGGGTGCAATATCAAGATTTCTCAGGGATCAATAGCATGATAATCAAAAGGATCAATAAGGTATTATAACAAATCTCTATTTTATCATGGCATTAAACTATCATAAAAGACTTTTGAACTACTTGCAATACGTACTCGAGGGTTCATGGCATCTCTATGTAACTCAAAGATAAACAAAAGATACGCTTGATTTAAATATATCAAAATGACTCAGGATAATTGCATCGATATATATATGAACTGTTTACAGTAAATACGAAGGTCAAGTTGAATCACTTGCCTTGAGATAGACTGGTCTGGTCTGACTGGTAGGAGCAACAACTGGAGCTTCACTCGACTTTTATGGCAAGTTTTCCCTCGTCTCGAGATCCTACATAAATAATAATAATCCTCATTATAATATATTCTTACCATCTTAACCTATTTACAACCCGAAATTAAACATGGATGGCACTTAGGCCTATACGCACTTAATTCATATCCACCATTATATTTTCAAATGTACACACGTAGCCACATAATCACATATCGTATATTAATACCAAATAACATCATATACACCATAATGCCACACTAGGCTTGGATGATCTCGACTCACCACTTAAGTCACTTGGTCGCTAACTAAACAAAGTCTTCAAATTTGGGCTTCCTAACTCAATGTGCCTTTCCTAAATTATCCAAAACCTATTGACCCTCACTTGTGCCTTTTTCTCTACTGACCTTATACTATCTTACAACTATGGTGGTTGACCTAATACTCACTTCTAAGTGTCCTAAAACTATGTGATAAGTGAAAGTGCTCACTGGTGCAAATTTCAGAATGGTAACTAAGGTTTCTTGAGTGCATTAGACACTCTTAAACTACAAGTTTTTCTTTAAAATTTTTACACAAGACTCTCCTGACCTAAGGGCATCTCACAAGCTTGATGTGGCTCAAAGGCCTGGCTTGGGCCTTCTTGGGCCTAAGCTAAAAGTCCAAGGTTCCCCTGTTTTTCTGGGCAGAAAATGCCCTGACTTGAATTAACTTGTGACACATGGTTCTAGCTCATATCCTATGAACTATGGTTGGAAAAACTTCTCTGACATACCCTCTAACTAAGGCCCAATTGGGCCTAATGAGGGCCTACCCATGACATGGCCAAATCTCCCTATTTCTAAGTTGCAACAAAACTGTCCCCTGCTGGACAGATTTTGTTATTCTACTTGTGCACCTAACCAAATGACATGCAAACCTCCAACCAACTCCTAAAACCTATTATATACTCCCCATACTAACTTCTGGTAGCTTGGGCCTCAAAGTGCACATCAATGACATGGTCAAAACTCACTCTAAACCTCAGGGTATTAAACTGATTTTTCTGCAGAAACTATAACTCTCATTTTTCCAAGGTTTTGACTTGACAACTCAACTAACAAAAACTCAATACTTAAACCAAGACTTATACATGGTAATCTACTGAACTAACTCCTTATTCTCAAAATAACATTGGGTGAGATCATCCATGCCTAAAAACAACAACATGCAACTAAATATATAACATGCAACTCATGGAAAGCACATAACAAGATTTCGGCTAGGCATAAAGTTGTCCTTGCAAAATCGACTTGCACCTAATACTTATCCTTAATAATTATGAAATATAACTTCTTTTAAGTATTAATAAGAAATTCATCATGGAAACAATCTATTTAAGCACATCTATTTCGAATTTTATAGATAACAACATGATTTCGAAAAGAATAGCATGCAAAATATGGTTGATCATCATTTTAATGTCTTAAAACTAGCATGCATGGCTAAACATAAATTTATAATGAGATTTCAGTAGCATGCAAAGGATTTTAAAGCATGATATCTCCATAAAACACTTATTTAGCACATATACATAATATATCTCATAGAGAGCTCTTGAATTCACAAGAATCAAGAGTTTCTCTTTGGAGATCACACAAAACTACACATGCAACCATGAAACTTCATCTTCCAAATCACAAAACTCTTGGGAAGTATATAAAATAAATGTAGGTGAAAGAATTACACTAGGGAAGATGAGAAATGGAATGAAAAATGGAAGGGAGTGGGGGAAATGGGGTTCGGCCGAGAGCAAAAGGGAGGGAGGGGAAGAGAGAAATTTTTGTGGTGTGTTGGAGTGTGAAATGATGAATGACTTCTCTCCACTTTGATTTGTTTGTTTTATGCTATTTGGTTGACAAGTAATGAGTGGAAGTGAGAACTTACAAAAATGTCCCTTGGCTAAAGTTAGGTCATTTTGCATGCAAGGCTAAGGTAGTAATTTGGTAATAATCAAATGAGTTAGTGGGGTTGGAAAAGTCTTATTTGCCCTTTGAGAGAATAGAAAGAGAGTTTGCATGCAAGGTTATTCATGTAATTTGATAATTATAACAAATAAAATTTGTAAAGATTTATTTTTATAAAATAAAATACAAGTTCAAAAATTATAAAATTTATACCATAAAATAACTTGTATTTTTAGAGACTTTATAAAATCATTTTCAAAATGTGTGATCAAAATGCCTTTTAAAAGAAGATTTTTCCAAAGCTTAGAATATTCCTTATAAATCAAAAATGAAGAAATTAAATAAACTCTTGCTTTGAAAAATCATATACTACCCAAAGCAAATTTATAATGCAGAAATTTTCACTCACACAAACGTACAATCATTGAATATATTTTCATTTGACTTAATATTATACCAAATTCACAAATAATATTACATAAAATGCCGGTCGTAACAGACACACCCTGTTGAGAAGATGTATCTAGAATCTGTTTAGTCCCCAGTTTTACAACTGCATCCTGTTGGGAAAATACAGAGGTGGCTTGAGTGGTCAGCTCGATTCTTACTCTTCTTTGATCTCTTGACCAAGGGTGACTCAGCTTTAGTTTGATCCTCACCACTCTCAGTTATAACTGCTAAGGTTACCTCATTTCTCTTCCTTTTAATCACCTCATCCTTTTGAGAAGATGAGGTGGTTGGTTTTCTAGCTACTAAGGGTTTTGAAGAAATGGTTTCAGCTTGGGAAGATCCCTATGGTTGATCCTCTGTTCGTACTTCCACAGGTTCAGGAATCATAGTTGTGCTAGATTATACATTTGATCTCAAGTCAGGCATTGGGTAAGGGTAAGTCCTAAACCTCTCCAACATGAATGGAGTGCGTTTCAGACTTACATTTACCTTGTTCTTTGTAGTAAGTGAACCAAATATAATTTTGGACACTTTCTTATAATTTCCTATTTTAGTGTTATCTTTACCATTCAACAAATGTATGTCTGCTACTTTATAATTTAAAGTGGACATAATAAATCTAGGAAATAATATTTCCTTACCTCTAGCAGACAGGGGCATGGTCAGCCTAGTTGCAAGTTCTTCCAGGATCAATATACCAACATTCAAGTGTCTGTTATGGGCTATTGAGTACACCAGCTTCTGCACCACACTTGAAATGTTGTCACACCCTGTCTTCCTGTATGTGAAGGCCCTCACCACAAAATCAAAGACAAAGGACCACTCTTTCCTTAAATTAGTCATGTTCAAGCTTGACAAGTTGATTTTTCCACCATAATTGATGAAGTCCAGAAACTCAGTTAGTTCATCAGGAGTTCGCACCTCCACCAGATTTGTAGTTGGCAACCCCAAAGCTCTATTCACATCTTGTTCATTAAACTCTATTTATTGGCCTCCAATTGTGCAGGTGACCACCATCGAAAGAGAGTTATCATTCATATCAGTCCTCACTACTTCTGTTGTCCAAAATTCATGCAGAACATCCAGATATAGAACAGGGTTAGCAGTCAAAGCTCATGCAAGGTAAGATTCAGACAAAAGTTTCACAAACCCCTTGAAACTGTCAGGAGCTGGATTAGTATCAGTAAAAGCGAGGTAATTTATTCCTTTCTCTGGAATAATAGCTCTTGCAACATTGAGTGCCATTGTTGATTGATGAGAGTGAATGGGTAAGAAATATTTTTGAGAAATGAGTGAAAACAAGTGAGAAATTGGTTTTTTATTGAAAGGCTAGGTCACTTGAGATCTCGAAAGTTGTAAGTATGTATATGTATCGAGATGTCTGGGTATTTATAGTAAAAGCAAATGACTTGTCGAGAAGTCAAAAATAAATGTTTGGAGTATACTAATCGATAAGTCAATTTAAGAAGTGAAAAACATATCGAGAAGTCATTTTAGATTACTCTTATAGAGAACTAAAAATTGACTTATCGAGATGTCAAATAAATACCCAGTTTGTCCAGAAATTGACTGAATTAATTCCAACTTTTATTTGAATAAATCAAAATAAAATCAGAATAAATTTTCCCAAGGTATTTTACCAAAATAATTTGTCAGATTAAATTATTTCAGTTCTGAGTTATTGATAAGTCTAAAAATAACTCTTGTAGAGAACTCTGTAAGTTAACACTTGTAGAGAACTCTATAATGACCTATCGATAAGTCATAATTAATCTTATCGAGAAGTCACTCGAGAAGTCAGTAAATTGACTTATCGAGAACTTATTCGAGAGGTCTTAAAATGACTTGTCAATAAGTCAATTATACTTATCGAGAACTCAGTTCTCTATATACTTTTGATCAATTTTAAGTTTGCCTTGTGTTAACTTTACATATTAATGATGTAAATTAACAACTAAGCAGTTTACTTAGAATTTGAAAAATTCCAAGTTAAAATTTGTATCTTGAAAAATAAATATGTAGAGATTTCTGAAATATTTATAATTCATTAATCAGTTAATTTCCAACTAGATCAAATTAATCTTGATTTATTATAAATTAATATGCTGCAACATATTAGCTGAGTTCTTGTCTTAGGATGAAGAATTAAGCATTCCAATTTCACCTACAAGTCTAGTGAAAGTTGCTGCGTCCAAAGGTTTAGTAAAAATGTCAGCTAATTTTTTTCTGTTGGAACAAAAATGAGCTCAATGGTACCATTTATAGCATGTTCTCTAATAAAATGATATCTTACATCAATGTGCTTTGTTCTAGAATGATTAACTGGATTAGCCACTATAGATATAGCACTAGTATTGTCACACATGAAGGTATTTGTGTAACACTAGGCCATAATCCATTAGCTGATTCCTAATCCAAAGCACTTGAGCACAACAACTTCCTGCAGCTATGTATTCAGCCTCTGTTGTAGAAGTTGATACAGATTGTTGTTTGTTTCTATACCAGGATACAAGTCTTTGTCCAAGAAATTGAAAGCTTCCACTAGTACCCTGTCTGTCAATCCTGCATTCAGCAAAATCTACATCTGTGTAACCAACAGCTTCAAAACCGGTTCCCTTAGGATACCATAATCCCAAGTTTGGAGTCCCCTTCAAATATCTGAAAATCCTCTTTACAGCCATCAAATGTGATTCTTTTGGATTGGCTTGAAATTCTTGCACATAGACATGTAGCAAACATGATGTTTGGTCTACTTGAAGTTAAATAAAGCAATGATCCAATCATCCCTCTATAGCTTGAGATATCTATACTCTTACCCTTTTATCTTCATCCAACTTTGTTGCAGTAGACATAGGTGTAGATGGAGGTGAACAATCAACCATGCCAAACTTCTTCAATAAATCTTTAACATATTTAGTTTGGCTGATGAAAATTCCATCACTTATTTGACTTACTTGAAGTCCAAGAAAGTAACTTAGTTCCCCCATCATGCTCATTTTATATTCACTCTGCATAAGCCTGGAGAATCTTTGGCATAGCTTTTCATTTGTAGAACCAAAGATTATATCATCCACATAGATCTGAACTAGGATCATATCTTTACCATGTTTCTTGTAGAAGAGAGTCTTGTCTATAGTACCTCTAGTAAAACCATGTTTAAGTAGGAAATCTGACAGTGTATCATACCAAGCTCTAGGTGCTTGCTTTAGTCCATATAGAGCCTTGAGTAGCTTGTACACAAAATCTGGAAATTTTTGATCTTCAAAGCCAGGTGGCTGTTGCACATAAACCTCTTCTTCTAGCTCACCATTTAGGAAGGCATTATTGACATCCATTTGATAAACTTTAAAATTTGAATATGCAGCAAATGCTGGAAAAATCCTAATTACTTTAAGTCTTGCAACTGGAGCAAAAGTTTCATCATAATCAATTCATTTTTCTTGTGAGTAGCCTTTTGCAACCAACCTTGCCTTGTTTCTGGTAACTACACCATTTTCATCCATCTTGTTCCTGAACACCCATTTTGTTCCAATTATGCTTGTATTCTTTGGTGCAGGAACTAACTCCCAAACTTTGTTTCTTTCAAACTGATTCAGCTCTTCCTGCATGGCAGATATCCAATCAGGATCTAGTAGAGCTTTATCAATTTTCTTAGGCTCTACTTGAGACATAAAACATGCCTGTAGGCACTCATTAGAAGTTGCACTTCTAGTTCTCACACCAGCAGTGAGATCACCAATAATTGCTTTTCTAGTGTGACTCCTATCCCACTTCCTAGTATGAGTTTGTTGACTTGTGCCTTCATCATTTTCTTCATCATTGGTATGACTGGTAGATCCTTCTTCTCTTTCTCCCCTTGAGTTTGTGCTATCAAATTCAGGTGTTTGAGATGAGCTTCCATTCCCATGATTTTCTTGTTCAGTAGACTCTTCATTTGTTATCTGTTGTGCATCAACTTCATCTTCTCCATCAGAATTACTATCAATGTTTAGGTTTTCAAATGCAAGGGCTTTAGCTTCATTATCATCAAGGCATTCCAAGCCTGGACACTTGTCATCATCAAAAGTCACATCTGTGCTTTCCATAATCTTCTTTTGATCAATCACATAAACCTTGTAGGATGTTCTCTCTAATGAATATCCCAGAAAAATTACTTCAAAAACTCTTGAGTCAAATTTTTCCACATATTCAGAGTTGTCTTTTAAAATGTAACACTTACATCCAAACACATGAAGATGTTTTACAGTAGGCTTTCTCTTAGACATGATTGAGTAATGAGATATCTGTTTTGAGTGTAGCATGCAGTGTTAACAGCCTCTTCCCAGAAACTTGTTGGAAACTTGGCATCTTGCAGCATTGTTCTAGCAGCTTCAACTAATGTTATGTTCTTCCTTTCAACTACTCCATTTTGTTGAGGTGTTCTAGCTGCTGAGAATTCTTGAACAATGCCTTTGTTTTTGCAGAATTAACTCAATATTGCATTCCTGAATTATGTTCCATTATCACTTCTCAATCTTTTTACACAATTACGATCTTCAGCCTATTTTTCTGTCTTCTTGATGTGTTCAATTATGATGTGTGGAGTCTCATCTTTGGAGTGCATGAACTCTACCCAAGTGTGTCTTGAGAAATCATCCACTATCACAAGTGCATATTTATTCCTTGAAATTGATAAGACGTTTACTGGCCCAAACAAGTCCATATGAATAAGTTGCAATGGTGTACTTATAGAATTCATAGTTTTTGTAACACCCCCAAATCCGGGGTCGGGGATCTGGGTTGTTACGAGTTCCATTTCCCTTAACAACACTTAATCTAAATAAACACCCAATTACTGCGTACTGTGACCCCACAATATACACACACACCACAAGTTATAGTCTCAGAGATAAATATCAAAATAACACAAGTCATTTAATTCCACAATTATAAGTCATTACACCTCAAAAGGGGTTTCTGAATAAATTCATATATTCTTTGCCATTATTACAATTCATAATATACATAAGTCTGGTACATCAACAGTTGAAAACCTAGCCTATTGGTAGTTCTTACCTCAGCTACAACGGCATTAACGCCTACTGGAAACTGCGGAACATTTTCTATCCGCTTGCGAATTGGGAGCTTGGTCTTGTTCATCTTATCTATTTGTTGTTGTGTGATGAAAGAAGAAAGAAAGGGTGAGCAACAAGCCCACCGAAATAATATGTATAATAATTAACAATATATGAGCATTCTCATAGTACTCATAAAAGTCTTGGTCAAGAAGGAATGAACCAAGTTTGATATCTTAATGCGATGAAGTCACAAAATATTCAGTATATATATACATATATACTACTCAAAATATTTGAAATCCTCTGACATGTATAATATACACAGAGTTCCAATTTATAACTGTATAAAAATATTGTTGCAAGGTGATCTCATATATCTAACCTTGTCTCAACATTTTTCTGAAAATCTTTGTCGTGCATAAGATAATCATTAACTAGATATAAGTTGAAAAGATGAAGTTACAAGATACTCCAATATATTTATATCTTTTTCCAATACTACTTGAACTACCACTGTTTAAGGTATAAATAGTTCATCCCAAAGATGAAGCTATAAGACAAATCTTGTATAGAATTAATCTTTGAAATATCAAAAAAATGAAATGAAGTTACGAGATACTTCATTTGATGAAAACATCATTTTGAAAACACCCTGCCAACACTCAACAATCACCCAACCGTAGCCTATCTATCGAAGTGCTCTGGGTAGTGTTGCAGAAATATCTAACTGGATGATGAACTCATTACGGGAGTTTTCCGCGCTAGGAAGACCACTCACAATGATCAGTCGCAGTAGTGCAACCCCACAATTTTCTACATGTAGAGGAGAACAGTCAGATTTACTAGTCGACCGAACACTGGACTCCTAAGGAATGGACCATCTTAGCGAAACTTCCGGGCCATTTGGGCTAATAAATAAGGCTGGGCCGGCGCCACTCGACCACGTACGTCACTCCTAGTTCTGATGAAATCCATGACTCTAAAACGTAAAGCTCGTCTCCTGTTTCCCCAAGTAGGAACTTGTTGATACGACTCTACCAAGAAATCGCATCTAGTTGGAAAGAAAAACTCACCGATATTTCCCAGGTGATGCCTGTTAATGGATTAACTTATTCCAAGAATTTTACTTCCCGAATGTTGGGTAAGTAATCAAAAACTCTTTTATCAAAACAGCAACCTCGTTGCGAATATACAAATACATCACGAGGCCGGACCCCTCAGATTTTTGAGCGAGTATTTAAATACCCTTCGAAATGAAGATCTTATATTTGAAAACAAGTTTTGGGATCCGCTCTAACCTTTGAAATTATTTTGAAGACTCAAAAATATTTTTGAAAACATCTGGAATAAGGATGATTTTATAGTATCAATTATTTTTCGAATACTTGGCAAATATCGAAACATTATTCTTTAATAAAATAAAGAATTTTATTTAATAAAATAAGCGGAGTCATAAGTCCTCGAATGAATATTCAAACTAATATTCATTTAATAAAATAAAATAAGTTTCATAAGTAGAAACTCTATTTAAATAGTTAAAATAGTCTTTGATCGTGATAAGAATCTTAAATGAATATTAAAAAAAAATATTCACTTATAATATAAAACTATCGAATAAAAATTATTTGATTAATAGTTTTGAAAACTATTGATATATATATATAATATACTCGGGAACATCGCCTCCCGGTTTAGAAAAATATTCAACTTTGGGTCTCCTGTACTAAGGGTATATGCAAGTACTACTTATCTCTAGCATATGTATTATGCAGTTTATAATCAATTGAATCAACAATGAGATATCAAGATTAAGAAACAGGCATGCATATATATATCATATTGACATGCTCTAATATATCGCAAGATTTGCTAATAACAATCATGCACTTATCACAAGATAATGCATATATATATATATTTACATCACAACAACAGTATAACGGGTAGAAAACTTGCCTGAGTGTTCCGGGGTAGGCTTAAGCTTAGAGTGGGTCTGGTAACCTATGAACAACAACATAAGCTGGAATTAGACCACGGTCGCTTAAGAAACTAGTCAAAACTCACTCATACCCTAACGGTCGCTTATACGCTTAACAATTTCCATTTATCGCTCGCATACCCTCGGCTCCACTAATTTTAATAAATTAACCGTTATGAATTTTTAGGAGACTTTTTCACGAGAATTTTACTAACTGCCTTATTCACTTGAAATAATTCTCTCATGTTTCGTTTGATCATTTAAGGATCTCAATTATGGTCTCCAAGTTACTCGAGGTTTCGGGGTTCGCTCGCGAAACGCCGATACTCAAAATGGTCGTTTTTCATCGCTCGTAACTCGGATTTAGGTGAACGACATATCAAAACAAAGCTCATAACATAAACTATCTAAACATGGCAAAGGTCAGAATCTTACGGTGAGTTCACGGGTCCTAAAGTTAAGAACAAAACAGTCTAAGGTAAACCGGGCGTTACGACGGCTATGTTTACGTGGTTTCCCAAAATTTTACCAAATCAATTCAACACCAAACCATCATCAATCAATCCCAATACAACCATATGACAATGTCACTCATCAACCAACATTAAAACATTAAACTAAGCCCAAATTGAAAGGAATATGTCCTAAGTCCAATCATGTATTAGGATTTAGGAATAACTTTTTATGTAATCTGTTTTGATTTCATTGATATTAATAAAAGACTTGTTTTGTTTTTATTACGGGCTCTATCTATTTAAGTGTTTAAATAAGATATACCATAGTTTTGAGTAAAGCTTTTTATGGATTATGATGAGATCATAATAGTGAGACCTAAAAGATGATAACTCTAAACTTAAATAGTTCCTGGTCGTAGGATTACTAACTGGTAATTAATAATCCGCAAAGATCGGTACATACTATGCTTGCTTCATTATGAAGGATGTCTGTTCTCATAGACATTTGTGTGGTGACACTATAGCTAGTATGTAGGTGCTTATTATAGAATAAGTTCACTGAACATGACTCGCACAGCTGAACAACTGATGGAGTTCACTCATGTGTCAGCAGTTGTTCACATAGTGATAGTTGTACAAGTATCCTTAGACTTGAGGTCATCATAGTCATCTTATGTACACTGATCTATGCTTTGGTTTAGTTCTTAGTCTCCAGGGACAATTATTAGGGCTCTACTGGGTATAGGAATTTGTACACGAAGATAATGTATGATCAATAAAGGATCTACCCCTTCCAGTGAAGGAAGCGAATGTTCAAGGCTGATCCACTTATGCTAGTTCAGGAATCTCTGGCCAGAGTGAATGAAATTAGAAAGGAGTTTCTAATTTGCATACAACTACGCATAGTAAATGGTAAGCAAGTGATTGAATTAGATAGGCTTGACACGAGATCCATGCCTTGTATTTAATCGGGACATTGTAGGGTAGAAGGAGTTTATTGTACGGTAACTATTCACTGAATAGGTTCTTGGTATTCTAAGCAGTGAATTCATATTATCCGGATAGTCGCGATATGCTGAGAAGTATCCCTCACGATGTAGAATAAATGTGATTAATTAATTAATCATATTTAATAAATTAGAGAATTTATATAAATAATGATAAAATAGTTTTATTATTATTTATTTCTACTACCGGCTTAATATTGAACCTACAGGTCACACCATAAAAAGAGAATGATTTAATGGTGGAGGAATTAATTAATAATGGCTAATAATTATTTATTTGTGAAATAAATAATTAATTGGCAAATTTAATAATTGATTAAATGAGATTTAATTGATTATAAATTAATTAAGAAAAGTTCTTAATATTATTAATTAAGAATTTAATTTTTGGAAATTAAATCAAGAGAGAGAATTATTTCTAAAGTGTTTAGAAGAAGGATTAATAATTAAAAGGTGTTTTAATTATTATTGAGAATAATAAATGGGATAATAATAATAATATTTATGGGAAAATTTCAGCTGAAAATTTTACCTATAAATATACTATTATAGACCCTATTTTTATAGGAACCCAAAAAAAACCCAAAAGTTTTAGAAAACCAAATTCTCCCCACCTCCTCCTCCTCCTTAACGTCATTTTCTTGGTGGATACCGGTGGAGTGCTTCACGTTTGAGGAGCAGCTGCTAAGGATCTCCGAACGTTGCTTTTGGATCGCATATTAAAGGTTAGTATTCGATCCCCTATGTTTTTACCACGATTTATATGCTTTTATTTAGATTTTATGTGTGTAAAAGTGTTTTACCTTGCCCCCGCTGTGATTAAAATCCAACAATGGTATCAGAGCATAGGTTGTATGCATATAGATCTGTGGTAAAAATTTCAGAATTTTATGTGCTTGTATGAATTAATTATGATTTTTACAAGTTATATCATGGATTAATTTTTTCTGATGAGAAATCGTTTCTCAGAATAATTTTGAATGTTGATCTGGGTTCTACAAGTGTTGTAGATCGTCTGGGTATTTTTTTCATAATTTTATGATGTATAGATTTTTTATTATGAATTTTTGAAGATCCTGTAATTAAATTCGTAATTAAATAAACATATATATATTATTATTTGTTAGTATGTATATATATATCTGTACATCTGCATATGTTGTTGCTGCTGTGTTGATTGCTGCACGGTAAAAGAGAAGACACAGAACAGGTACGGCAATAAAGAAAGAAGACAGGCAAAGGTACAGAGTAGAGGGACAGGCGCGTGCAGAGCACGCAGAAGGGGGGTGTCGCGCATTCCGGGAATGCGTTACACCCTGTGGCACATTCACGGAATGTGTTACACCTTTTAATTGGTTAAAAGGGTTGTAACGCATCACCGGAATGCGTTACAGGGCTTGTAACGCGTTCCTGTAATGCGTTACAGCCCGACTGTCCACATTAAAATTGATTTTCTGGGAGTTTCGTAACTCCGTTTTAGGCGTGCAATATACCGTTGGATTCGTTTTTCCGAGATGGATCTAATGGTGTGATCAAAGTTTAGTTTATATAAAAGTTTTGAACTGTTTATATTTCCGAAAGTGTTTTAAAGTTGTTTTTAACTGTTTTAACTGCTTTTAAATGCTTCATGTGATACATAGAGATGTATAATGCTTAGACTAATGTGCTAGATGATATAACATGCCTACCTTGATGTTTATTCATGTTAATATATGTGATATATGCTTAGTTTATCATGCGATGATAGATTTAGGTGAACTTAAATGAACATAAGGCGTTTGTTAGACAACCTAGTATAGTGAAATTGTTTCATAACCTTAATAACAATATTATGAATACAATCATGAGATTCTTGTGTTTGTGAAACACGTAATTGAATATGAATTTTCAATATGAGAGAAAGGATGATTTTGTCAAAAACAGATTTCTATCTGTAAGAAAGGGTTATTAAGTGACGCCTCTTGACAATGCTCCACCCGATCTGGGAATCATCTGATTATTGATTATTGATTTGAAATATTTAATTTAAAAGGAAGAATCTCTTTATAATATGATTATGATTGTAACGTAATATAATCCCTCTAAAATTAAATAATATCAAGTAGTAATTGGCCAATGATACAACGGGCTTGTGTCGGTCATAGCCTTCCAACTTGATAGAAAGTAGTTCTTATTTTTGAATCATTGTCGGTTCGTGCTACAGCCGAGGGCTTTGATTTCGAAATAAGAAATACTTGTCTATTACATAGAGATGTGTACATTGAATAAGAATCTAAAGGTTGGTACGTGCCACAGCCGTGGGCCTTTGGGAACTGATTCAACTGTACGGAATGTTGGGTTAGACTTGACTTAGAATATTGAGTTTGTCGTGCCACAGCCGAGACTCAATTATTCAAGAGGCTAAAATTTGATTAGGGAATAACATGAGATGTAATTGACAAGAGTTGTTTGCCTATTGAACATTACATGGCGGTTCGTGCCACAGCCAGGGTTGTGTAATGGAATGTAGGATCCCTATTCCCACTAGCATTATGAATGCTTAATTTTTCACGTAGGGGGTTGAATAAATTAGGTAAACTAGTGGGAGCCACTTATGAATAAAGACCCGATTCATATAGTGTTTTAAAATGAAATCGAATATTTGCTAAGTGTTGTTATGTGTTTATCATTTACAGATTTACAATATACATTATGTCTTCTGCACTATCACTCGGGAGCATACTGGATGCTTACAAATTGACTGGTCCTAATTATGCTGACTGGCTTCGAAACTTGAGAATTGTTCTCAGGATTGAGAAGCTGGAATACGTGATTGACTCACCTAAGCCTACTGAACCTGTTAGTGATGCACATAATGATGAACATGTTGTGTATCGTAAGTGGATAGATGATACAAATGTTTCTTAATGCATCATGCTAGCTTCCATGAACATTGAGCTACAGAAGCAACATAAGCATATGGATGCTCACACTATCCTAATGCATCTACAAGAGTTGTATGATGTGGCGGGGAGGACAGCTCGATATGAGATATCGAATGAGCTGTTCGGCTGTAGGATTCTGAGGGTTCATCTGTGAATGACCATGTACTTAAGATGATCAATTTGATTGAACGTCTTGGACAACTTGGTTTTGCCATGGATGGGGAGCTGAGCCAAGACTTGGTCTTGCAATCGCTTCCGAGTTCGTTCTCGCAGTTTGTTGTGAACTTTCACATGAATAAGTTGGATGTCAGCCTGCCTGAACTCCACAACATATTGAAGACTGCGGAATTGAATTTTCCCCCAAGAAGAGTTCTGTTCTTCTAATTGGTGAAGGTTCCAATCCTAAGAAAAGGAAGAGGAACCCTTCCAAGAAGAAGAAAGTAGGTGAAGAAAAGACGGTTCCACCAAAAGCTGAAGACCCCAAGAGCAAAGTTGTTTGCTTTCACTGTAACAAGGTGGGGCACTGGAAGAGGAACTGCAAGGTTTACCTTGCACAATTGAAGAAGAAGAAGAAGGGTAGTGAGACTACCGCTTCTGATTCAGGTATGTTCATGATAGAAGTGAATATGTCATTAAATCAAATTTCTACTTGGGTATTAGATACCACTTGTGGTTCTCAAATCTGCAATTTGTTGCAGGGACCAAGGAGAAATAGGACTCTTGAGGAAGAGGAGGTGATTCTACTGATGGGAAATGGAGCAAGAGTTGCTGCTGAAGATGTAGAATCATTTCATTTAAATATGCCTACGGGCAAGACTATTTTTTAAATAATTGTTATTTTGTTCCCTCGAATGTGAGGAATATTATTCCCATGTTAGACTTGGCTGGATTTTCATTTATTATTGAGAATAATGAATGTTCTATTCTTAGAGATAATATTCTTTATGGACGTGGTACTTTAAATAATGGTCTTTATAAATGTGACATAATTTACTTCAGATTGAACAAACTAATAAAAGAAAAGGGATGATGAAAATCTCACTTTATAGTGGCACTGCAGTCTCCATTTAGTAGACATGGAGAGAGGACTGTAAATATGCTAGGAATGGTACACACAGATGTATGTGGACCAATGTCTAAGCAAGCCATGGGTGGATTTTCATACTTCATTACTTTCATAGATGATAGATCTAGATTCAGATATGTGTTTGATGAAACACAAGTCTGAAGCCTTTGAAAAGTTCAAAGAGTATAAGTATGAAGTGGAGAAACAAACCAAACATAGTATTATAATTCTTCGATTAGATCGAGGTGGTGAATACTTTAATGGAGTGTTTCTAGATTATCTCAAAGTAAATGGTATAGTCTCCCAGTGGACTCCTCCAGATTGGTATCTGAAAGGAGAAATCGAACTTTGTTAGACATAGTTCGGTCCATGATGAGCTATGTAAATCTTCCAGTATTCCTATGGGGTTATGCATTGGAAACCTCAGCATATTTACTGAATAAGGTGCCTTCTAAATCTGTTCCTCAAACTCCGTATGAGATATGGAAAGAAAGGAAACCGAGTCTTTAACACGTTAAGATTTGGGGATGTCCAGCTTATGTCAAGTAAGTTGACCCAGATAAGCTGGAATATCGATCCGTAAAATGTAGTTTTGTGGGATATCCTAAAGAGACTTTAGGGTATTACTTTTACACCGATCATCGGGTGTTTGTCTCCAGACATGCTACCTTCTTGGAAAAGGAGTTTATCCTTGAAGGAAACAGTGGGAGCAAAACTGAACTTGATGAAGTTCAAGAAGCACAAACTACTACGGATCAAGTGGAAAGACCTGTTCTGACTGAACAACCTTTTGTGGAATAGCCCATTCATAGATCAGGGAGAGTGTCTCGCCAACCTGAGAGGTAATATGGCCTTGTCATTGAGAATGACAATGAGTTGTCGATCATTGATGATGACGACCCTGTGACCTATAATGAGGCTATGAGTAGTGTTGACTAAGAGAAATGGCATAGTGCCATGAAATCCGGAATGGAATCTATGTATACGGTATACAAAAGATAGATTATAGCAGATGGCCAGGTGGAGACCTATAAGGCCAGGCTTTTGGGAAAAGGATTCAGACAAAGGCAATGGATTGACTTTGATGAAACCTTTTACCTGTAGCCCTGTTAAAATCAGTTCGGATTTTGCTTGCGATTGCTGCTTACTACTACTATGAGATCTGACAAATGGCCAGATGGTTTTCTTTCCAAGGGAAATGAAAACCTAGTGTGTAAGCTACTGCGAACCATATGTGGTTTAAAGCAAGCTTCTCGAAAGATGGAATATTCATTTTGATGAGACAATCAAAGAGTTTGATTTTATCAAAAACGTAGATGAACCATGCGTCTACAAAAGGGTTAGTGGGAGCGCGGTAACATTTCTTGTATTGTATTGAAATAGAGTTGACACACATAACAACATAGCAGACCCACTCACAAAGCTACTTTCTGAAAGTCACTTTGATCATCATAAAGACTAGATGGGTATTAGATACCAGAGTGATTGGCTTTAGTACAAGTGGGAGATTGAAAGGAATATGTCCTAAGTCCAATCATGTATTAGGATTTAGGAATAACTTTTTATGTAATCTGTTTTGATTTCATTGATATTAATAAAAGACTTGTTTTGTTTTTATTATGGGCTCTATCTATTTAAGTGTTTAAATAAGATATACCATAGTTTAGAGTAAAGCTTTTTATGGATTATGATGAGATCATAATAGTGAGACCTAAAAGATGATAACTCTAAACTTAAATAGTTCCTGGTCGTAGGATTACTAACTGGTAATTAATAATCCGCAAAGATCGGTACATACTATGCTTGCTTCATTATGAAGGATGTCTGTTCTCATAGACATTTGTGTGGTGACACTATAGCTAGTATGTAGGTGCTTATTATAGAATAAGTTCACTGAACATGACTCGCACAGCTGAACAACTGATGGAGTTCACTCACGTGTCAGCAGTTGTTCACATAGTGATAGTTGTACAAGTATCCTTAGACTTGAGGTCATCATAGTCATCTTGTGTACACTGAACTATGCTTTAGTTTAGTTCTTAGTCTCTAGGGACAATTATTAGGGCTCTACTGGGTATAGGAATTTGTACACGAAGATAGTGTATGATCAATAAAGGATCTACCCCTTCCAGTGAAGGAAGCGAATGTTCAAGGCTGATCCACTTATGCTAGTTCAGGAATCTCTGGCCAGACTGAATGAAATTAGAAAGGAGTTTCTAATTTGCATAGAATTACGCATAGTAAATGGTAAGCAAGTGATTGAATTAGATAGGCTTGACACGAGATCCATGCCTTGTATTTAATCGGGACATTGTAGGGTAGAAGGAGTTTATTGTACGGTAACTATTCACTGAATAGGTTCTTGGTATTCTAAGCAGTGAATTCATATTATCCGGATAATCGCGATATGCTGAGAAGTATCCCTCACGATGTAGAATAAATGTGATTAATTAATTAATCATATTTAATAAATTAGAGAATTTATATAAATAATGATAAAATAGTTTTATTATTATTTATTTCTACTACCGGCTTAATATTGAACCTACAGGGTCACACCATAAAAAGATAATGATTTAATGGTGGAGGAATTAATTAATAATGGCTAATAATTATTTATTTGTGAAATAAATAATTAATTGGCAAATTTAATAATTGATTAAATGAGATTTAATTGATTATAAATTAATTAAGAAAAGTTCTTAATATTATTAATTAAGGATTTAATTTTTGGAAATTAAATCAAGAGAGAGAATTATTTCTAAAGTGTTTAGAAAAAGGATTAATAATTAAAAGGTGTTTTAATTATTAATGAGAATAATAAATGGGATAATAATAATAATATTTATGGGAAAATTTCAGCTGAAAATTTTGCCTATAAATATACTATTATAGACCCTATTTTTATAGGAACCCAAAAAAAACCCAAAAGTTTTAGAAAACCAAATTCTCTCCACCTCTTCCTCCTCCTTAACGTCGTTTTCTTGGTGGATACCGGTGGAGTGCTTCACGTTTGAGGAGCAGCTGCTAAGGATCTCCGAACGTTGCTTTTGGATCGCATATTAAAGGTTAGTATTCGATCCCCTATGTTTTTACCACGATTTATATGCTTTTATTTGGATTTTATGTGTGTAAAAGTATTTTACCTTGCCCCCGCTGCGATTAAAATCCAACACAAATCATACCAAGAATCATCAAGAACAACTAGTGCTACTCTTAACTCCCAAAATCAACAAAAACACTTAACAACTAAGATCTCAACATGAGAAAACAACTACTACACTTGATCTATCATTCCATCATCATAACCATTTATACCAAACAACTTAATACTAAGATCATGAAGAGTTATACCTTCCTTGAAGCTTTTAAACAATGAAAGATCCTTGGAAAGTCTATGGGAGACTAGATCCACCTTTAAACAACCTCGATCTTTTAATCAAAATCAAGAAACAAAAAGTTAGATCTTGAAGTTACTATTCACCCTAAACTTTTAGGAATTGTTTAACTAGGTAAACCTTGGAATCTTGGATCCAAACTTATAGCATAACTAAGTTATGAATTATGGAAGCTAAGGAAACAAACCTTACAATATTTGAAGGTGTGTAGCTTGAGTTTTGAAATATCCCTCCTTGTTTTAAGAAGTAAGGCCGAAGCAAATGAAGGAAAAGAAGAAGAAAAGCTTCTTTGATGCTTTCTTGGTTGAATTGTGAGTTGAAATGAAATGCTTGGTTGAAAATTAACCTTTCAAAATAACTTTGCTTTTGCTTTAATAAAGTGATGATCTCACCTTGATTACATCATCACAAGGACATTTGTTCAATCCTTATGGTTGGATGATGTCATCCTCCCCTAATACCTTTGATTAGTGCTTAATTACTTGGCTAATGACCACTTATTTGTTATACGGTTCGCTTAACTTTCGTTCTCGTTTGTTGTTTGAGGGATCATATCCGGGATCTTATTACTTGGGTTTCCCTAAACCTTTCTCAATATTTTATATTCCTTTTATGATCCTCTCTTATAATCCTTTAAATTAAATCCTTTTAATCATGTTACCATATACTCAATTCTTTCGGTATCTAGTGCATTTTCGAGAAAAATCAAAGTGTTCGAATTTGGATTCTGACGATCTTTACATACACTCATATATTCTATGGAGTACTAATAAGATCTCAGAATATCAATAAAAGAACCCCTACATAGTGTGGCATGAAAAATTTCCCGTCGGAGGTTTACGGGTTTATATTCCCCTATGTGTCTCGCCTCTGGATCATACTTCCTTAACATTGATACTTGGAACTTATTGCGAACTTGTTGCAGGTTCAGGGGTAGGGCTAGTTCATTTGATAACTTCCCAATACATCTTAATATATCCAAGGGTCCAACAAATCGTGGACTTAGCTTTCCTTTCTTTCCGAACCTCATCAATCCTTTCCAAGGGGATACCTTTAACAACAATAGGTACCCTAATTCATACTCTTTGTCTTTTCATTGTCAAATCAGCATACTTCTTATGTCCATCTTGGGCTACTACCAGCCATCCTCTGATTAGATCTATTATATCCTTGGTCCTTTGGACCACTGCTGGTCTGAGCACCTTGCGCTCTACAACTTCATCCTAACATTAGGGAGATCGACATTGTCTTCCCTCAAGGATCTCATAAGGCTACATCTCAATACTGACATACGATCTATTGTCGTAAGAAAACTCAATCCGCGTTAAGTGATCATTCCAAATTCCTTCAAGTCTATTGCACAGACTCTCATCATAGCTTCTAGCGTTATAGCTTTTGCTTCTCAATACCTACTCTTTTCTAGTTCGTAATCGATACTACCTTCCATACCTAATATAATACTGGTTACACTTTTGCTCGTTAACGTTCTATAACCTTTTAATAACCGCGTCAACCTTTGTATCATGAACGCGTTAGATTCGGAATACCACCGTACTGATACCACTTCATCTCTAGCTGCTTCCATCTTCCAAAGTTTGATCAATCATATAGAAGTAAAAGGATTTATTGAGAGATCACTATGATCTTGAACACCTATTCTATTGCATAGTTAGTACAGAAGGTGGCCAGCCTTTAGTACTTGACAAACAATTAAACAACATGTGGTATCCCACTAGGCTTCAATCACACAGATAGATAGTCATTCGGCTATACCTCCCCTTTTGCAAGGGTTGTTCTTCTCAGTTTACACGAAAACGAAAAGAAGAGAAAAGAACGAATTTAAGAGAATTATGTATAAAAATATATGGTCACAAAATATGTGGCTTGGAATCTACCTCTGAACTATAGAGGTTTATCACCGGAAAATAAAATACATATATGTATATATCTCAACATCAAGTAATAGCATCGCAATTCATGTTCCTGAATCATTCACTATTCTGTCCATCATTCTATGGACCCATGCTCTTGCTCGAGCTTATAAACAATCACCTTTGAAACTTTCTCGACATCGAAAATTGAATAAGGGATTTCATTCTAGACATCATCGTTACTAGAATTCTATGCTTGCACTGCAACCTTCATCGTATAGTAATATGACTCTCTATTGATAAGAAGGAATAAATATTCAATAGGTAAATAATTGACTTAATTAGTCTATCATTGATAACTTATACATCACCACGACCCGATTAGTGGTGCTCAATCTTAACATCCATTACAATACAACTCTCACAGTTGTTATCGTCTCATTATTCAAATAATCGTTGATGTATTACTATTGATAACTCCGGTGAGCGGGGTGGGGTGGCTCCTTCCGATGCCATTCCTGGACCTTCTGAGTGTGTTGAGGTGTAGCTGTTGTTGGGAGCCTGCAAAACAACACCGGAGGGGGGTTTTGTCCCCGCGGTGCCTCCGGTGTAAGAATGATAAGCTGGTTGGGGAAGATGAAGATAGAAGACTAAGGTTGTTGTTGTGTGTGTGTATAGGCTGAGTATATGAGTGTGTGTAATGAAAAGTGTTTTTCTAACCCCTAAACCCTTCATCCTCGGGGGTATATATAGCCCCAAGGTAGGGTTTAGGGGTTGGTACCTCTTGATCAGGGCAGTTGGTTCTTGGAGACGAAGGACGCCTCGCTTGGGTGGATTGCATACACGTGTCCAAGGGAGGACCACCTTCAGGGTGTCCTAACGGCCTCCTGACACGTGCCAGGTTTGTCTGATATGTTGGTTGTTGATAGCTGTCATCGTCACGTGCCCACGTATCATTCCTTGGAGGGTTGTGGAATGTGCATGTGCTTGCTGGGACCCCCCTCAGGGTGATTCCGGTTCTGGGCCAGATCCGGGTAGGTAGGTGATCCAGGTCATGGGCTGGACCCTGGTAGAAGATGATCCAGGTCCCGGGTTGGATCCTGGCTGGGAGATTATCCAGGTCCTAGGTTGGCCCTAAGCATGGGTCTCTCCACTCGATTGCACTAGGTGAGGGGGTCTTGGTTCATCAATTGAACCTGATACCCCTTAGATCCAGGTTGGGCCCTAGCTAGGTTGCTTATACCCTATCATTTTCCCCCCACTCCCTTATGCAGATTTTTTAGGATGAGGGAGTAGAGTAGTGTCACATAGCTGTTGCTTTAGGAGAAAAAATTCTGCTTCTCTGTTGCCCCCCAATCCGGGTCTGGTGTTGAAAGGATAGATCCGGATTGAGGTAGATGGACTTTTGTTGCCTTAGATAAAATTATGATATTTGTTGCCCTCAATCTGGATCTGGTGTAGTAGATACCAATACAGAATAAGGTAGAAGAACTTAGTTGTTGAAAAAGTTTCTGCTCCCGGGTTGCCCCCCAATCCGGATATGGTGTAGTAGATGCCAATCTGGATTAAGGTAGAAGAATTTGGCTGCTTTAGAAAAATTTATGCTCCCTGGTTGCCCCCCAATCCGAATCTGGTGTGGTAGATGCCAATCCGGATTAAGGTAGAAGAATTTGGCTGCTTTAGAAAAATTTCTGCTCCCGGTTGGCCTCAGTTCAGATCTGGTGTAGTAGATAACAATCCGGATTAGGGTAGTGGTATTTTGCTGATGCAGAAAAATTTGCTCCCTAAAGATTACTGATCTGGGTTCATCATGATCCGGGTTTAGGGTTTTGAATTCTGAAAATTTTGGAATTTGTAACGGTTTTGCTCCTTCCCCTCCCCCCCCCTAAGATTTTGAATATTTTGCAGTTATTGCTCCTAGAATAATGCTCCATAATGATGATGAGGTTTAAATGTGGTTAAATGTATACATTTTTTTAATATTTTTTTTGTAACTGCCCCCAGGGCCAATCAGAGTCTGCCACGTGGCAAGAGCAGTTCTCTCTCTTGCCTATAAAAAGGCCTCCCTTCTCCTTTTTCTTCTTTACTCATCACGAACAAAAAACAACCGTCTCTTTGTCTTCTATTCATTTTCTCTCACTTTTCCTTGGAGTGTCGTTCTCTTGGTGGATTGTTGTCGTCGTTCCGCCGTCTCTCCTCATTTGCTTGTGATTTGTAAGCTTTCGTCTCTGTTTTTTCAATTTCTCCTTTCGAGTTTTTGCACTTTTCTCCAAGCTTTTAGATGCTTCGATTTTGTTGTACATTCTTTGTATTTCGGTTTGTTTTTTGATGGATGTGTTTGTTTTTGGCTGATGTGTGTTTAGATCTGTTGTTTTTTGGGTGTTTTTGTTTTATTTTTGCGCGAAAATCGGGTTTTTGGGTTCGATTTTTCTGGGTTTAGTCTCTTTGTTCTTCGTGTTCATGATAGAAAAAATCATGTATATATATAAAAGTGTTATGTTTTGCTCTTTGATTCTCTGGCATATTGTTTGTGGTTAAGGGTTTTGATTTTGATCCGGGTAGGGGGTATAAGACCCGGATCCATGGTAGCTCTCTGGGTAGAATTATATGAATGGGGGTTTTCAATGTTTTTGGCTGCTTTGGATCCGGATCTGGGTGTTTGCCATTAATCAGGATCCGGGTCCATGGCTGTTAAGTTTTTTTTGGCTTGTAGTTAACATGATCCGGATCGTTGATGTTTTTCCGGGTTGGACTTGCATTGATGGTCCGGATTATTAGTTATGGTAAAACTAACATAACGTACTTGATCCGGATCGCTTAGCAAAACAAATAAAATCTGTAGGGCCCAGGCTAACTGACCTTCATTTTAATAGGTATATGGTCCGGACCAAGAAGCTGGCTAGGATAGTCTTTAATTGCTACCCAAACTTTTCTGGAGATGAGAGTGATCCGGATTCTTCCGGAAGAGAACATATCCGGGTCGAGATGGTCAAGAAAGCCTCCACTTCCACTGAGATAATTTTGAAGTTCAGGTATAAGAAGATTACAGGGAATTCAGTCCCCTTCACACCTGAGGGCTATTGGATAGATGTCAAGTACCCCTTTGTTGAGAAACCCGCAGAGATTGATAACGAAGTCTATTACAGTAGGGTTAGGTATGACAGACAACCTAATGGTCACCCCGGGGTGTATAACCAGGAAGCTCTCGAGAGGATGTTCGCCGAGTTTCCTATAAGTTGGGATCATTATCAACTGAAAGATTTATTCTCTGAGGCAGACCCGGCTGAGATGGATGAGGCGGTCCGGGCTGCGTTCCAATTGACCCCTAATGTTGAGTGGAGGTGGTCGGAACCTCATGAAAGGATCTATCACCGCCCGGAAGATGGCTTTATTCCGGTCTGGATGGAGTATCTTAGATCCGGGTGGAGCCCCCGCTGCCATATGTTTATCAAACACCTCTGCAAGCATGTGTACAAGACATCCCCGATGCAGATCACACCGAATGGGATAAAGTCTATGACCCGGTTCATTGCCTATTGCAACAAGTCCGGGTTCCTGCCAACCCTGAAGCTTTTCCATAAAATCTTCTATCTTTCCAAATCCAGTCAGAAACCTTTTTATGATATCAGGTTTCGGGCTGCGGAGTGCGGGTACGGCCCGGGTAGAGCCAAACCTATTATGCACTAGACCTCCTTAAAGTTCTGGAATGGGGATATCATCCTGCTGAAGGGATATGACCTAGCTTATCTCCCTTACTTTACAATGGAAGGTGTTAAGACCAAGTTCAATCCGGCTATACTTGAAGGTCGGGCCTTGTCTCAAATGAGGACCTTCTGTGATTCCCTCGGATTCCAGCCGACCCGGGACACTTTCATGAACCATAAGCTTCTCTTTAAACTTGGGTGTAAGTTTTACTTTAATCTTTTTGGTTGCTTGGTCCGGGTCCCTGCCCCATTTCTATGTGTATAATCTGGCTTGACTATTCCGTTTAGATTTGTCTTCTCTGTTTGCATCTGACTTGTAATTTGTTTTGATAAAATGCTGGCCCTTGATCCGGGTTTCTTGCTTCACTTGTTGATCCGGATTAAGGTCCTATTTGCTTTTGACTTGTAATTTGTTTAGATAAAATGATGGCTCTTAATCCGGATCTCTTGCTTCTTTGTTGATCTGGATCCTAGTCCTATTTGCTTTTGACTTGTAAATTATTTAAATAAAATGCTGGCTCTTGATCCGGGTCTCTTGCTTCTTCGTTGATCTGGATCCTGGTCCTATTTGCTTTTTTGTACAACAAATTTTGTTTCGTCCTGATCCGGGTCCTTTATCATGCATTTAGATCCGGATCCTATTATCCCGGAATTTGACCTTCTTTTCTTGTGCTTCTACAGGTCTGCCTCATTTTAACCGTGATTTTCTCGGAATCATGTCTTCTTCCGCTTACGCCGCAGCTTTCAACACTCTTGGCCTGGCTTTCAAGACCACTAAGGGGGGCCTAGGACCTGGATCCGGGTCTGCTGACCTTGAGGGCGGGGCTGAATCTTCTGTCCCTCAGAATGTCCCAAATCCGGGCCTTGATGCAGGGGACTCTGAGCCCGAGGTGCTGGAGATTCCGGGTGACGAGAATACCCCAAGGAAAAAAAGGAAATCAGTTCCAACCAAACCTCCACGGGGCAAAGCTGCCATCTCTAGCAGGGTCGTCTGTGAATCGGAAGGAAAGGGCCCGGATGGGGATGCTGTGAAGATAGGAACCAAGTCTTTGGTCGACCTTGCCGGGTTCATGTCTAGCATCCCCTCCGAGGATGACTGGGAGGAAGTTGAGGGATATAGCATGGCTACTGCTTTGAAGAGGGTGATCGGGAAATGGGGGCAGGTAATATTAAATCATTCTATTGTTTTAGTCCCGGATTGTGCCCCCCAACTTTGTTTTTGTACTTAGTTTCTATCTTGTCTTTTTCCAGCTCGGGAGCGCCATATCCTTCTGCTCGGATGTTGCTTTTACAGAGATCCGTGAGGCTGACAACCGGACTAGAGCTGAGAAGTTACGAGCTGATAAATTAAAGGATGAGCTGGACGAGGCTCGGGAAGGCTTCAAGACCGTCGAATCTGGGTTGAATGAGCAGCTGAAGGATAAGAAGGCCCGGGATGATGGTCTTGCCAAGGAGGTGGAGAAGCTTAAATCTGATCCGGCTGCTGAGGAGAACCTGAACAAGGAAGCTATCATCGCTGAGTTTAAGGCTAGCGATGTTTACGACTTTGAGGTGGCCCAGGCTGGGGTTCCCGAGGTCCGCAGAGCCTGGATTGTTGCAAAAAGGCACATCAAATCTGACCCTCTAGGCAACTGGGACAGTTTCATTCGGGAGTTCCTTGCAGCGAAATAGGCTGTTGAAGAGGGCTGAGGCGAACCGAAACCATATGACGGCCCCAGTCCCAGTTTCCTCTAGATCCTGATCAGCTTTGCTAAGCTTCTCGGGCCCAACCCTTGTAATTTCCCTTTTCTAGGATTCCTGATTCTCGTATTTTGATTCGAACTTAACTATAATATTTGGATTTATTCCGGATTGGTGGCAATCTGGATCTTGCTTTTAATTAGATTGATGGTTTACTAATTCGCTTATTTAGAAGATATAGCACTTGTTTAAGCTTTTAATCGGGGTTAGGCAGCCAACCCGGGTCAGCACACAAATGATTTTAACCCGAGCTGTGGTAATGTCCCTCAACCCGGATTGGGTTTATAGCCGGGTGGTTCCGAGTATGAAGCCTTATCAGGATTATTTTTTGTTTTTCATATGGTCTTGCAATCTGGGTATGATACCATAACCGGATTGATGGTTGCTTTTGCTTCTTTTTGTATTTAGAAATTAATCCAAGTACAAAATGGTTGCTTTTGACCCAGATTTGGATTCTTATCCTGGTTTGTTTCACTTTTTATATTGGCTTTCAATCCGGGTATAATAGCATAACCGGATTGTTGTTTTCTTTTGATGTTTTTTGCACTTAGAAAACAATCTGAGTACATAATGGTTGTTTTCAACCCGGATCTGGATGCTTATCCGGGTACATAATGGTTGTTTTCAACCTGGATATGGATGCTTATTCGGGTTGTTTTTTGCTTATAATATTGCTTTCAATCCGGGTATGCTACCAATCTGGATTGATGTTTGCTTATTTTTCTTTATGTACTTAGAAAACATTCTGAGTACACAATGGTTGTTTTCAACCCGGATCTGGATGCTTATCCGGGTACATAATGGTTGTTTTCAACCCTGATCTGGATGCTTATCCGGGTTATTTTTTGCTTACAATATTGCTTTCAATCCGGGTATGCTACCAATCCGGATTGATGTTTGCTTATTTTGCTTTATGTACTTAGAAAACATTCTGAGTACATAATGGTTGTTTTTCAACCCGGATCTGGATGCTTATCCGGGTTGTTTTTTCTTATAATATTGCTTTCAATCCGGTATGCTACCAATCCGGATTGATGTTTGCTTATTTTGCTTTATGTACTTAGAAATTTTCTAAGTAAATAGTGGTTGCTGTTACTCCGGATTTGAAATTTTTTCTGGGTTTTCTGCTTTTATTTTTTGCTTCCAATCCGGGTATGAGACTATATCCGGATTGTTTTCTGTTTTCTTTAATGCTAAGGTAAAAAAATAACATCTTTTTGAGAAAGGAAAACTCTTTTCATTGACTTGGAATTTTCATACAATGGTTTCTTTCCATAGGCTACAAGTTTTTGTTTGGTTTTGGTTGCTTCCACTGATAGAATTTTCTGAGCCTGAGTCCATGCCAAGTGTTTGGGATCTCGGTTTCATCCATATTCATGAGCTTGTACGTGCCTGGCCTTAACACTTTCTTGATTCTATAAGGGCCTTCCCACCTTGGCATTAGCTTCCCAGTGTTGGTAGGATTTGAAGCTTCCGTGTCTCGAAGTACCAGGTCTCCAACTTGAAAGTTTTTGACCCTGGACTTCTTGATGAAGTGCTCTTTAGTTTTTTCCTTGTACTTCTCCATCCTTTCCACATCCTGGTCTCAGACTTTATCAATTAGCTCAATATTTGTTCTGAGCCCCTCCTCATTTGCTATTTCGTCAAAGTTGATTGCTCGATGGGAGGGGGATCCTACTTCAATTGGTAATATTGCTTCAGTTTCATAAGCCAGTTTCAAGGGTGTTTCTCCTGTGCTTGTCCGGGGGCTGGTCCTATAGGCCCATAGTACATTAGGAAATTCTTCTGGCCATTTGGTTTTGCTTTCCCTGAGCCTCTTCTCGATCCGCCGGAGAAGGATTCGGTTGGTTACTTCTACTTGGCCATTCCTTTGAGGGTAGGCTACGCCGGATACCCCACTCTTGAAGGTAGGATTCAAATTCCAACGAACTGTGGCCTATCATCCGAGACCAGTACTCTCGGGATCCCGAACCTCATCAAAATATTATCCATGAACTTGATGCAATCTTGATGGTTTATTGTTCTCATGGCCTTTGCCTCTACCCATTTGGTCATGTAATCAATTGAGACTAGCAAGTACCTGAGGTCTCCTTTGGCCCTGGGGAAGGGTCCCATGATATCAATGCCCCATATAGCAAAGGGGATTGGTGACAAGACTGAAGAGGGTAGGATTGGGGTCATCCGGGTGACATTGCTGAAGAGTTGGCATTCCTTGCATTTTTTCACAAAATCTATTGCCTCCTGGTGAATAGTTGGTCAGTAGTACCCTTGTCTTATGATCATATGAGCTAGGGCCTTTGCAGACATATGTTCCCCACATATCCCTTCGTGAACTTCCATCAAACAGTACTGTGCATCCCCTGGGCCAATGCACTTTAGGATTGGAGATGAGAAGGTCCGGTGATAGAGTATCCCCTCTTTAATGAAGAATTTTCCTTCCTTGGCTTTTAACCTTTGAGCCTTCCCTTTTTCTTTCGGGAGCTCTCCCTTCTCCAAGTAGTTGATAAATGGAGTCATCCAATTCGGGCTATTTTCTATTTCTATGACCTCTTCAGATTCTATGCTTGGTCTCTGTAACTCCTCGAAGTAGACGGAGCAATCCAGATCTGACGAGTTTTGAACCAGTTTAGATAGTGTATCAGCCTCTGAATTCTCCTCTCTGCAGATTTGAATGACTTGTGTTTTTGGTATCAAGGCGAGGTAGATTTAGACTAGAGCCTGGTACTTGGCTAAAACTGGATCATTGGCTATGTACTCGCCGTTTGTTTGCTTTACTACGATCTGGGAATTGCTGTAGATTTTGAGGTTCTGTATCCTGAGTGCCTTGGCTAGCTTCAATCCTGCTATTAGGGCCTCGTACTCTGCCTAGTTGTTTGTTGCTGAAAAGCCAAAGGAGATTGTTGTTTGAATTGTGAACCCTTCTGGGCTCTTTAGGATGAGCCTGGCTCCTGACCTTTCATTTGTTGAAGAACCATCGACTATGAGAGCCCATGCTCCTATGTCTTGATCAGTGTTTCTCTCAGGGTCAATGCTCACGGGCACATGCTAATCTTCTGGGAAATTGCATTCTGTGATGAAATCAGCTAGAGCCTGGGCTTTGATTGCTGTTCTTGGGATAAAACTCAAATTGAATTGACTTAGCTCGACTGCCCAATTTACCAACCTTCATGAGATATCTGGCTTGTGTATTATCTTCCTTAAGGGTTGGTTAGTTATCACCCATATCTCCCTTCCCTGGAAGTAGTGCCTGAGCTTCCTGGATGCTGTAACCAAGGAAAAAGCAAACTTTTCTAGCCTTGGGTATCGGATCTCCACATCTTTTAGCACTTGGCTCACATAATAAACTGGTTGCTGTTTTCCATTCTCTTCCCTGATCAGGGCTGCTCCAACTGCCAGGGCCCCTGCTGATAGGTAAAGGGATAGGGGCTCCCCGGGTTGGGCTTTGGTTAACACAAGGGGTTGAGAAAGGTACCTTTTAATTTCTTCAAATGCGCTTTGACATTCTGGGCTCCAATTAACTTCTTTCTTGTTGGTTGCTCCTTTTAACAGGTCAAAGAATGGTAGGCATCTCTTGGCTAGCTTTGAGATGAATCTTCTAAGTGCTGTCAGTGACCCTGCTAGCTTCTGCACATCCTTTTGTGTTCTGGGAGGCTTCATCTACTGGATTGCCTTTATCTTTTCTGGGTTTGCTTCAATTCCCCGGTTGCTTATCATGAATCCAAGATATTTTCCTGCCCCTACTCCGAATGTGTACTTTTCTGGATTGAGCCTGAGTGAGTATTTTCTCAAGTTATCAAAGCATTCTCTTAGGTCTCCTATGTGACCGGGGATGCTTGTGGACTTTGCAATCATATCGTCAACATAGGATTCCAGGTTCCTTCCAATCTGGTCTTTGCAGATTTTATTCATTGCTCTCTGGTAGGTTGTTCCCGCATTAGTCAATCTGAAAGGCAGCATTTTATAGGCATAGACCGCCCTGTGGGTAATGAAGGTTGTCTTTAGGATTCATCTTAATCTGGTTGTACCCCAAGTAGGCGTCCATGAAACTCAGCATGACGTGCCCGGATGTTGCGTCAATCAATTGATCAATATTTGGCAAGGGGTAAGGATCTTTGGGGCATGCACTGTTCAAGTCGGTGTAGTCGATACACATTCTCCATTTCCCGTTTGCCTTTTTTACCATCACAACATTTGCAAACCATTCCGGGTACTTGACTTCGCATATAATCCCAGATTTGAGTAGTTTCTCAATTTCTTCATCTATTGCTTTCTGCCTTTCTGGGGCAAAAAATTTTCTCTTTTGCTTGACTGGTTTCCTCTCGGGGTTGACGTCCAAGTTGTGCATTACTATGGATTCGTCCAGCCCGGGCATGTCTCTTGGGTTCCAAGCAAATATATCAGAGTACCCTTGGAGTAATGATACCAGGTCTTTTTTGAAACTAGCCTCAAGTCCAGATCCTATCTTTATCTTCTTAGAAGGATCGCTTGCATTGATCAGAATTTTTTCCATTTCTACAGCAGCCTCAATCTTGGAATGATCCATGTTTGACACTAACTGCTGGATCCGGGCATCTGCATTCTTCTTCATTTAGACCTGACCCTGGGCTGTCATTTCTTTTTGTTTGCTTTCTTCTACTTGACTTATTTCCTGTTTGGTTGCTTGTACAGTAGGATTGCCTTGGTCGAGGCCTGGGCTCAATTCAATCTCTGTTGTGACTTGTTTGCTTTTTTGCTCTTTCGAGCTTGGCTTGGTTGCTTTTGGATCTGGGAGGGATTCTATGATCTGGACTTCTTTTCTCGCATCAACCCTTGAGTGGGGGCGATGTTTCTTAATGTTTTGCTGTTTGCGAAGGACTACGACCTTCCTTTTATTGTCTTGATCAGTTTCAACCATGACCAAAACTTGGTTATAGCATCTTTCAGCGACCTCATAATCTCCCTCAACTTCTCCTACCCCGGTCGGGGTTGGGAATTTAATTTTCAAGTGTGATATAGAGGTGATTGCTTGGATCCTGGTCAGAGCTGAGCGCCCAATTATGCCGTTATAGGATGAGGGAGTGTTGATCATGTAGAATTTTATCACATGGGTGACTTGGTTCGGTGCTGATCCAAATATCACTGTTATAAGGTTCCCTAGATCGGGACCAAGTTGTTCCCAAACCCATAGAGAGGGTCCTCTCGGCATTCATTAGAGCGCACGCTCCCTAGTTTCATCCGGTCCACAGTATGCTTGAAGAGTATGTTTACTGAAGATCCATTGTCTATCAGCATTCTCCTTACTTCGTTATCAAAGATGTCAAGTGTTACTACCAAAGCTTCATTGTGGTTCGGGTTGACCCCTTCATAGTCCTTGCTGCTGAATGAGATCACCATCTCTGGATAGGATTGATGGAAAATACTTCATCTCCTGAGCCCGGGCTCCAAGGGGGAGAGTGTGACCCTCCTAGGACCACATTCACTACATTTTTTCCTCTCATTTGCCTTTCTTCTTTCTGATTTGTCTCCCGTGATATGTATTGATTTAGGTTACCCTTCTTGACTTGATCTTCAATGAAGTATTTGAGGGAGAGACAATATTCAGTTTTGTGCCCATGGGTTTCATGAAATCGCATTGCCTGTTGTAAGGCCTGCTCTCTGGGGGAGTCTGCATGGGCTTCGATGGGTAATAGAATGGCTTTCCCTTGATCTCCTTCAGTATTTCTTCTCTGGTCCTGTTCAGTGGTGTCCATTCTGGCACTTAGGCTCTCTGGTTTTCCTAGGAGGACCAGGATCGCTTTTAGATTCTGTCTTAGGACCCAGTCTTTGAAATATTGGAGTATTTTTCACAACATTGGTATGTTGGGCTTGTTGGCTTTGCTTGAACTTCTTTTCCTGATGGTAACCCCCTTTCGGTCGGTCATCAGAGGTTTTATTCTTGGATCCTCCATTCCGAGTCATTCTCATCGCCTAGAGAACGTCTATTTCCTTTATGAACCTGGCTGCCATAGAGTAGGCAACGGCTAGGCTTTGTGGCTCTTTGTTTATCAACTCTACAATATACCTCTCATTGTGTTCCGGATCCAGGTTCCTCTTGAATATGCTTAGAGCCTCCCTTTCATCAAGATTCGAGACTTTGTTGATGGCTTTCTGGAATCTCCGCATATAAGTTGAGAGTGTTTCGTTATCATATTGGCGGATTGTTTCCAGGTGACACATGTGCATTTCATGTGTCTTATTGGCTCTGAATCTTCTAAGGAAGGCCCCCCTGAACTCTTTCCAGGAGTGAATACTTCGTGACGGGATCCTGCTGAACCATCTTTGAGCCCCCCCTTTGAGGGTCGAGGCGAAGAATCTGGACTTGGTTAGGTCATTGTAGTAATATATATGGGCTATCTATTCGAAGTAATTGAGGTGCTCTTCCAGATCCCCAATCCATCAAAAGAGTCAAAGTTGTAATGTTTGAAATTTTTCTGTCGAGGGATGGCTTTTAGGGAATGACTGAAGGGTGTAAGGGTTTCCCCAATCTCCAATCCGGAATCTTTTTTCATTTTTCGTTGGAGCTCATAAATCATATCTTTTAGATCCTTCTGCCCCTCCTCTTCGTCATCAGAAATGACCTCGGGGGTAGGGTCCCTCCGAGTCCTTTTGCCTTTTGTCTTAGCTAAAAGCATTTCCTCTTCCAGTTGCATCCTTTTCTGAATCTTTAGCTCAAGCTTTGCTTCTTCTTCTCTTCTTATCTGTTCCCTCATCTCTTCCAACTTTTTCTTCCTGGTTGCTTCTGTCTCCTTCCTGCTAGGCTCTTTTTGATTTTTTTTTGCCTTAGCTCCGATTCGGTCGAAGACAGATCTCCTAGATTGCTGAGAATCCCCGGACTCTTCTTGCTCATCATCTTGCTCATATTCTATCTGAGCCCGGGCTTGTTCATCTTTGTAGAGCCTGATTGCTTCAGCCAGTTCATTGCTTGTTAAGTTGGCCATATGCTCCTCTGCGACTGGAACATTGGTATACTTATACAGATTGAGCTCTATTACATTTCTGGCATCCCGGGGTGTTACTATCATTTCCAAGACCGGGGTATGCTGCGTCAATGGTTGCTCCTAAGGGTCTCTCGGTCTCCCCCAGGTTGATGATGTTAGTGTTTGTGCCCTAGAGACAACACTATTATGTTTGTATTATGAAACATTTGGATTATTAATTCTGATTATATGGATTATTCTTTAGTAATTTATTATATCTTTATTTTCTGTGATAAGATGTTAGATTAATAAATGTCCTTGGAATATGATATGTAATTTTATATCTCTAAGTACGTGACTTAAAAATGAGATTATGAGAATAGTATCAATATTCCTAAAGATCCCTAGTCGAGTATTATTATTAAGGGACAATAATAATGCATTAAGACTAGTGTGAATGTTGACTGATGATCACATCTCATTGATCATAGGTATAGTGATACTAAAGTCAAAACACAGGCACATGTATTATATACATGATGCTGGAAGACCTAATGTGAGATTCTACATGTCTGTTGTGTCATAAGTAATTCTCACAGTGATAATGATGTATTGGTCCTTAGACTTGAAATCATTATATTTCTATATGAGAATTAATATACTTTGGTTGCATTAAAAGTTACCTTTGACCGGGTGATGATAAAAGTGTATATTGGGTATATTATGAATCATATGATAAATATGAATAATCTAGAAAGGATTTAACCCTCCTATTTTAGGAGTGATATTATTGGCCTCTTGTTTGAGTTAGACTATGAAATGCATGGCCATGCTCAAATGTTGATTTGATGTTATAGTCTACTCATCGATCAAGGAAACCTGGATTAAATTATGAAGAGGATGACACATAACATGCATCAAGTTTAATCTATAATATATGGTTAAAAGGCTTATAGTACATTGTACATTATACACAAAAGGTTTAATCGATCACCGATTTAATTATTATTACTTGGGTAACAATTATGTATTACTAGATGCCGCTCATTGTTTATGATTTTAAATTAGATTTAAAATTGTTGCCAACGTAATAATAACCTAAAGGGTCGCACAAAGAATGATTGGAGGATTATTTAATCTAAATTTAGATTTAAATTAAATGTATGTAATTCCAATTATTTGTTATTAATTAAGTGTGACTTAATTAATTAAATAAATAGGAAATTCAAATTTAATATTAAATCCGAAATTAAGTTATTGGATGATTAAGTGAGACTTAATAATACAATAATTAGAATTTTGAATTTAATAATAATAATAATTAAGTCACACTTAATCATCCAATAACGTGCTAGTACACACCCATCCTCCGGGCGAGCATTCGTGTGGATAACTTCAAGGCGTAGATCGTTCCAGCGACGTGTTACGTGGTGATCATTCAAGACCTCCATCTTTCCATTAATGTAAAACTTCTTAAGGTAAACATACTGAACTACAAATTAAATATTATTTTTCGCATGGATCCTGCGGAGGGTTTTGAATTTTAAGATTTAAATTTATGTTTTCGTTGCGTTTATGTGCTAAAAATCCCTTCACATGAGCCTGAGAGTGGTCCTGATCCTGGACCTGGGTATTGGCGGAGGGTCTACCAATCGTACTTTTTCCTGCTCTTGCCATTACCATAATTGTACAAACAACTGACCAAGATTTGAGGCTAAAAATGTGGATCTAAGGTTGCTTTTTTTTTAAAGATTACAAAAAATTTCCAGAATAATACCAAACAAACTTTCTGGGTTTTGCTAACAATACTACTGAACAAGAACAACAGGCTCTAAAACACAAAGACAATATGCAAACTAAAGCAGATCTGGGTTTTAAAACTATCAAACCCCAGGCTTCAAGACTATCAAGATTATCAAACCCTAAACAATCAAAATTAACAAACGAGAGTGGGCTCACACAAACGTGGCCTAAAGTAATGAGCTCACATAAATGTGGCTAAAATGAACAACATTCATATTCAAGAGAGGGTATGGTTGCTTGTGGTCTTACAGGTTTAAGATGTGGACTCTCTTAAGAGTTTGTTGATGAAGGTGAATCCAGGGGCACCGAGACCCAAGGATGTTCGACCCCTCCTTCTAGCGCTAAATGATAACTCCGGTGAGCGGGGCGGCTCCTTCTGACGCCGTTCTTGGACCTTCTGAGTGTGTTTGAGGTGTAGCTACTGTTGGGAACCTGCAAAACAACACCGAAGGGGGGTTTTGTCCCCGCGACGCCTCCGGTGTAAGAATGAGAAGCTGGTTGGGGAAGATGAAGATAGAGGACTAAGGTTGCTGTGTTTGTGTATAGGCTGAGTATATGAGTGTGTGTAATGAAAAGTGTTTTTTTAACCCCTAAACCCTTCATCCTCGGGGGTATATATAGCCCCAAGGTAGGGTTTAGGGGTTGGTACCTCTTGATTAGGGTCGTTGGTTCTTGGAGATGGAGGACGCCAGGCTTGGGTGGATTGCATACACGTGTCCAAGGGAGGACCACCTTCAGGGTGTCCTAATGGCTCCTGAGACACGCCGTGTTTGTCTGATATATTGGTTGTTGATAGCTGTCATCGTCACGTGCCCACGTAGCCTTCCTTGGCGGGTTGTGGAATGTGCATGTGCTTGCTGGGACCCCCCTCAGGGTGATTCCGGTTCTGGGCCAGATCCGGGTAGGCAGGTGATCCAGGTCATGGGCTGGACCCTGGTAGAAGATGATCCAGGTCCTGGGTTGGACCCTGGTAGAAGATGATCCAGGTCCTGGGTTGGATCCTGGGTCTCCACTCGATTGCACTGGGTGAGGGGGGTCTTGGTTCATCAATTGGGCCTTATACCCCTTAGATCCAGGTTGGGCCCTAGCCAGGTTGCTTATACCCTATCAACTATAGTCCGCCACGGACCAATTGTAGTCATTCATTTTTCATGAAGTCTTAATATCTAACAATAGAGTCCATACTTACCTTATCGAATTCTTCAAAGTAGCATAATCACCATTCATGATTCATGAATAAAACTCCTGAACTTGACATACATATGACATGAAGCAAATAAAATTGCAGAAGAGTTTCAATAAAAGCAACGATAGCAGGTTAATACCATTATTAACCATATGTCTTTATTGGGAGACAGGTAGCTCAAAGGTTCATTTAGTCCTTTCGTAACATGGTCCTGGCTTATCTCAAGACAGGATCTTCTCAGATAGATAGCCACTCACGGTGATTACATGAATTAAATCTTTACCAAACTACTATTACGGTTGAGTATCGCATAATCATCAGAAGGAATGTCAATCTTTCAAACCATAATACAACCTTCACGGCTTTAACCATCATCACTGTATTCCTCAGGCACGAGCGCCTACAATTTCTCTCTTACACTTAGAGTATCGGCCACCTCATTGGCTTTTCCTGATATTAATAGTTCCTTATAATTAATGTCTTTTGAATGATCTCTAACTAAATTTTCTACCTCATATCCAATCACTGCTTGTGTGAAAATGCTCATCCTTAAGCTTTCGTGAGAAAAAAAATATCACCATTTTTCCATAAGTTATTGCTTCGGTCTTTAGAGGCTAATATTGTCACGACTGACTCTCGATCATACTTAGGACGTCTCTTATCTTGGGTCCTTCTTGTTTTCACCAATCTCGACCTTCATTGGGTCGATCTATACTTTCTTATGATTCAACACGTGCCCCACTTGGCATTATTATTACGTTATATTTCCTTTACAAAAGTTTCTATTTGTAAAAACTTAAATATCACCACTCTTTTTGTAACTTCTCCAAGGTTATTCTTAAATCATTCCTCATGTACTCCCTAGGCACAGGGCATATCAAGATATCATTTACTAATACTAGAACCATTATCTATATAGTTTTGAAAAACTTTCTCCAGTAATCTTTAAAGATTATTATTACTTTAATTCTTCCCAATTCATACTTCGACACTCATACTGTCCTTATTATTGGTGTAATGCCAACCTTATGCATTCCCCTAGGTTCTTCTTAAGTTATCGAGGTTATATCCTTAATTCCCCCTTTAAAAAGGTACTTGCATCCTTCCATGGATAAATCAAGTCATATATCCTTGATAGATTATCTTATTCAATCATTCCCACCTCAATAGTCTATACCGAATTTCACAATAGCATCCTTATTCAAGCTGGGGTCAATCCATATGGCCTCGAAAAGAAAACAATGGTTATCCGCTTTTCTTTCCTGATTTGGTAATGATAACAGGGATGTTCTAGAAGATATTGGTCGTGTTCAATGTGAACTTTTTAGTTCTAACTATTCATTTATCTCCATTATTTATCTCAACCGTCATCGCAATGTTGGGATATCTTTTATACCTAACATCTCCCTTTCTGGGTATCAAGCTCTGGTCTTACCTACACTTCACATTCTTGAAGGTCACTTCCTTCATCCCATTTTCCTAAATACTTGTTATCCTATCTCCTCAGTCCATCCGTTTTTCCTTATTAATCCATCGGTCTATCTCAAAGTTTTATCGAATACTCTCAACTTAAAGGGGATTAATTATACGTATCGCTTACACCTTCAAACCTTGACTTTATCTCATGATCTGTCACCATCGCGTTGATGATGACACACTTCTCTTTATTTATTGCTCGGGTTTCTTAGGGTTTCACATACCTAACTCCCTTATCGCTTCTCAACGCTACTTTCTTTATATCCCTTTATACTCCTTCCCCTTTCAGGCTTTTATTTTCGTTTCTATTACAACCATTTCATGAACCAACACAACATAAGCATTGATTTCAAACATCCCACCATTATGTATTCGTGTCCTTCAGACGAATCTTGACAACTCTCATAACCTAGATTTATGATTCATCATACTCATACGCCTTTGGTCTGGCTCTTAATCCTCATACTATCTTCATTATTTATAAGCCTCTCACCAGCGTTGGCCTTTCTCTTTGGAATGTAAGTGGCCAAAAAAAATAGTGTTTTGTGCTTTATCAATCATTTAGATCTCAAATGATTCCTCTATTTCCTTTAGCCAGGATCTTGCCTCGACCGGGTCAGCTTGTTCTTTGGAACTCTGATAGCTTAGCGACTTAAAGGTCCTGAAAAAAAATTCCCACCGCATTGTTTCCTCAGGGTGGTGTTTGGGGGGTAAAAGTATTAGTTTTGTTTAGGCAGGTCCATGAATTTCCTCATAGGAGTACCGTCTTGGTGCGCCCTTCCTTGCTCGAGTTCTATTTTCTCAGTCTAAATATTTCTTCCTACTCCCCATAATCGGGGTAATCTTATATTTTAAAATCCTAATTTTCCTCTTCATTATCTTATGGGTTCCTTATATCTTGATTGCGACCTCCCTGATTATCACATTCAGGGTTTGCCCCAAATCTTATTCCTCGTGGGGGCATAATGCTTGGAATTTTTTTTTGAGAATCTCTTTATATTTGTCTTACTTACTTTGCTTAAGTCTTTCCCTCGCAGTCCTTACATGATCGTAAATTATGAAATCTCAAGTTCTATAAACTTCATGACACTCTTAAGTGTTAATAGTGCAATTAACAATATGAACTTATTCACAAACAAACTGATCTGAACTGAAAGGAATGAATATATACAAAACCATTTGTTCGAGGGTACAACAACTAAACACATGAAAGAGAATTACATCATTTGATCTGATCGCTTCTATCCCAAAAGTACTACCACAGATAATCATCTAGTCATTAAAAACTAATCTTTCATAACTTAGGCTAATCCTCTAAAAGTGGTGCTGCATGAAAATCCTTGTCTGATTGCTCTGACTCTGCACACTACTATGATTCAAGAAATGCGGGCATGCACGACATCCCTAACCTGCTCCATTAAAGCGGTGATGAGGTCTAAGATAGTCGCAAGTAGAGCTGGATCAATCTGACCCTCAAGGTGGCCACTAGCTGTAATTCGGGTTGTAGCCTCAATCCTGTCCATGCTATAGGCTAATCATGCCGGAAGTACCCCGCCCTCAATCCTTGGTGTAATAAGTCGATCCAACAGATCGCTTCTAACATTACGGGCCTCAGACAGGCCACCCAAAGTCATATGATAATCAACGATAAGAGAAGCCTGAATGGTAGCACCTAACAGTCTATAGGGTGCAGGTGGTGCAGACCCAAGAGATCCAAATGGATAACCAAGCACAGTATCGGGTGACAATGGTGCAGAAGATAAAGGTGGCATTTCCTCAGTGGATGTTGGGCTCTATACAGGGGAGGGAACAGGAATTGGTGGAACCTCATGGATGTCTACAGGAGCCTCTGGGAGAGGGTCTGATACTGGTATAATTGGTGTTGTGAAAGGCCCAACTCCTTCTGCCCTCATTATCCTCTGTGCCCTTGGTAACTCTTCATCCTCTAGTGCCACCCTCGCGGCCATCCTAGCTCTGGTAGTCGCCCTGACTACGGTCATCAATTCCTCAGCGGTCCTCTCTTTATTCTCGTCAGGATCGTCCACGAGATCCTCCTCAACAACAATCCCTTCTGGGATAACATTTTCAACCGCAACATTCTCAGTATGAATCTCATCTGGTCCCTCGTTAGGGTACTCTATCGGATTCACAATCTGATCTCCAACATGTAATAAAACATCCTCATGCTGATGCTCCTGAACCTCAGGGTTCAGTTCTCCGTTGCCCTATACGATAACGAACTATGTTACTATCATGATATTTATAAGGGTTCCCATAAGGGTTTTAACTGTCAATACTACGTTAGGTAGTACGACTATGAACTTGGCAAGAGTTCTTATTATCTTAGTGAACTTATCATTTTAATGACGCATCATCTCTGAGGTTTATAACTCTGGGCTCTAATACCATTTCTGTAACACCCCCAAAATCCAGGGTCGGGGATCTGGGTTGTCACAAGTTCCATTTCCCTTAACAACACTTAATCTAAATAAATACCCAATTACAGCGTACTGTGACCCCACAATATACACACACACCACAAGTTATAGTCTCAGAGATGAATACCAAAATAACACAAGTCATTTTATTCCATAATTATAAGTCATAACACCTCAAAAGGGGTTTCTAAATAAATTCACATATTCTTTTCCATTATTACAATTCATATTATACATAAGTCTGGTACATCAACAGTTGAAAACCTAGCCTATTGGTAGTTCCTACCTCAGCTACAGCGGCATCAACGCCTACGGGAAACTGCGGAACGTTTCCTATCCGCTTGCGAATTGGGAGCTTGGTCCTGTTCATCTTGTATATCTGTTGTTGTGTGATGAAAGAAGAAAGCAAGGTTGAGCAACAAGTCCACCGAAATAATATGTATAATAATTAACAATATATGAGCATTCTCATAGTACTCGTGAAAGTCTTGGTCAAGAAGGATTGAACCAAGTTTGATATCTTAATGCGACGAAGTCGCAAAATATTCAGTATATATATACATATGTACTTCTAAAAATCTTTGAAAATCTCTGACATGTATAATATACACAGAGTTCCAGTTTATAACTGTATAAAAAAATCATTGCATGGTGATCTCATATATCTAACCTTGTCTCAATATTTTTCTGAAAATCTTTGTCGTGCATAAGATAATCATTAACTAGATATAAGTTGAAAATATGAAGTTACGAGATACTCCAATATACTTATATCTTTTTCGAATACTACTTGAACTACCACTGTTCAAGGTATAAATAGTCCATCCCATAGATGTAGCTATAAGACAAAACTTGTATAGAATCAATCTTTGAAATACCATAAAAATGAAATGAAGTTACGAGATACTTCATTTGATGAAAACATCATTTTGAAAACTCGACCCTGCCAACACTCAACAATCGTCTTTCTATCGAAGTCCTGTGGGTAGTGTTGCAGAAATATCCAACTGGATGATGAACTCATTACGGGAGTTTTCCACACCAGGAATGGACCATCTTAGCGGAACTTCCTGGCCATTTGGGCCAATAAATAAGGCTGGGCCGGAGCCACTCGACCACTTACGCCACTCCTAGTTCTGACATGACTGAAACGTAAAGCTCGTCTCCCGTTTCCCAAGTAGAAACTTGTTGATACGACTCTACCAAGAAGTCGCATCTAGTTGGAAAGAAAAACTCACCGATATTTCCCAGGCGATGCCTGTTAATGGATTAACTTATTCCAAGAATTTTACTTCCCGAATGTTGGGTAAGTAATCAAAAACTCTTTTATCAAAATAGCAATCTTGTTGCGAATATACAAATACATCACGGAGCCGGATCCCTCAGATTTTTGAGCGAGTATTTAAATCCCCTTCGAAAGGAAGATCTTATATTTGAAAACAAGTTTTGGGATCCGCTCTGATCTTTGAAATTATTTTGAAGACTCAAAAATATTTTTAAAAACATCTGGAATAATGATGATTTGATAGTATCAATTAATGTTTCACTTTAAAAAAATAGGTTTAAAATATTATTAAATGATGGTGAATTTATAAAGAGGTACCCCTAAAATCCTATTTTTTTCATTCTCTTTAGAAAAAATTAAACTACAACTATAAAGTAAAATAATTTTCATTAACATGTTATTTGAAAAATGGTAAGACATTTGATGCTTAAATAGTTTATTTATTACATTATTTAATTAAATATATATTTATATTCAAATATTTGTGAGACAAATCCTAAATTTTATATTATTCAATTTTATATGATTATTATAAGTAATCATATACATAAATTCCCTATCTTTTTTGTGGAGTTCTCGAGTCCAAAATCCTAACTTTATATTACAATCCAATCTAATGGTTTAGGTTTTATGTTTCTAATAATTTAAAAACTAATAAACTACATGATATAAACGCGTGTTATGGTGTGATATCATTAATGTTCAGCAAGATGAATATTTACGTGTTCTACAACGTGAATACGTATGTTCTTCAAACTGATCATGTCATATAAAATTATATGTTTTGCAATGTTCAACTTGTCAAATGTATAAGATTTTCAAGATATTTATTAAAATAGTGATATTTGTACAGCTATAATAAATTTACAAAAAAAATATTTAGTGTTGAAAAATATTGTACAGCTATTTTGAATTATTTAAAAAATATTAAAACTATAATGTATTGTACTATTTGATTTAATCCATGTATGCTATCTAAAAAAAATTAATATTAGTCGATATTTTGAAAGGATTAACAAGTTCAACTAATATTTAAAAAAATTCATCAAATTGAAAATATTTAATTTTAGAAAATAATATACAATGTTATCAAGTTATTATAAAAGGAAATATTAGAATCATAAACGAAAGAAACTTTAAAATAATTTGAATGATGATATTAGTACAAATTCATCTTCAGATTCTTGAAAAAAAAACTTCTGAATATCAGTAGTTAGTCTTTACAGTATATGAATTATTTTTATGTCACATTCATGACTGATGCTCTGTTGATTAAAAATATATATTATTTGATTGTCAATGCTACTACGACTATGATATATAAATAATTGTAATTTATTTATTAGATAATTACAATTTTTTAATAATCATAAATACGTGTTATTTGAGTAATACACTGAACAACAATTATATATATATATACATGACCAAGATATCTAGCATATAAATAAATGAGACCAATATTATTTACTCAAAAATATAATAAATAATAATTTATATACATACACAGTCATGTGACTTTATCTTTATCAATATTAAAAAATTCAATTTAATGGTGTATTTCAGAGTTACTGATATATATATATATATATATATATATATATACTAGAAGAAAATAACAAAAGCCTTTATGTTTTGAAAATAATAATGATCAATTGAATTTAAGTTTTTTTTCAATGTGTTAAAAACTAAACAGATTATGTCAATTTTAATTTATGAATTGACAATTATCTGACATCTTATAAAATTAACTTTGTATAATAGAGAGGATTAAAAGCTAAGTACACGGCTGAGATCAACTTTAGTTAATGAATTAAGACATTAGCAATGATATTAAATCAGAATTACATTAAATTAAAAAAAAAATCATTTTTCTTAAAAAATAAACTTACATTAATTGTAGTTTAAATTCTACTTTGTTGAATATTACGATTGCAGGTCTTGACCACTTTAATTATGCATTATTAATCCTTTTAAATTAAGCAAGGTAACTGTAAATTAGTAATGACTTTAGTAATAAAATATCTCATTACTCGGGGTTTATATGACCAAAACTCAAAAAATTTACTCAACTCTACAATATACATATATGTTAATTTTTAGTTTCTTTTTATAAACATATTGACAATATTTGATGGATTAACTTCAATCTTGACTACTATGCTTATGTTTATTTAGTAAATACAAATTACACGACACAAAAAAGAAAATATGTATTATGATTAATGAGATATATTAAAAACGTTATGAACGCTATTAATGTTTTACATGAAAATCATATACATTGATAGATACTCAATTTGTATTTGATATGTTTCAGACGTTATACAATATTTATCAATAAGAAAACGATCAACAATTTTACTAATATAATTGTATAGTGTACAAAAAAAATCTAGAAAATAACTCGTGTCTCGCACAGGTTATTATGCTAGTTATCTGAAAAAACACACCGTATTCAAAATATAAAAAATAAATGGTTTTACAGAATGTATTTTTGATCTTATAAATTAAAGAAGAGAACTTTTCAGATAAAATATAACATGAAACAGAAAGTTGACTCGATTCCCAACAAAACAACCCCTAGGAAAGCATTTAAAAAATGTACAATTCATATGTAGCATATTCATTGTAAAAAATTAATATTGCATTTAATGAACTAAAATAATAGTGCAGTACAACTTTAGTGTCCTCCCATCTCTCTAATAAAGATAGCACAAAAAAGTCCATCGGGCCGGACTTTATTTGAACTTCAAAAAATTCGGTTTTTTTTAAACGGATTGAATCAGGTTTTTTTAAAAGTCGGACCAGGCCAGACCGATCTTCCTAAGAAATATAAGACTCGTTTTAGGTCTGCAGGCTGGACCGAACCGGGCTTTATCTGGGCTTTTTATTTATATATTAAAAATTATTTTAATATTTTATCACTCGAATTATGAGTAGTTTAAATACCGGAGAAAGTAATATTTTGATATATTAGATAGAGTAGTTAAGACATCAAAATAAATACTTATTTTTTATAATAAGATATAAATAATCATATATAACTTAATTGCTTCTAATATTATAATATAATATTTTAAAAATTTTGAAAAAATGTTGTATATTTTAAAATTTTATACAAAAAAAATCTGTTTTTTAATCGGGATTTTCAAAAAGCCCGGGTTTTTATCCGGACGAAACCGGACTTTTATCCGGGTTTTTAAATATACACAGTTTTATCCGCATTTTGTTAAATCCAGACTTCTATTCGAATTTTTCGGGGTTTGGGCCGGGCCGAATTTTTGAGAAAAAAGGAGGCCCATTTAAGGCTGGCCCGGGCTTTTTTCTGGGTCGAGCTTTTCGGGTTTTTTTCCGGATCAGATCGGATTTCGGGTTTTTTGAACATCTCTTCTTCCTGGTGCACTGTAATTTTTTGAAGGAAAAATGGCTTTGCTAAAGCTTTTGAGAAAGAAATGTTTAAATTATTTTAGAATAGCTTAATTTAATATATAATAATACAATATATATATATATAACATAATAATGAGAATAGAATAAAATTATAAATATAAAAAAAAGTATTACCAAAACTACAAATGTTGATTTTCAATTTTTTATTAAATATAGAAATATAATAATGAATTTATGTGTAAATAAAAATATTTGAATAAGATAAAATTAGTAAAGAAAAGAGAATTATTAAAAATTATTAATTCAAGAATACAAAAATGAGGAAAAAGAGAAATGAGAAATGGGTAAGAGAGAGAGAATTAGTGGAGGTAATAAATGGAGAGAGAGAGAGAGAGAGAGAGAATGAAAGTAAATTAGATAAGAGAATTATTAGTGAAAGATGATATCATCAAATTAATGAGAGTTTGACAATAGGATTTGATGATGTAAATTTTTAAAGGAGAGCTTAACACTTAAGCTATGATGATGTCAGTTATACTTTGTTTTTTTGCAGAAATATATATATTTTCATTGATAAATATCAAGAATAAAATCCGGAGGGACATAGTTTCTTCATTCATCAAAATATATCATTTAACCGAAAAGCAAGCAAGTGCTCCCAGAAACTTAAACAATATCGCTTTAATGTCCGACCAGTTAACCCACAAAAAGGCCTTGGTAAAATCCCACAAAAGTAAAACTCAATGGAAAAAAAACTCAGGAGGGGAAAAGAGTATCCACTAAAAATATATTATATACAAAACTAAGTATAAACTAGTGTCTGATAGTTACTGTTAGTCCTAAAGTATCATAGAAGGGGGGGTTGAATACGATACCTACAATCTTTTCGATTCGTTTACAAGTTCTTCGTTATAAGAGCGGAATCAAAATAGACACAAAACAATTTGAGGAATATATTGTTTTATTAATATAATTCTTGAGGTTCCTACAATCTAATCAATGAATTGAGTAGCTACAATAAATTCAGCAGCATAACATTATGTTTACAAGCTTAATAAATGAGGTGCTTTAATGGAGCTCCCGTAAACACTCTGTTGAAAGCTGAAGAAGATAACCAACTGATTTATTACTTCAATTGCTTCCTTTGTAGACTTTACAAATTTTGGACAGGTGGCATATTTTACACCACATATCATTTTTGTTTATGCTGCAAATCATTCCTGAAATTAATCAAGTGCTAACTGGCGACAAGTAAAACCTCAACCTGCGAAATCTAAGCTGCGACCAAATGCTTATCCTGTGACATTGACTCAACCTGCGACTTAGATTTAACCTGCGACTTTCATTTCTAACCTGCGACTAGATTGTTAACCTGCGACTTGTTTTACTAAGATGCGACTGATCACTCAACCTGCGACTTAGTAATCCAACCCGCGACTTGCAAATTAACTTATGACTAGTATTTGCCTTGGTGAATTTTCCTTGTCTCCAATAGTTGTATCAACTCTAATTTTCTTTGTGTTTCTGAATTAAATCTCTTCTGTATTATTGATGTTTAGTGCACTGGTCTGGTTCACAAATAACTAACATGAGTTGATATAATTCAATTTCTTTTGAACTATAGAGCTGATACATCTTTGAAAGTTATTTCTAGCTTCAGACACTTAACCCCTGATCTTCAATATTTTAAATCAAACTATGTAAATACTTCTAGAAGTTCTTTGATGTCTTATTCTTCATGGAGGCTTGAACATGTCAATGAACTTCATCCCATGACCTGAGTGTGGACTTAGAGGGTCATTTGCATGTTTGATTCTTTGTATGTATCATGTCTTCATCTCTAGGGTTCCCGTGCTTCACATTTTAATATTGTTTATCTTTTTCTGTTTTCATGTTGAGTTATAATTCCTCGATTACATGTTACATTACATTATGCTTTACAATCTCCCCCTATTTGATTGTTAGAGTTTGACAAGCAAATCCCTAAGGATAACTCAACTGATAATAAGAAAAAGTACAACCTCTAAACAGATAAAGATATTAAATACATTCTGGATTACATATTCATTTCCAGATTTCTTAAGTTACAAATTACAAAGAAGCGTTCCTCTAGCCTGAACATATTATCTATGTCTTCTTTGTCTTTGTCTTCTTGGGCTTCTTGCCTTGACTGCCTGCTCCTTCTTGAGTAGATTTATTATCAACAGACTTTAACTTATGAGCTTTCTTTTTAGGATCAGTTGACTTTATAGATTCTGGGAGAGATGATCCTTTGCTTTTATTCTAAAGAACATCCAGTCTAGCTTGAACCAAATCACGAGCTTCTATTTCCAGTGCGTTAGTGGGAGATGGATTATTCAGCTCATTAAGCATCATTTATAGATATCTGACTTTGGAGCACATTGGAACAAGATCAAACAACATTGAAGATTTCTTTGATATTACGAAGACTGTTATCCTTTTAGGATGTCCTCGTACTCTCTTGGTGTTATTGATTGATTCTTCTTCTAACACCTCATCAAGTATCCTTATGATTGGGATCAAAGCAATTTTATACTCCTTACATGTGGAGAGTTTGACATCCATTAAGGCTTGATAAATTGATTTCGGCCCGCTTGTTCTGAAAATATTGACCTTAATCTTTGCTTGATTAATCTGAAAGACTAGTTCTCCTTCACTGTTAGTGCTGATCATAGGTTCACTATCTTTTAAAAGATTCATTTATGCCTCTCCATTAATTAACATTATCTTATGATAAGCTCTTCTAACTTTCTTCATGTCCTTCTCTGTATCCCTGATCATTTTGTCATTGAGTCTATAAGCATATAGAACTTCAGCAGTTTTAAGTTCTGCTTCTGATCTTTTAACTCCTGGGGCCTCCAGTTTTGCTCTTTTGCTTCTGAGTCGACTTTCAAGAAAAGTGAGTTGTAGATATCGAATGGATCTCAGATGTTGGTCAGACATAGTGATATTTTGCAACTTGCCATCTGTAAATACTTTGATCACAAATGGATGAAGAAATGCTTGAGGAGATACATCCATCATCATCTTTCGAAGTTTATCTCTGAAGTATTCATTTTCATTCGATTTCAACCGGGGGATCTTTGAAGCTAAGACAAACAGTTCCACTATATTTAGCTTCTTCAGGACACTCATAGATATCTTCATTTGAAGTCCATCTCTGTGGTTGACAGTAATCTTCCATCCGTTCGTTAGAATATTCACAGTGGTACCAGTGATTATCCTATTAAACTGAGAATAGAACTCATGAATATTTGGGTAATCTTTTTTGTACTTCTCTACAGTGTTCAGAAGATTCATGTTGCTAGTGTCTAGCTTGTGATAGTTTTCTGACTTGTCCATTTTTCTTTTGATCTCATTCCATTCACTTCCTCTCCTGTTAGCTCGAAGATAAGATTCTCTTGCTTCTCTGGCTTCTCTTCTTTGTATTTCTCTCTGCACTCTGGCTCTAGATCTTTCAAAATCCTCTTGAATTTCTTGATAGGATAGATTGAACTTTTCAGAGCATCCATAATGCAAACAATCATCCGAGAAAGCATCTTCATCTTCAAATTCTTCGTCCTCAGTTATGACTTTTCTCTCTTCAGTAACCACTGCTTCAACTCTTGGTTCAAAACCCTCAGGAACATCGCTTTCATCTATTTTTCCTTCCTTTGGAGCATATATCTCCGACAGAAGATCTCTTTGTATCGAAATGACTTTGATCAGGAGATCTTGTTTTTGAGTTGATTGCTCCCCCTGACTTGAGGAACTCTTCTCAGCAGCATGTCTCGCTCTTAACAACACTTTTTCATCAATCCTCTCCTCCTCTTCTTCCTGAATTTCATCTCCAAATTCATCATAACCATAGTTAGCTGTTTGAAAAGCATCATGAATTAAGTTCACAGCTGCAACTACTTTTTCTCGCTCCACCCTCTTCTCCCCCTCACTTGTGTTATTTTTTCAGAGCTGGGGTTGATTGATCTAGCAAGAAAAAGATAGGAATCTCTTGAGATAATGGTTCTGAAACAGACAGTTGCTTGTTGACAGAGGTCTTTGGCTCAATACTGGCAAGAGCTGTTTCTGTGAAGACGGGGATTGACACTTTCTTGCTAATAGAGATCTTTGGCTCAGTATTGGAAATTGCATTTCCCTTCCCAGATTGATTGAGAGATTGCTCCACGAAATCCCGTAAACTAGCAAATGATGCTTGTTGAAGTTCAAGTTGTTCGGAAAGACGTGCAATCTGATGATCCCTGACAGACAGTTCATTCTTGAGATATTGATCCTTGAGAGCCAGTTGTTCTTTGAGATAGCTCTCTTTAAACACTAATTACTCTTCAAGGTACGATTTCGTGACATACTGTGGCAGGTCTATTGGTGTTGTTTGGGAGGTAGGTGTCTCACGGGCTTCTCCCACTGTATCACTCAACACACTTTCACTCGGTTTAGGGATTGGTGTGTCACTCATCCTCATGGATACACTCCGCTCATAGCTCCGAGGTTGAGAAGATGTACCTGCAGAAAACACTGGAGCCATCCTTAAGGAGGTCAGCAGTGGTGTAATGGGAGTTCACGATTCCCGATCGTTGTGTAAAATAAGTTGCCTCTCATCATGAGATGACTGATCCAGAGTTGGAATCTCTGGGAGGGTCACTGAGGCCGTCATACGGGGCATCTGTTCCTCAGTTACCTCTAGTGTCTGTGAAGACACTTTCCCCTTAGGCTCACCAGTTGAATCTGGTTCATTACCAATGGGTTTCCGATCCGCACCTATGTCGGATCCCCTACCGCAGATGCATCCAGGTTTATTAGTCCTGGGGAGGTAAGTGTTGTGCTAGATGTGGCAGCGATTACAACACTCTCTCATAACATCTGTGAAGGTAATTGATCCATTAAAGGACCTTGAACAGGATATTCTAACCATAAAATGGTTGAATGGCATGTTTCCGTCAATACTTCCTCACCAAAAAGAACTCTTCTAATCGACTCATTTAAAGCTTCAAGAGCTTGAATATTGGAGAGTGTGTTTGACTCATTACAGGATGTCGTGGCCGACAGACGAATTTCAATAGACCCACTTTGTTGAGAAGATGGATCTAGTAACTGTTTATCAGCCTTTTCAGCCATTGTATCTTTTGAGAAGATACATGGGAGGTTACAGTTGTCTCAGTAGGGATACTTCTTTGCTTCATAAGAGACAGAGCTGTGGGTTCACTTAAAGTACCTTCCTTATTTGCTGCATCATGTGCAGTTTATCCCTCTATTTCCATAGGATCCTTGTACTCCAGGGTTTTAGCTAAGAGAGTTTGAGATGTATGTATTGGCTCTAGAGGGTGGTTATGAATTTTTGGGAAAACAAATTTACTACCTCCTGATTGTAATTGCTCGTGAGCAAGTTGTGTGTGAAATTCAGCAAGACTGAGTGAATCTATATCTATTAGATCATCAAAAGTAGTGCTCATAGAAGATTCATTCATACCTGTGAAGTCTGGTCTGTAAATATTAGTTTCTGATTGATGTGACTCAGCTTCAGCTTGTTGTTCAGCAGCTTCAGGTTGAGAAACCTTTTCTGGCTGTTCAACAGCTACAGGTTCTTCATCAGTAATCATTGGTTGAACATGAGGAGCAGTCTGAGGATTCACGTCTTGTTCAGTTTCTGCTCCTTCAGTATCCTCATTCACAGTAGTAGTGGCTTGATCCTCAAGGATTTGAACTTCAGACTCATATGCAGGTGCTTCAATAATGGAGTCAAATAATTCTTACATGAATTCTGTCACGAAGATGTCATTGTTGTTGGGATAAGGATTCTTTCTGATCAGGGTAGACACCAGTTTGGAGGTCAATTCTGCAGATGGTTCCATGTCCTCATTGTGAAGTGCTTCTTTCTGAGCTTCTGTCAGCTTGCCATTTAGCACAATTTGAAGAAATCTGACAGAGAATGTGAGATTGATGTTGAGCCTGATTCTCTAGAATTTCTCTCATAATCATTTTCCCAAAGTTAATCGGTAGATTACTAGCAACAGCTACACCAACAACCTTCATGAATTGAGTGATTCCATGAAATACACCTATCTTGGGAGACATACAGAAGGAAAGAATATTGAAGAGTAAGTTCCAAGGTTTTGTCAGATGGCTTTTATTCAAGTGTTTGGGAAATCTGTTATTTGGCATGTAGCTATGGATGTCGGTGAAGAAAGTGATCAGTTCCTCTTCACCTGGTGTTTGTTCAAAATTATCCCGAGAAAATTGCAAATGTTCATTAAGATCATCCTCAGTGATTTGTATTGTTTCATCACCAATGAGGAATGAGAATCCTACCATGTGTCATCTTATATATCTTGTGTTGTACTGTGAATATGCATGAGGAGCTCAACATTCAGTGGGACATTAGTAATCAAGGCATGATGCACAATCGAATGCTTGTTTAGAAAACGGATCCATTTTTCAAAATCACCTAACTGAGTTGGATCTCGTTTTATAATCGAGACAAAATTTGTTTTTAAAATCTGAATATTATCCCCCATAATTTTTATTCAAAAAAAATGAGAATAAAATTTTAATTTCAAAACAAATTAATTGTGCACGAAAATTAATGCAATTAACTAATATCGAACACACAAAATAGAGAGTAATAATCAATTACTAAAGAACCCTAAATAACCAAATAGGCTAAATTAAGTGATATTAAAAGCACAACCAAACACAGCCTTAAAGCTAGGTAACCGAAAGCTTAGATCTCTCTTTTTAACCGATGAAAACACCTGATTTTATAGTCAACGGAAAGGTCTAACTCTGGGCAACACTATTCTGCAATTAAACTAAAATTTGACAGAGTTTTGGTATGCTTTTAAATCAATTAAAAATTTGGGCCTATTCTCTTGATGTACGTACTTTGTGTGTATATATATAAACTGAAGGATAAGTGGCGATGGGATAAAGGGGTCATATATACATACAGATATGAAAATTAACAATGGAATGCAATCAAACAAACAAAAAAAATAAACCTAAGTGTCAACCTGCGACTAAAAAATTGTACGTCATAGGTTGGACACACATTCCCTTTAAATTCCCCCAACCTGCGACTAAGCAGTTTGTACGTCGCAGGT